>NC_084994.1:8269020-8469020 GCF_963854185.1 Sardina pilchardus
AGTATGTGACTCAGTACACGCTTAGTATGGCCTGGTACCCACAAAGGCGAATTCGGTATAAACATCTATATATTTTCTGAAAGTAAACCTTCTAAGGATTCCATTTCACCCCCCTTTTACATATGCACAACTTATTGTTTTCACAGCCACACAAATTGAAGTTCAACAGCTGTGTGTCAATGGCAGGCCTATTATGTGACTCGGTACTCCTTTGGTATGGCCTGGTACCCACAAAGGCGAATTCGGTGTAAACAACTATATATTTTCTGAAAGTAGACCTTCTAAGGATTCCATTTCACCCCCCTTTTATATATGCACAACTTATTGTTTTCACAGCCACACAATTTGAAGTTCAACAGTGTATGTCAATGGCAGGCTTATATTATGTGACTCGGTACACCTTTGGTATGGCCTGGTACCCACAAAGGCGAATTCGGTATAAACATCTATATATTTTCTGAAAGTAGACCTTCTAAGGATTCCATTTCACCCCCCTTTTACATATGCACAACTTATTGTTTTCACAGCCACACAATTTGAAATTCAACAGCTGTGTGTCAAAGTAACGCTTAGTATGTGACTCGGTACACGCTTAGTATGGCCTGGTACCAACAAAGGCGAATTCGGTATAAACATCTATATATTTTCTGAAAGTAGACCTATTAAGGATTCCATTTCACCCCCCTTTTATATATGCACAACTTATTGTTTTCACAGCCACACAATTTGAAGTTCAACAGCTGTGTGTCAATGGCAGGCCTATTATGTGACTCAGTACACCTTTGGTATGGCCTGGTACCCACAAAGGCGAATTCGGTATAAACATCTATATATTTTCTGAAAGTAGACCTTCTAAGGATTCCATTTCACCCCCCTTTTATATGTGCACAACTTATTGTTTTCACAGCCACACAAATTGAAGTTCAACAGCTGTGTGTCAAAGTAACGCTTAGTATGTGACTCAGTACACGCTTAGTATGGCCTGGTACCCACAAAGGCGAATTCGGTATAAACATCTATATATTTTCTGAAAGTAGACCTTCTAAGGATTCCATTTCACCCCCCTTTTATATATGCACAACTTATTGTTTTCACAGCCACACAATTTGAAGTTTAACAGTGTATGTCAATGGCAGGCTTATATTATGTGACTCGGTACACCTTTGGTATGGCCTGGTACCCACAAAGGCGAATTCGGTATAAACATCTATATATTTTCTGAAAGTAGACCTTCTAAGGATTCCATTTCACCCCCCTTTTACATATGCACAACTTATTGTTTTCACAGCCACACAATTTGAAGATCAACAGCTGTGTGTCAATGGCAGGCCTATTATGTGACTCAGTACACCTTTGGTATGGCCTGGTACCCACAAAGGCGAATTCGGTATAAACATCTATATATTTTCTGAAAGTAGACCTATTAAGGATTCCATTTCACCCCCCTTTTACATATGCACAACTTATTGTTTTCACAGCCACACAATTTGAAATTCAACAGCTGTGTGTCAAAGTAACGCTTAGTATGTGACTCGGTACACGCTTAGTATGGCCTGGTACCAACAAAGGCGAATTCGGTATAAACATCTATATATTTTCTGAAAGTAGACCTATTAAGGATTCCATTTCACCCCCCTTTTATATATGCACAACTTATTGTTTTCACAGCCACACAATTTGAAGTTCAACAGCTGTGTGTCAATGGCAGGCCTATTATGTGACTCAGTACACCTTTGGTATGGCCTGGTACCCACAAAGGCGAATTCGGTATAAACATCTATATATTTTCTGAAAGTAGACCTTCTAAGGATTCCATTTCACCCCCCTTTTATATGTGCACAACTTATTGTTTTCACAGCCACACAAATTGAAGTTCAACAGCTGTGTGTCAAAGTAACGCTTAGTATGTGACTCAGTACACGCTTAGTATGGCCTGGTACCCACAAAGGCGAATTCGGTATAAACATCTATATATTTTCTGAAAGTAGACCTTCTAAGGATTCCATTTCACCCCCCTTTTATATATGCACAACTTATTGTTTTCACAGCCACACAAATTGAAGTTCAACAGCTGTGTGTCAATGGCAGGCCTATTATGTGACTCGGTACTCCTTTGGTATGGCCTGGTACCCACAAAGGCGAATTCGGTGTAAACAACTATATATTTTCTGAAAGTAGACCTTCTAAGGATTCCATTTCACCCCCCTTTTATATATGCACAACTTATTGTTTTCACAGCCACACAATTTGAAGTTCAACAGTGTATGTCAATGGCAGGCTTATATTATGTGACTCGGTACACCTTTGGTATGGCCTGGTACCCACAAAGGCGAATTCGGTATAAACATCTATATATTTTCTGAAAGTAGACCTTCTAAGGATTCCATTTCACCCCCCTTTTACATATGCACAACTTATTGTTTTCACAGCCACACAATTTGAAATTCAACAGCTGTGTGTCAAAGTAACGCTTAGTATGTGACTCGGTACACGCTTAGTATGGCCTGGTACCAACAAAGGCGAATTCGGTATAAACATCTATATATTTTCTGAAAGTAGACCTATTAAGGATTCCATTTCACCCCCCTTTTATATATGCACAACTTATTGTTTTCACAGCCACACAATTTGAAGTTCAACAGTGTATGTCAATGGCAGGCTTATATTATGTGACTCGGTACACCTTTGGTATGGCCTGGTACCCACAAAGGCGAATTCGGTATAAACATCTATATATTTTCTGAAAGTAGACCTTCTAAGGATTCCATTTCACCCCCCTTTTACATATGCACAACTTATTGTTTTCACAGCCACACAATTTGAAGTTCAACAGCTGTGTGTCAATGGCAGGCCTATTATGTGACTCAGTACACCTTTGGTATGGCCTGGTACCCACAAAGGCGAATTCGGTATAAACATCTATATATTTTCTGAAAGTAGACCTTCTAAGGATTCCATTTCACCCCCCTTTTATATGTGCACAACTTATTGTTTTCACAGCCACACAAATTGAAGTTCAACAGCTGTGTGTCAAAGTAACGCTTAGTATGTGACTCAGTACACGCTTAGTATGGCCTGGTACCCACAAAGGCGAATTCGGTATAAACATCTATATATTTTCTGAAAGTAGACCTTCTAAGGATTCCATTTCACCCCCCTTTTACATATGCACAACTTATTGTTTTCACAGCCACACAATTTGAAGTTCAACAGCTGTGTGTCAATGGCAGGCCTATTATGTGACTCGGTACACCTTTGGTATGGCCTGGTACCCACAAAGGCGAATTCGGTATAAACAACTATATATTTTCTGAAAGTAGACCTTCTAAGGATTCCATTTCACCCCCCTTTTACATATGCACAACTTATTGTTTTCACAGCCACACAAATTGAAGTTCAACAGCTGTGTGTCAAAGTAACGCTTAGTATGTGACTCGGTACACGCTTAGTATGGCCTGGTACCCACAAAGGCGAATTTGTAGCCTATAGATATCTGCAATATTATAGTGCATGGTATAAACCCACCTTTTAAATAAGCACAACGTTATAGTTTTATCAGCTTCACAGTTTTAATTTAACACTAGGCAATAAGGTAGATAAGGCACATTCAGAAGTACATTCTAAATAACATTCTAAGGTGTATTTTCGATTTAAATGTCTTATTTAATTATTTTCTAACTTTACCTTCCTTTGGTAACGCAATACAGTTTTAAATTAATAATTTTCGTCCTCATGAATTGAAAAAGCAATGAATATGTTCTGACTTTTATTTTGAAAGATTCGCGAATGGCGGCCATATTGGATTTTTCTTTACTGTCGCTAGTTTCACACTACTCAATTGCGGGCAAAGACTAAAAACTATGTGAAAGTACGAAAATGTCCATATTTGTACCCAGCTACCGATAAATACTGGCAGTTAAGATGGTTGAGTGAGTTCGTGAAGCACAGGATTACCGAGTGAACATTTTCGGTAGGCAATAATAATCAACGTTGTGTGTGTGTGTGTGTGTGTGTATGAAGTTAATATGCTACGTGTCACCTCCTCGAGAGGCTGAAATGGGAGAGAGATATTGTCCAATGTTTTTAACAATACCAGTGGTGTTAAATTGTTCAGGGTATTGATGATTATCGCCTATATATTATGTGAATGTGGATAATACAGTGCTACCCCCTGTTGCGTGAGCGGTGTATTGCGTTTTGCCATTGCCCGCGTTGCTTGCGTTCGCTGTGTACAGTATGAAAGGGAGCCCGTCACTCGCGTAGCTAACGTTGCTTGCTTGCGTTGCTCGCGTTGACTATGTAAGCGCCCGAAGTTTTCCCACATATCCTCGTTGGTCTAAGTGTTCAGAAATAGTTGTGCGAATCCGTGATAAAACCTCCGTTTCAATAGCTAAGATAAACGAAAGGCCAAACTGCATGAACAAATTATGCATTCATAGCCATAGCGTTTCTGTTGCAATCAAAATCAACCTAAGCGATGTCTATGTCTCACACCCAACTCGTTGAACGAGGACGCATGCAGCCGTGAACGTCACTGCTGTTCATATGTCAATCATCACGTAAAGCCCGCCCTGTGAAATGTGATTGGTCCGGGCCGAAGTGTATCTCGAATAGTAGCAGGCACTGAACGGAGCAATGCCAGACCGAAGTTCCCTACAGAAAAAGAATGGAGGCGGGGCTAAACTTCGGTCTGGCATCCAGGCTATGGCTTAAGGTAGGCTAGTACAGGAATGTAGGGATATAGAAAGAGGGAATTATGTCTTGTATTATCCCAGGAATGTGATTTGCTTTTGAAGTTGAAAAATGTATCGTTGAACTGTAAACTTCATAGTAAACTCATAATTATGAATACGGCAATAATCTGACCATAAACTGAATTGCAGTCAACCATCATGTTTGTTTCTGAACTGTAAACTTTAAAGTCCGTATCAGGGGTGATGACCAAGAACTTCACAGTAAAAAGGCAGAGTCGGGCTATGGCATGTTCATGGTTGAACTGTAAAGAAAATGATAGAACTAGAAGCAATACAACTGTTTAAAGTGAAATGTAACAGTTAATTTAGTTGTTAAACTGTAAACTTCAAAGTAAACCCCACAATTATGAAGACCACAGTCTGACTGTAAACTGAATTGCTGTCAACCATCATGTTTACTTATTAACTGTAAACTTCAGCATCAGCGGTGGAGAAGACGTTCATAGTCATTTGTGTGTTCATAGTCATGTTATGATAATGTTCATGATTGGCAATGATACAAATATTATAAGCTGAACTATAAAATTCACTGTTTTACTTGTTTACACACTGTTCATTTTTTCCTGGGTAGGCCTAGGTCTACTCTATGAACTAAATAAGCCTGCCTCTCCAGCTTCTTGTGTGAATAACTGTGGTTTCTACAGCACAGTTTCAGTGTAGTTACTCCACTGGTGGGCCTATCATGAATAATATGGACAAGTGATATTTGTGTTGACAAGTTACAGAATGGAGAAGTGATGGCCTATTTATGTTATGACCAACTATGTTTAATGGGATTGATGACTCTAATCATTAATTAATAACTCAATAATAACGGAAACAAACAACATAACACATTTCAAATACAACATCTACATCTACATAGTACAATATAATAAGCACATTGCACAGACATATAACCCCCATAATGTCACCAGTTGCAAACACTTAAACTAAGAACTTGCATTGTGTTGGCTGTGTGTGTGTGTGTGTGTGTGTGTGTGTGTGTTTGTGTGTGTGTTATTTATTTATTTATTTATTTATGTATCTCTTTCATTATTTCTGTTTATGTGTGTGTTTATCACAGTCTTTGTGTCTGTGTGTGCACATGTGAGGACACAAAAGGGTTAAAATCTCCTGAATGTTGTTTTCATCAACAGCAGAGCAAGATCAGCTGGTTGTCTTCATATCTGATGGATTTAATGTCTGGGACTGAAGCCGTCTAACAGAGAGGACCTGAGCATCAGAACAACAAACCCCTGAAGCACTCTTAAAGCACAGTAAGTATTTATTCATCATTTACAGAGAAGGTGTCATGCTGGCAACAATGTGTTGATATTCATCACAGAGGTTAGGGTTGTTTTGATTCCAATGGCCTTTGCTGTTTCTGCTTCTGTGGTCTTGTCTCTATGCTGTGAACAGTGGTCTAATTAATGTGTTATTACATGCCTAATAATTGAAAAGTTCTACACTGTTACTCGATGCAGTCATCATGTTTATAGTGTATAGTGTCCAGTGGCTGTTGGATTTAGAAGTGTGTCACTAGTAGGTATTTATGTCCAGCTGGGTTCACGTCACTGTGCTTGTCATGCCACTAGGAGGCACTGTTACATTATAAATGCTGTTTTCACGTTCTATGTGACAAGAAGAATGCTACACTCATATTTTCTTCCCTAGCAGCCTAGCGGCTTCAGCTGAGGACTTCACCTCAACCAAGAGCAACCTAGCGTACAATGTGAACCCGACTTTACAGTAAGATTCAGCTGTGAGTCCCAGATGTCCATCATGCATTTGCTGCTATCAGTAAATACAAACAGTTTTGTGCCCTCAGTTGTAGGACTGCATGATTTGAGGAAAAAATCAAATGTGATTTTCCTGACAGATATTGTGATTGTGATTGTGATTTGTGTGATTTTTGAATGTCAATGAATAGATTCAGTTCAGCATTCCAAATGTCTCTTTAATTTGTGCCACTCCTGATTGGTGGGCACGCCTGGTGCACAAGAAGCACAACACCCCCGACCAACTATGAAGCTCACCAATCAGAATAGCTGTAGCCTACCTCACACACTACACACACCAACCAACTACAACTGGCATAGTCAAGGAGGACGAAATTAATATAAAAGCCAGAAATGTGACCAAATGAACTGTGCTTTAATTATTTGTAGACTTTGCGCTTAGGTAATTGCGTTGGTTCATATTAGGATTATGATTGCGATAATTGTGGCACCAATCGGCCCCAAATGGGACTCTGGCTCAGCGACCCACTGCTACCCAACCCCCATTGGAGGCGGGACTGTGCTGTGCGCCACGTATCCATAACGAAAGCGAAACTGATCTCGTCGCCTCCATTTTGTGGATAAGCAGTTCAACATTTCTGCAATGAAGCATCTAGAAAATACAACTGGTATCCTAAGTAAGTAGCCTAATCTATCTCAGCATCGGATAGTGAATGTTTGAATTGTTGCATCAACGCAATAAGTTTAATAGTATTATGTTCATAATCAGGGGATTCAAACCGGAATGCAGGCTAGCCCAGTGTTCTCGGCACCGAAACGACGACACGTATCGTAGCCTACATTGCCTACATTGACCAGAAGCATATGTCGATCTTCGCTTTTAAGTAAGAACTACCATCACAGTAGTAGACTAATGTAAGCTACACATGTATACTTTTTACGCACATAAATAGTTAACGTTACGTACAATAGCCGTGTGTCTTTATGGGCCAACAATTTGGTCAACCGTCCGAGTGATCACAGGTAGCATACAATGGCCTAATCTACAGCTAGAAAACGGGACACAAACGTTGACCTAAAGGTAAAAACGGAAGGCCGCAAGCCGTTAGACTATTCTTATGCGCCCATGCACATTTAGGTTACTAATCAGGTTTTCCTTTATTAGAATGTGGAAGAATTATCTGGGCAACACATTATGCTATTTGACACGGCACTGTAATGACGTTTACAGACTCGGAAGTAACGAATAAGATGACCCCCCTATCTGTGCAGTCTGTGTCTTACTCTGCAACTGAACTTGAAGAAACCATTATGCAAAACTAAATTAGAATTGTTTTGAATGTAGCCTCCAGATGACGTTTTTCCGAGGCTGGTGCCAGTGGTCACATCAGCACTGTAAGTAACATATTGTAGCCTATGTCTGTGTTTTGTAGAAGGCCTACTGTATGAAATGTTTCACAAACCTGCCTCTCCAGCTTCTTGTATGTGTGAATAACTGTGGTTTCTACAGCACAGTTTCAGTGTAGCTATAGCCTACTCCACTGGTAGGTCTATCATGAATAAGACAAGTGATATTTGTGTTGACAAAGTAGCCTACAGAATGGACTAGTGATGGCCTATCAACTACACTGTAATGGGATTCACAAAGGTCCTTGAAATTGTGTGATCTTACAAAATAAGTCATTAAATAAACCAACTACACTGTTTAATATGATTGATTACTCTTATAATTAATTATTAACTCAATATTCTTAAAGACATGACGGAAACAAACAACATAACACATTTCATATAAACATACTGTATGCATAATGCAATATGAACACACCGAACATAACCTCCATGATGCCACCAGTTAAACAAAGAACTTGCAGTGTGTGTGTGTGTGTGTGTGTGTGTGTGTGTGTGTGTATGTGTGTGTATTTATGTATTTATCTCTCTCATTATTTCTGTTTATGTGTGTGTTTATCACAGTCTTTGTGTCTGTGTGTGCACATGTGAGGACACAAAAGGGTTAATATCTCCTGAATGTTGTTATCATCAACAGCAGAGCAAGATCAGCTGGTTGTCTTCATATCTGAATATGGATTTAATGTCTGGGACTGAAGCCGTCTAACAGAGAGGACCTGAGCATCAGAACAACAAACCCCTGAAGCACTCATAAAGCACAGTAAGTATTTAGAAACAGTGTTGACAACAAAGTGGGTTTCTTGTGTTGATATTAATCAGACAGAAACAAACCCCTGAAGCACTCATAAAGCACAGTAAGTATTTATTCATCATTTACAGAGAAGGTGTTGTGCTGACAACAGTGTGTTGATATTGATCACAGAGGTTAAAGTTGTTTTGATGCCAATGGCATTTCCTGTTTCCGCTTCTGTTGTCTTCTTGTCTTATGCTGTGAACGGTGGTCTAATTAATGTGTTATTATGCCTGATAATGAAAAGTTCTACACTGTTACTCTATGCAGTCATCATGTTTATAGTGTATAGTGTCCAGTTGTGGCTGTTAGATTTAGAAGTGTGTCACTAGTAGGTATTTATGTCCAGCTGGGTTCATGTCACTGTGCTTGTCATGCCACTAGGAGGCACTGTTACTTTATAAATGATGTTTTCACGTTCGATGTGACAAGAAGAATGTATGAGTTTGATGCTACACTCATATTTGCTACTGCTGGATGTTTTGGGTAAAATCTGTTTGATAAGTTATTCTGAAGCTCCACTACAGCACAAATAGCATGATTGATCATGAGGGAGTGGCAGCTGAAGGGGAACATCATGTTGTGCTGCGCTGGTTTAGCTGCTTTGAAGAGTTGTCTGGAGTGTTGGTCACTGCAGGAAGTAAACTTCCCTGCTCCTATATGAAGTTCCCCCATTTCAACAGAATTGTAACAGATGGCATAATAGCACTGGGTGAGTGTCAGGGATTCAGCCAGTGATAGGCGAGCTGATCAGTTTGATATCTTATATGCAAAACTGGCTTTGGGACCCACAATTTCTCATGTTCATTACGGCGTGATCCATACCGCATATTTTCAGCGTTTAATCCAATGGATACGGTGAGCTACATGGTTGAGCTTGTCCCCTAATGTGTGGCTGTTCATGGGGCTCAATACCTGTACTGTGCTGAGGTCAGTACTGTGTGTCTGTATCTGATAGTGGAAGTGTGTGTGTGTGTGTGTGTGTGTGTGTGTGTGTGTGTGTGTGTGTGTGTGTGTGTGTCTCTCTCTGTGTGTGGCAGGTGAAGTTCTCCTCTTCTTCTCTAGGATGGGGGGCACCAGCTCTAACAGGAGACCTCCCTCCCCTACACCCACCTGTGTGTCCATGAAGAGTGATAATTCCATGCCGAGAGGAATCGACTTTACAGGAGGAGACTCTTCAACTGGACAGTAAGATCATGGCTCTGGTCTTCATGCTATATGTCATGTGTGTTTAGGTGTGTGTCTGTTACTACATAATAATCATGTCAGGGATTCAGATAGGTGAGCTGATGAGTTTAATATCTTATTTGTAAAACTTAAAGAAAACTGTCGAGGTGTTGAACACTCCTAAACACTTATTAAGTGGTCCAGCTTGTCTTTGGAGATTAAAGGAATAGTTCAGAATTTTGCACATACATGTAGGACCTATTTCCAATTTCCAACAGGGTGATATAGGTCATTTTCAGCACATTTCAGCTGGTCTTTGGTGGTTAAAGGAATAGTTCAGAATTTTGGACACAGGACCTCATTTCCAACTTAGCCAGTGTGATACAGGTGCTGTGGGGGAAGACCGTTTTCAGCACATTTCATTCAGTCCTTCTAGTGACAGAGTTCACCGGCGCTAAGCTATCTCATTCTCAAGTTATTATGGTTAACCCATTTAGGCCTAAAGCGCCTGGAAAAAAAGCCTGGAAAACCTAAGGGCGATTTCAGGAAAAACCCCAAAAGCCTGAAGTTTTTCTGGAAATTCAGCAATTGTGTCAACGCCTACTAAGTTATTGATTTCTCAGCCTCTGTAGGAGATAGAAACAAAATTCAAAAAGTATTTGAGAGCTTACACCTGTGGCTTTCCTGGGAAATTGAGTTTACTCAGTTACACCTTCACAAAAATAAAACATGTACTGTGTCAGTGCAGGAACAGCACTATTTCATCAGAAACGAGTGCATTTTCCACAGCTTGTCATTCTGATTGACATCTGTTGACTGGTTATATATTATTAGTATGGTCAGAATTTACTGATAGGCTTACACAAGCTGTAATAGTTTCAAAAAGGTGACTGTGTTTACTATATTCCAAAAATGTAGGCAAATTGGGGCCACCACCTTCACACTATCAGTAATATTGAATAATGTGTGATCATTGACAGTCCTGGTGATCCTAGTCTCTGCTTGACCCCCCCCCCCCCCACACACACACACACACACATACAAAATGATGGCTTGTCATGTTTCTATTTCATATTTTGAATTCATAAACTCCATATATTTTGTTAATAGTTTATAGTATCTGCATAATTACTTATAGCTAAAAAATATTCAGTAATTTGAATTTTTTAACTATTGCACTTGTCTTGACGTTACAGTGGTGATATGTACTGTAGGTCTAATTGAGTGCCTGTCACTTTAAGAGGAACGTGAAAGTTAATTAGATTTCATTGTCTAGGATTTTGGCTAGAGGAAAATAATCGCGCATAGTCTCATGATATGTTTTCATTATGTTTCCGTCATTACATAAAATAAATGTTCGAAAAACTAACAAGCCAAAGAAAATATGCCTGGGATATGTGTTTTGCAATGTTGATTTCTATGATTTTGGTGAGTACTACATTAATTATAGAACGTGCACATTAAAAAGACTCAGAGTGCTACATGATACAACACACGTCTTGTGGTGATTTTCCGCCTTTAAAAGCAGGTGTAGCCTAATCCGAATCAGGGTTAAATCCATCAATTAGACAAACAGAGTCAGTAGGGTATCAGTTTTGCAACCTACCAGCCCTATGTCAAATGCAGGCAACATGAGGGAGGGAGCGCACCAAAGTCAATAATGAACGAATCCGAGAAACTCCTCAAAGTCATACCTTCCGATATCCTCGCTATCAAAGTCCTCCACGGGTGTTTGAAAAATTTAAAAACAATGTCACGAGGAACAAGACTACACGACACTCCCTCATGCCTGTTCTGATGCATTTCATTGGCCCAGAGGCCGATAACTGATGCAAAAAAAACCCTAAATGCTAAAATTGACGTATACGCTTTCCCGGCTTCAATGGTAGAACGACGCAACAGCGCTCCCGGCCTTAATGGTAGAAATGCGCCAATGCTTTCCCGGCCTAAATGGGTTAAGCCTTTTGTCATGCCCCATCTTTAATAAAGGGTTTTAACTTCACTTAAACGTACTCCTTGGCTCAGTGCGAGTTGCCTGAAGGAGGCCATAGTGGCTACCACATTGTTATGGTTAAGCCTGTTCCCTGAAGCAGTGGCTCTGAACTGGCCTTGGGATCCACAATTTCCCATGTCCATTAAGGCGTGACACATAGCCTATTGTTAGTGTTTAAGCCAATGCATACGGTGAGCTACATGGTTAAGCTTGTCTCCTAACGTATGGCTGTTCATGGGGCTCATACTGTGCTGAGGTCAGTACTGTGTGTCTGTGGGAGTTAATCCAGCACTCATATTGTGCTGAGGTCAGTGCTGTGTGTCTGTGGGAGTTTATCTGATAGTGGAAGTGTGTGTGTGTGTGTGTCAGGTGTGTGATTAGCAAACAGGAACAAAGAGTGTAATGTAGCCTCACAGTGAAAGAGTGTAATGTTCTCCTGATTGATGTTGTGTGTGTGTTTGTGGGTATAAACAGCAACATTTTCCTCATGGAGTTCTCCTCTTCTTCTCTAGGATGGAGGGCACCAGCTCTAACCAGAGGTCTCCCTCCCCTACACCCACCTGTGTGTCCATGAAGAGTGATGATTCCATGCCGAGAGGAATCGACTTTACAGGAGGAGACTCTTCAACTGGACAGTAAGATCATGGCTCTGGTCTTCATGCTATACAGTATGTCATGTGTGTTTGTGTGGGTGTCTGTTACTACATAGTAAGCATGGATTAAAGTTCTCCGTCGCTACGACGGATTTCCGTCAACCGGAGGCGCTACAGATGTCAATCATGAGATTGATGCAGATCCGGGGAGAAAATATTGGGGGTGGGGGGCGCGATCTCCCTTGCAAGCCGCAGTGATGGTTAAACCTCTAGTTGAACCCTGTTTTGTAGGCCTGTGCTTTTGTAGCCTATGTTAAAATCTTCGTTGTGCGCAAAATAAATAAATAAATAAATGCGTTGGTGCACCTGCGTTGATGAACATTAGGCTACTAGCCTACTACTACCACTACATTAGGCTGCTACTACTATTACTACTACTACTACTACTACTACTAATAATAATCATCATCATCATAATCATAATGATACAATAATAAACGAAATAAAGGCCTATTGAAACAGATGAAAGAACAGTCCTGATTTATAGCCTACTTTGGAGCCGCAGCCTATTAGGCTTTTGTAGGTTAAACAAGCTTTGCAGAAGTTCAGAAAAGCTGTTGTTTTTTCAGTTTAATTAGTCTGTGATTTGGGCTAATTATTCTTCAAAAACAGTTGTTTCGCCAGTTGTAATATAGGCTATAGAATAGCATCAGGACAGACATCCACGCAATAGCTGCGCAAGGTCTGTTTGCGATGATTTCTTGTCCGCACTTGCTGTGTAGTTTATCGATCTCATCAAATTAGGCTACTTAGAGGTCGGCAGTGTTGAGGAGCTTAAAGATGAATAGTCAAAAAGAACATGGCTATAGCCTATTTTCGGTCATTATTGATATTAATAGAGTCGGGTGCGCCCGAAACGCAGAGACAGACTAGGAAAGTGTGTCTGCGCCACGCCACTATCAGGCAATCCTACTGTTTACAGGGTCCCCGCGGGTCCTTAAAAAGTCTTAAAAAGTCGTATTTATTTTTTTGGATTTTCAAGGTCTTAAAATGTCTTGAATTCTAGAATTTCCGATGAGGAGGTCTTAAATTTCATGTTGTGCCGAGTCTGTTTCGTCAGCTTTGCGAATGTAGACACACTCAAATATTGTGGGTGTTACAATATAACAACACAGTAAAAAGTAGCGTATTCGTTCCTACAGACGGAGATAGTGTTTCAGAGTGGCAGACGCGAGCCAAGATTTTTAAGAATGCGACTGAAAAATATTCGAGGTTGCAATGGTGCACCTGACGCTTTTCGGGTGAGAGCATACATTTCTTTCGCCTGTTTTCATTGTATGCGTGCAACTTTAACAAACAATATAGAAGTAGGCCTACTGTATACCTCCTCGGCTTGGCCCTCTCTCTTTCTCTCTCTCTCTCTCTCTCTCTCTCGTGCGCGCTCAATGGACACCCACCCCTCGACATGCACATTTAATCCAAATAAAACATTCACAATCGTGAATAAAGCAATGACAACTAGCTAAATTATTATGAAATCCGGTTAGCAGCATGCTGCGCATTTTATTAAAACTCTTGCATTCAAGTTGAGTGATCATCTCATCACCAATGTTTTCTAACTCCAAGACTAAAAGGACCTGTCCCAAGGAGAAAAAGTATCAGCACTCCTTGAAACTTTAACACATGTGGGGGAAACTGAACAGTCCAACCAGTAGACTATGATAAGCTAGCCAACTATGCTACTTTGTTTACAATATTTTGAGGCATCAATCAGACAGCTGAATTAAAGAGGTAGGCCTAGAGTTGTAATACAAATAGTAGACTATATAATCTGCATAAAGTGTGCAGTCATGAATATCAGAAATGTCAGTATATGGGAAGAAAAATCGGGGGGGGGGGGGGGGGTTATTTAGTTTGAATGATTATCTATATAATGTGAATGATTTTTTAGCAAATATATTTATAAAAAATCATTCACATTATATGAAAGGAGTGCGATAAAAATGTGACCTTTTGCTGTTAGAAAGATATGCAATGAAAAATGTGGGTGCACCTACATTTTGTGCTGGTGCACCTGAAAAAAAAGTTAGGCGCACCAGTGCAACCAACGCAAAAAGTTAGTCGGGAGCCTTGTCCATTTTTTAACTGTGTTTAACTTGTAATTTGCAACTTGATTTGTTTACACACTGTTTGTACGTTATTTACAGCAGTATTGTTGTAGTATTGAGAAGGCAGTTGCCTGACGTGCACTATTTGCACTGTCACTCAAATGCAAATGTGCTTTGGTAAACTGAACAGCCTAGAGCGTACTTTTTATATATATTTTTGCCGTGGTAATGGTCTTAATTTTTATTCTTAGAGGTCTTAAAAAGGTCTTAAAAGTCATTAAATTTGTTGATAAAAAATGTGCAGATACCCTGGTTTAGTTTAACTGCTAATTTCTCTAAAATAATTATTATAAGCCAACAAGGTTAACTTATGAATTCAAAAGGATCCAGTAGCTTAGGCTATGTCTATACAGTTTGCCTAATTTGTCTTCTTCAAAGAGAAAGTCGTAGGCCTAGGTCCGTTTCCAATAAACAAAACGTATCTAATAGGAGTCCTATGACTGACGCGTGTTGCTATAAAACGTCTTGTCTTCCAGTTAATGTTCTTGAATATTTATTGTAACAAACAGCACAGTTTATACTCATATAATTGACACGACCAACACGGTCAGAAAAACCGTGGAACTCCTAACATTCATGCCGTGCATCGTTCTTAACCAAAAACTAAAACCTCTTAAAGTGACATGCACCTATTTAAACAACATGTCACCTAGGGCCTGATCACACTAGTAAAGTTACAGCAAATGATATCCTGACATCAGAAAACATCAGAATTCTTTAGCATATTACATTTCAAATCAATTATTCCAAATCATCAATAACAGAGGTCTATCTGACGGTAAATAACCTATGGCTGTGAGTTTTAATTGTTTTCATGTATGTCTGATAACAGGTGAGGAATGTTTTGGAGACATACATGTATTTTAGGCATAATGCTGGCCCTAATCTCTGACTGAAAGTGTACAGAATTTATGCATTTACATAACAGTATTTAATATATTTTCTCGGGGGTGACACCCTCTATAACTTTTTGGGGGGGGCAGCCAATGGGCTATGGCCGGCCCTGGGAGCACTCTTAATAAGCAACAGTCTGCAGTATTGAATAGCTAGGCCTACTTTTAAAATGTGTTACTTGTAAACGGAGGGTACAATTACTCTGTATGGCCCTATTTTACGTAGGTCTACGCTAAGGCCCTTTGATTTGCATCACTTGCTTGTGTACATTTTTTAAATGTATTTCTTTTTTTTGGCCAAATTTTTTTCAGTCAGATGATTTTTTTTCACTTTAATCCATGAGTAAGACTTGATATGTGTGTGAGTGTGAGAGACTGGTTCAGTGATGAAAATATTAACCATATATCACGGCTCCAGACTAACTTTTTTATTTAGGTGCACTGACGTTTCACCTTTAACCTTTTCACCTCGTGTCACCTTTAACGCCACGATTGTATAAATCCTGTGTTTGTATTGATGTACTGATGTGTGTGTGTGTGTGTGTGTGTGTGTGTGTGTGTGTGTGTGTGTGTGTGTTTTCCTGCAGCCCAAAGAACGAGAGCAGTTCCAAAGATTTGCCAATCAACCCTAAAGGAGGAGACTCATCCATTGGAATGTAAGATCATGGCTATACTCTGCAGTGTGTGTGTGTGTGTGTGTGTGTGTGTGTAAATGTGGTGAAAGTGTGAGAAAATGACTGCAAGGGAAATATGAAGCAAGTCTCTTCAACAGTAATCACAAGAGGGAAGAGCAGTGAGGGGAAATGGTGTATACAAGTATTCAATGTAAAACTGCTCTGCTGCTTATTAAATTAAACACTGATAATTGATTATGGTGTCTGTGTGGGATCCACCTACATCATCTTCATGCTGACTCATTGCATTATGTGTGTCTATGCATGTGGGATTTTGTCTTCAGTAAATGATTTAGTCTTTAATCGGATGTTCTGGTTTTCACACAGATATCAACAAATCCACAAATCCCACCTGCTGAAGAAGTTTCAGTCTCTGATTGAGGGAATCACTCAACAGGAAGATGCCAGACTCCTCCATGAGATCTACACAGACCTCTACATCACAGAGGGGGGAAGAGGAGAGGTCAATGATGAACATGAGGTCAGACAGATAGAGAGGGCATCCTGGAGAGAAGCAGCACAAGGCAGACCAATCAAATGCAGTGATATATTTAGACCCTTAACTGGGCAATACAAACCCCTCAGAACAGTGCTGACAAAGGGAGTGGCTGGCATTGGAAAAACAGTCTCTGTGCAGAAGTTCATTGTGGACTGGGCTGAAGGAACAGCTAATCAGGATATCCACTTCATATTTCCTCTTCCTTTCCGGGAGCTGAACCTGATGAAGGAGAAGAAAAACTATTTCAGTCTGGTGGATCTTATTCAGTACTTTTTCCCTGAAATCAAAGATCCAAGAGTCTTCACCAGTTCAGCACACAGAGTCATGTTCATCTTTGATGGTCTGGATGAGTGTCGACTTCCTCTAGATTTCCGCTCCAACCCAACCTGTTGTGATGTGACAGAGCCAGTCTCAGTGGACGTGCTGCTGACAAACCTCATCAAGGGGGATCTGCTTCCTTCTGCTCTCCTCTGGATCACCACCCGACCAGCAGCAGCCAATCAGATCCCTCATAAGTGTGTGGACCAGGTGACAGAAATAAGGGGATTCAACGACCCACACAAAGATGAGTACTTCAGGAAGAGAATCAGTGATGAGAACCTGGCCAGAAGAACCATCACACACCTGAAGTCATCCAGGAGCCTCTACATCATGTGCCACATTCCAGTCTTCTGCTGGATTTCAGCCACTGTTGTAGAGAGAACATCAAAAGAATCAGAGAGTGTAGAAATGCCACGGACTCTGACTCAAATGTACGCACGCTTCCTGATCATTGAGACAAGCATAAAAAAGGACAAGTATATCGAGAGAAAAGAGACAGATGAAGAGGTGATTTTTAAATTAGGGAAACTGGCTTTCCAACAGCTGGAGAAGGACAATCTGATCTTCTATGGGGAAGACTTGAATGAGTGTGGCATTGATGTCACAGAAGCATCAGTGTACTCAGGAGTGTGTACTCAGATCTTCAGAGAGGAGTCTGGGCGGCATCAGGGGGAGGTGTTCAGCTTTGTGCATCTGACCATCCAGGAGTTTCTTGCAGCTCTGTATGTGTTCCTCTGTTTCAGCAACAGACAGAGAAACATGCCTGACCAACAGCAAACCTCTCAGCTCTCTGCTCTGTTCAGAGCTGCAACACTTTATGACCTACACAAGACTGCAGTGGACCTGGCCTTACAGAGTAAGAATGGACACCTGGACCTTTTCCTCCGCTTCCTTCTGGGCCTCTCACTGGAGCCCAATCAGAATCTCTTACGGCAACTGCTGCCACAGAGCAGTAACCAATCAGATAGCTCAGAGGAAACAGTGCAGTATATCAAAGAGAGGATTAGAGATCAGAAGAACTCTGAAGAAGAAGACAGAAGGGTCAACCTGTTCTACTGTCTGAATGAGCTGAATCACCATGCTGTAGTGGAGGAGAAAAGCAGCTCAGATACTTTGCATGTACACATGCTCTCACCAGGAGAGTGGGAGACTGTGAGTTTTGAGTTTACGACACCAGAAAAGCAGTTGGCTGAGTTTGACCTGCAGACGTATATAACGACTCCAGAGAAAGATCAGACTGAACTTCTCAGTCCAGAAGAAGTTCTTCAGAAATTGGAGCCAGTGGTCACAACATCTACATCAGCTCTGTAAGTAACACTGTGTGTGTGTGTGTGTACACAGTATCTTTGTGTGAGAGTGAGAGAGGGAGAGAGAGAGAGGTATATGGTGATGAATGATGTTCCTCCTAGGCTGATTAAAAGCTGCACTATGTATTTAAAATGTCTGCATGGTCATGTATTTTCAGATAATGCTATTTCTTTCTATTGTAGACATGTTTTTTCTCAGTACAAAATAAGCTGCCATATTTTTACATTTGGTAAATCTACAGCAATTCTTTTGATGGGTGTTAGTTTACTCCTGTACCTAAATGGGTCATTATGAGCTAACTTTGGTTTGAAAGAAAATGGAAACCATCTAGAGCGAACTACTGTAATGCTTACGGAGACAAAGGTCATTTGGTGGCTGTTTGGTGATCTTTGTGAAGAGTCGGGTGTTTTGTCTGCAAGGAAGAGAAAGTTTATGGTCCTGATGCAGAAAAAAAAGTCTATTGGTCTATTTCATGTAGTGAGTTTGTGTGAGGGGTTGGTGTTAGTAGTTTTGTAATCTGTGATGGCCTGGATGCCTTGCCTCATGCATCGGGGTCAGAGCTGTTCTTGATCCATAGCTTGTGGCTGTGCTTGGCCTTTTTGATGCCCCTCTTCAAGTTAGCTCTGGATGAGCTCAAAGTCTGAGCATTACTTGATCCGAAGGCCTTCAGCAATTTCTGTGTGGGAGTCATGGGTGGCCTACTGTAAGTCAAGTCAAGACTATTTATTTAAGTGGCAAACACTCTCCTGTCAGTGTTTTCAAGTCATGTCACACTTAAACCACTATCAGACATAGGTCATAGTACATAGGACATAGGACATACAGTAGGTTGCACCACGCAAAATAGTTTCAACGTATACCTAAGTTGACTTAAAGGACCACTTAACCATTTTTCATTTTAAACTACGTTATTCCCTTAACTAAGAATGTTTACTAACAAACTACATTTATATTACTTATTTATATTACACACACTCCAGTGGCTGCCATGCAGGGCACCAACATCCACATAAGTAACTTTTGGGGGTAAGAGTTTTGTCAGGAGAAGCTTGAACTGGCAACTTTCCTGTTCCTGGATGACTCCTCTTTTTCCTAAACTTCTGCCAGCCACAGCTGAGATATATTGTAAACCATGTTCTAAACCATGTTACCGTAAATCCTCAAATTATGGCCGGGCCTCAGATAATAGCCAGGTTTCTGTGAAAACCATGATGTTACCGTCTATCATCAATCAGTTTGTGGTGATCCGCAACCGCAGTTCATCCGTTTTGTTCACTAGGGAATAGGAATGAACATTGACGAGGATTAGGCTTGGTAGAGGGTCTGTGGAGTTAACTTTAGTGCAGCTCTCAGTCTACCCTGTCTGTGGTTACTTTCACAATCTCTGGGATTACACTGATAACTGTCTGACATTTCCTGTTGTGTCATATGTGCGCTGAACTGTATTTGTGCGTGCGTGCGTGCGTGCGCGCGCGCGCGTGTGTGTGTGTGAGTATGAATGAAGAGAGGGGGGGAGCTGCAGAGGTAGGTGAGGGAGTGTGTGTGTGCTTGTGAAGGGTTGGTGATTAATATTCACCTATCATTGTGTTTCAGGCTCTGGAGATGTAATCTGACTGAGAAGAGCTGTTCCTATCTGGCCTCTGCCCTGACTGCACACTCCTCAAGTCTTAGACTGCTGAAGCTGAGTTACAATCAGCTACTGGACTTCGGAGTGGAACTTTTATGTTCTGCACTTTGTCATCAAAACTGCAAACTGGAAGAACTACAGTAAGTTTACATTCATTTAGGGAGTTTCTGTGGGTATATACAGTATGTATTAGAGCTGTACAATTAATCAAATTAATCATGACTTCCAAACATTTTGAAAATGGCATAATCAAAATATTATTTTGCTACATTCAGTTTCATAACAATGCTCTGTTTTTGTCTTGAGTTGTTGTGTGCGTTAACTTTAAGCGTTAGATGTATTTTTTCCTGTTGGATTATATGTAACAATCAATTTAGAATTTTTCAAAATGTAAATTGTGAATATGGATGATAGTTCCAGAATCACTGAGTAATCATGTTTAATAATCATGATCTCGATATTGAACAAAATAATCGTGATAATGATTTTTACCATAATCGAGCTGCCCTAATGTATATGTTTATATTTGTTTGTTTAATTACTGAGACTACCGCATCTACAAAACTGATGGTCCATGCTTTTGATTGATATGAGGGACAATTTAGTAAACTAAAGACAGCAGATAGTGATGAGAATGCATGTGTGTGTTTGATAGAATGTATGTGAGGAAAGGTGTGTGTGTGTGTGTGTGTGTGTGACTGTGAGCATGTGTGATTTGAATATTGGGGGAGAGATGGAGAGAGGATGTGTGAGTGACTGACTGACTGACAGACCGAGAGATAATGAGTAGAAGGCTGGTCATTACCATTAAAATACTGTATACAATTCTGTTTCAGGCTGATGCACTGTGATCTGACTGAGAAGAGCTGTTCCCATCTGGCCTCTGCCCTGACCGCACACTCCTCAGGTCTCAGAGTGCTGGACCTGAGTGAGAATAGTGTGCTGGACTCAGGAGTGAAACTTTTATGTTCTGCACTTTGTCATCAAAACTGCAAACTGGAGGAACTACAGTAAGTAATTGGAACTTTTCTACTACTACTTTCCAGGCTTCCTGGGTGCCTGAGCACATTCAAAGTGCCCTTTTTAGTGGCCATTTAAATGATCAATGCTTCATAGAATTACACATTAACATCTAAAAATGAATGTGTGAATTACTTATTTGAGAATATTTTTTTTAAAGTAATAATATAGAAGAAAAAGTTGGTAGCCTCGTCTATCTGTGCTGCTGCCGGCAGGTAACGTCATAGGCTGTCAACGTTACCTTTCCCATTTGTCTGTCTGCAAGATGTGCATCGTATTGGTGTTGTTTTAGGAAATGTGAAAAGCAGGGTAAGATCACTACAGACGGTCCCAGCAGTGGCGCAACTGGCTGGGGCACCTGCACCGTACGCTGGCGACCCGGGTTCGATTCCCGCCCCGTGGTCCTTTCCAGATCCCACCCCGACTCTCTCTCCCACTCACTTCCTGTCATTCTCTCTACTGTCCTGTCCAAATAAAGGCATAAAAAGCCCAAAAATAAATCTTTAAAAAAAAGATCACTACAGACAGTCTGTCTCCAAAACTACAACGCTGATGTTGAAAAATAAACTATAACATTCTCGTTTTGAAGCGTCATTTTGCCAGCTAAAGCTTTTCAACAAGAATCAATTTAAACTGAATTGACCAGTGAAAGTGGCTACTAGTCGGTTTCTTTTGCATACTAGCTAGCAGCTATGCAGCTAACCTGGGAAATCTTGTGAAATTGCAAAGGGAAAGCATGCATCGTTATATTGAATGATGTATATTTTTGTATTTAGTAACCTACTAATAGGTTGTCAGGTTAGGACCAGTTTTTATTAACTTACTGTCAGGAAAATCTTCACAAATTATAAGATACAAGAACCACAAACATGTAGTATAGTTTTCGCCAAGAGGAGAGAGTGACCAGAGAGGAAGTGCTTCTCCTCTCCAAAACAGTCTCTGAGCTCTTCGACACAAGAAAGCTCTTTTATTTAACAAGCAGATCAAAACATATGAGAATGACCTTCAGTCAGGAGCTCCATCATAACTCCCTAAATGTCTTATCTTTTCCAGGTGCATAGTGTTCCTGTGAGTCTCCCAAGTGAAACTATGAATAACAAATTATGAATAACAAACTGTGAATAACAACTCTGTGAATAACAACTCTGACACACACAAGTGAAATTAATAATGATAATATATGTTATATGCATTTCTTTGTCACTTACCCTATATGTCCTCTGCAAACTACCACACAGTTTTTGTCACATGTGTTAGCAAATGCACTTTAGTTTCTCTTCAGGGCTTAGAATGTAAGATGTAAAATGTAAAATGCAGATTTTCTAATAGGAGGAAGTGTTTGTTACAACACATCATAATACAATTTAGAATGTTTGATTGCTTTTTACCAAAACAGCGAACACATCACACATAATGAATGTACTGGTATACTGTGTTTGGTTAGCACCTGGAGTTCAGTCCAAAAAGTTCAATCTTAGTCTCCAGAAAGTTCAATCTTAGTCTCATTTGACCATAAAACTTTTTCCCACATGGTAGCAGAATATTCCAGATGTGTTTTTGCACTGAACTCCAAGCGCTATGTTTGGCGAAAACCAAACACAGTACACCACCCAAAACACACCATACCTACTGTGAAGCATGGTGGGGGCAACATTATGTTGTGGGGATGTTTCTCTTCAGCGGGGACTGGCAATTGGTCAGGATAGAAGGGAAAATGGATGCTGCCAAGTACACTCAAATTCTTGAGGAAAACCTGTGTCCCTCTGCTAGACAGCTGAAGATGGGCATGTCATTCACCTTCCAACACGACAATGATCCTAAACATACTACCAAAAGAACAAAGCAGTGGCTTAAGGATAGGAAGGTTAATGTCCTTGAGTGGCCAAGTCAGAGCCCTGACTTAAATCCTATAGAATCCTATATCTGTGGATTAACTTGAAGAGAGCAGTCCATCGCCGTTCCCCACAGAATTTGACTGAATTTGAACAATTCTGCAAGGAAGATTGGGCAAATAGTCCCCAATCTAGGTGTGCAAAGCTACTAGAGACATATCCAAACAGGGGTGCGTTTCTAAAAAGCGTCATATGCTAACTTGCGTCGCAACCATGGGAGTTTGCTCCGTCGTTCTTGGATTTGGTGTTACTAGAAAAGGTAGTTCAAACTCTCAATCACAAACACGGACGCAAAGTTTGGTCGTTTGAAAGACTGCCCCTGGGCAGTCGCACCTGTGGCTTACCTTGGGAGTTCCAAAAATCACAAGCTGCCAACTAAAAATCACTAAGTTATTGTTTTTCTCGTTAACTATTATTAATTAAAAGACCGACTCCCCTGTTGGGCTCATTCTTGCTACTTGTGTTAATTTGCGTGTTGGTTTGCGTTTTGGTAGGCTATGGTACTCACAGACCCTGAGAGTGTACTGTAGATCCAGATCATTGGTACTATGGCTAAGGCAGGTGATTTTAGCCTAATTTTGACTAGGTGGCGATAATAATAATAATACATTTTATTTAAAGCGCTTTTCATGACACCCAAGGTTACTTCACAAGGTTGTAAAATCATCTCATAAAAATAATATTAATAAAAAAAAGAAACATGTTTTTAAAGTCAGTAATTGAGTCAGACTGTCTGATGTAGTCTGGCAGTGAATTCCACAGCTTGGGGCCGACGTACTTTTGGAGGGTTGGTGATCTATCATTGTGTTTCAGGCTCTGGAGATGTAAGCTGACAGAGAAGAGCTGTTCCTATCTGGCCTCTGCCCTGACCACACACTCCTCAAGTCTCAGACTGCTGAACCTGAGTGGCAATGAGCTGCTGGACTCAGGAGTGGAACATTTATGCTCTGCACTTTGTCATCAAGACTGCAAACTGGAGGACGTGCAGTAAGTGTGTGTGTGTGTGTGTGTGTGTGTGTGTGTGTGTGTGTGTGTGTGTGTGTGTGTGTGTGTGTGTGTGTGTGTGTGTGTGTGTATGGGGTGTTGAGTCACAGTAGGCAGGGTTTCCCCCAGAAAATTTGTTAGTTAAGGTGGTGTCTGTCCAGGGGAAGGGGGCGTCGCCGTAGCATCCCCGCCGCATCGCCGCCACTGCCCTACGATGGGGGGGGGGGGGGGGGGGCGAGACTGGTTTAACTGTAGCCGAGACCGAGTCACAACGACCGAGTCTTTTAGGAAGCAAGTCTGAGTCCAGACCGAGTCTTAAAGGAGTCAAGGCCGCATCAAGACCAACCAAAGAAAGGGGTTTTCATAATTTACATCACCAAGGATCAATTCCCAAGTTCAAACAGTTCAATTCCCAAAGGGTAGAGAGGGGATTGTTGGCTACAGGAGCAGTCTAGCACACACTTGTCTAAATAACTTCTTTTCTGATTTACTTTAAGACAAGGAGGTCAGCTGAAGTAAAAATTTAGTAGGCTGTCAGCATTTCATTAATGTTGAAAATGTTGAATTTTGACACTAATGACAGCATTTCACATTCATTGTATCAGATTTAATTGTATTAGCAACCAATTAAACATCATTAACACAATTTAGACAATATTATACCTTAAAAGTGTAAGTTTACAACTCCAATACAGGGCCTTTTGTATCTTTCAAAACCTTTGCACTGCTCAGCATGGCACCATAGGATATATTTTAAAGCCAGTCAATATTACAATATTCTATTAAAACCAAGAATATTTGTAATGGTGGATATTTTAGAATATACCATGAAATAAAGATGAAACTGTATGAAAATATAACATTGCGACTGTATGGTGAAGTTAGTGAATTGTGATTTAGTAGCCTCAAGCTGCAATTCTTTGATTTAAGCTGTATTGTGCGTGCCTGTTGCTCATATTGCCGGAACGTTTAATGCTTTTTAAAACATAATTAGCGAGATCGTACCGCATTGAACGCTAATATTTTGTCACTAGCAACCAAATCTGTCATCTGTCAAATACAGTTACATGTTCAGCTCTGAACAAAAACATTCAGGAATTATTTCTACAAAACGGAAACGTGCGTCCCGCCCGGTCGGGATGAATGAAACTGGCATGGGAGACAAGAGGCTACAGTTTGTTTAAACTAGCCTGTGTAAACCTCAGACAATTTCAATATTTTACAACACGTGAATGAATAGCCGTCACAAGTTGTTGTTAGCTGTAGGCTAGATGGCACAAGTGTTTGTCACAACAAATTACAAGATGCAGTGGGCTACTGTAGGCTATGCATTCATAGTAGACGAGTGATACAAAAAAAAGATAAAGCGCTCAAAAGCGTTATGCCGCTCATCCCACACATTTGGTAGATTCAACGGAGAACCATTCCTGTGAGAGTCGTCAAATCTAGCTAGGTTTAGGCTATTTGTGTTCGCAGTCACTCTGAGATATGCGTGGCAGTGGCACCTGATATCCAATACTCATGCTGAATGAGCGTGTCGCCTGTGCGCAAAGGCCAACTCAACTTTTATGCGTTCTACAGAGAAGGGAGACTAGCGGCTATACGGTTTGGAATGACAGGGAGAAAACATGACAAAGTAATACGGCGAATATCACTATACATAATATATTTATATATTTATTTATTTATTTATTGAAGACGCTAGTTAAGGCGGCAGCCCTGTGTTGTTAAGGCGGCCGCCTTAGCAGGAAAGCGCTGCGGGAAACCCTGGTAGGAGTGACTTAATTCGTATTAATTGTCGGTAACTGTGAGTATGCGTGTGTGTAATGCTAAACTCACATTACAGGAAAATAGGGCCTAAGTGAAAGTTTGTGTGTAAAGGGGAGGCCATGGGGTTGATTTTAACACTAAGACATACAAAAGCAAGACCCAAAAATCAATATCATAGTAACAATGATGTTTACTGCCTTATACACGTGTGTGTGTTGCATACAGTTTTCTAGGTCTGTGTGTATATAAGGGAGAGAGAGAAACTGTGTGTGTGTGTGTGTGTGTGTGTGTGTGTGTGTGCGCGTGCGTGCAGTGTGGTGAGGGTTGTGGGTAGAGCTGGGCGATATACCGAATATACTCGATATATTGCAGGTTACAGTACGTGAGATACATTAAATTGTTATATCACAAATATCTAGTATTTCACCGTCATCATTTTTCCAAGCACGTCATTTTGTGACGTCTAGGTGCAGGGATTAAAGTTTTCCGGCACCGTGCCGGAATTCCGGCGTGCGGCCATTGACTGCGTTCATTTTTAAAAATATTATTTATTTGTTAACGCTATTGGAAAAACACGCAGCATTCGTTAAGCTGAATTTCCTTTCCCTGCTCTCCCTCTCTGTCACTCACGCGTCACGCACCCTTTTAATACACACACATTCAGACACAGACACAGACTCCCCTTCGTGCACACCGCGTCTGACTGTCTCCATAACGAGATCATCCCTGGAAGCGCGGTCGCACTAATGCACCTGACGCTGCGGGTGGAAGCATAAGTTCTTCCGCAAATTTTGTAGACTATGCGTGCAACTTTACCAAACCGTATAGAGGTAAGCGAATTCTCCTTGGCCCGCTCTCGTGCGCACTCAATGGACACCGCCCCTCGACATGCACATTTAATCCAAACAAAACATTCACAATCGTGAACGCAATGACGCACAGAAGACGACTAGCGGAATTATTGTTAAATACGGTTAACATCATTAGTAGGCTATGCTGCACACATCTGATGTGGCCTACCAATGTTTTTCAACTCCAAGATTTAAAGGGCCTGTCCCAAGGAGAAAAAGTATGAGCTTACCTTGAAACTTAAACACACGTGGGGACACTGAACAGTCCAACCAGCTAGTATGATAAACTAGCCAACTATGCTACTTTGTTTACAATATTTTGAGGCTCAATCAAACAGCTGAATTTAAGAGGTGGAGTTGTAATATGAATAGCAGGCTATAAGCTGCATAAAGTTTGCTGTTATGAATATCAGAAATGTCAGTAGGCTATACAGAATGTGTGTGTGTGTGTGTGTGTGTGTGTGTGTGTGTGGTGTGTGTGTGTGTGTGTGTGTGTGTGCTTTACATCTTGTTAAAAAATCATTAAATAAATAAATTCACATTATATGAAAGCAAAGTGATAAAAAGTCAGACATGAGTCGACCACCACACATGCCTTCTAATCTGTGGGAAACTGTTATTAGGCTACTCTTTAGAAAGACGATCATTGTTTTTTTTTTAATACCTTAACTTAAATGGTTGCAACTAAATCTTATTCTTCAAATGCCTGCCTTCCAATTTCACATATCCTGACAACATGACACCTTATGATTGTAGGTCAATTTGTAACCTGACAAAGATTAGCAGCAAAACTTGATATAAAAAGAAATCCTAAAGGCTACATGTAGCATATTGTAGTGTGTTGGACTACTATTACCACCTATTGGCCTTTCTTGGGGTCCAACATCACAAGCAAGGCCTGTGTCGTGTGCAAACACTCCAAAAAGTTAACCGGTTTCCAATCGATCGACCAACATAGTGTCGTATAGAGTCGCATACACAAGTCTAAAAAAGTTCAGGCTCAGGATTTTTTTTTGCTTTAATCCCTGTAGGTGTAACTGCAAGGGATCTTCAAATTAAAGTTATGATATCTGTGCATTAGGCAGAAGGACTACTGTCTATCTAAGTGCACGTCTGACTGTTTCAAAACGACAGCGCAAATAAGCACATCTCAGTCTACACACATGCATTTCTCGTGCTAAATGTTCATCTATGCTTCCTCCAGATTTATTCGTTTTTAATTACATTTATGAGATCTACGCATCGAGGCAGATTAGGCTATTGTCTATGAGTGCATCTGCCTGTCTCATAACTAAAAACGCAACCATGTCTTATTTATCAACGAACAACCGAACGACTAATTAAGGAGGCACGCACCACCGTTCTATCCAATGTATAGACATCATCATTCATTATGGAGACATAGCTATCAGAGACAGATTAAAACAAGCTTAATTGATTTGTAAAGTTAACTAAAGCCATGAAGCCATGCAAAAAGAGAAGTGAGTTAACAGTTCATCCTTAAGAGTGGATAGGCAGAGGGGCCTTTCAAAGAAGGCAGGGAAAGAAGAAGAGAATGATAAAGCCAAATAACAGGCCATGCTCTGCAAATAGGCTAAAATAAACCAATTGATGTACCCTATTTAGGTGTGTTGAAATGTTTGCATGCACATGTTTCCCTATGAGAAACATTCATAGTAGGCTACTGGCAAGATTCAAAACTACAATACCTTCAC
Source organism: Sardina pilchardus (assembly GCF_963854185.1). Taxonomy (NCBI): domain Eukaryota; kingdom Metazoa; phylum Chordata; class Actinopteri; order Clupeiformes; family Clupeidae; genus Sardina; species Sardina pilchardus. The sequence continues at coordinate 8,297,171 of NC_084994.1, forward strand.
CCCTGTTTTACATACAAATTTAAAATAGAAACCACCAAGAATGTTTTAATGTGGATATAATTTCCAGGGATTGAACTGGTATGATTTATCCTAGCTTGCTACATCGTACTGACATGATTTGAAACATCACAGGGTGAAAGTCAAAGTTCTTTTGAAATTTCAAAATATTGATATATATATATATTGTATATCGTGAAATAGACTAAAAATATTGAGATATTATTTTTTAGCCATATCGCCCAGCCCTAGTTGTGGGAGAAGATATGTGTGAGGGAGTTGGGCAGGGAGGAGAGTGTGCCTGTGTGTATACTGTAAATGTATGGAGTGTTGTGTGGGGGAGAGTGTGCGTGTGTGTGTGTGTGTGTGTGTGTGTGTGTGTGTGTGTGTGTGTGTGTGTGTGTGTGTGTGTGTGTGTGTGTGTGTGTGTGTGTGTGTGTGTGTGTGTGTGTGTGTGTGTGTGTGTGTGTGTGTGTGTGTGTGTGTGTGTGTGTGTGTGTGTGTGTGAGAGAGAGAGAGAGAGAGAGAGAGAGAGAGAGAGAGAGAGTGTGTGTGTGTGAGAGAGAGAGATTCTGTAATTATGATTCAAATAATTCTGTTTCAGGTTGACCAAATGTAATCTGACTGAGAGGAGCTGTTCCTATCTGGCCTCTGCTCTGTCCACACACTCACGTCTCAGACAGCTGAACCTGAGGGCCAATGACCTGAGCAAATCAGCTGTACAGCAGCTCTCTGATCTAGTGAAGGACCCACACTGTAATCTGGAGGAACTAGAGTGAGTAAATATCTAAACAATAGCAGCTCTCTGCTCTAGTGAAGGACCCACACTGTAATCTGGAGGAACTAGAGTGAGTAGATATCTAAACATGTCACGCATGTCTTTTGTTTTCTATCCTCTAGATTATCTCTCTTCTGTTTCCTCTGTGTTCCTCTCTCTCCTTTTATCATTGATTTTGACGATTTCATTGCTTTTGAGATATAGACAAAGTATTTTGAGATGTGTTTTTTGTTCAGATAATACATTACGTGGTGCAGTTTGCACTAATTGTTTTGAGAAATGCATAAACTGTTGTCCAAACGTTAATGATGATTAGAGAAATGTGTCAGACTGTAACTTAATTGAGTTACTAACCTCCTTCCTGTTTCTGTGCGTCAAATGTGTGAATGTGTTTCTTATGGCTGCTGTTAGTGACAATAGAGCCCTCTGTCTCTCATGCAGTCTGGGAGATGGTTGTCATGGATACTGATTGATGATCATCTTCTCTTCCTCATCCTGCAGATGGCGTTACTGAGCATCAGTGTGTTCTACTTTGACTCTGAACACACACACACACACACACACACACACACACACACACACACACACACACACACACACACACACAAACACTGTCAAGTACTCTGTCCTGCAGAATGTCTGGGGACGATCGTGAGCACGTCGCCATCTTGCAGCAGCACACTTCCTGATTCCTGAGGAGAGCACAGCAGTGAGGTGTCATTATGATGTCATTTATGAAGCCATCACTAACCCCAATCCAGTCACATATGCACAGCAGTGAGGTGTCATTATGATGTAATTTATGAAGCCATCACTAACCCCAATCCAGTCACATATGCACAGCAGTGAGGTGTCATTATGATGTAATTTATGAAGCCATCACTAACCCCAATCCAGTCACATATGCACAGCAGTGAGGTGTCATTATGATGTAATTTATGAAGCCATCACTAACCCCAATCCAGTCACATATGCACAGCAGTGAGGTGTCATTATGATGTCATTTATGAAGCCATCACTAACCCCAATCCAGTCACATATGCACAGCAGTGAGGTGTCATTATGATGTAATTTATGAAGCCATCACTAACCCCAATCCAGTCACATATGCACAGCAGTGAGGTGTCATTATGATTTGTATCTATTTTCTATGAAGCCATCACTAACCCCAAACATGTGACAGGAGGTCCACAATAGGCCCACACTTAGTAGCTAATCAAGAGTCCATATATGATTGAAAGGAATGTCATCAGCCTGGGAATGAAGAGTTAGCTTATGATTGAAATGAATATCATCAGCCTGGGAATTTAGATCCTTACACCATCACTAACCCCAATCCAGTCACATATGCGCTAGTTGAGCTTCTTGCCACAGCTGCACCAGATTTCCTGATGGGAGAAATCAAAATAACATTTGTTGCATTTATTTTTGTAAAAACATGTTTCTCCTCCAGTTGCATGTTTATTTTAGTGATAAAGACTTTTAAAGTCTCTTAAAGTCTTTGCATAAAAAAATAAGAAGATAAATTCACCAGCAGTCAAACTTCAAAGCCACTACATACCTACATGTGCAGCAAGGAATGTATCCATAGTTCTTTTTAAAATAATGAGGATTATTAACAGCAACACCACATACTGTATAGCAATTTTAGCTTGCCAGAGGCGCTTAATGCATTAACACTGAATTGTGTCTAGAAACACTGCAATATACATCTGAAAAGAAATCTGCTTGTTATTTCTTGCGAGATTTGAACACTATTTTTTTTTTAAAGTATATTTCTGGGCTTTTTTATGCCTTTTAATTATAGGACAGTAGAGAGAGACAGGAAGTGAGTGGGAGAGAGCGTTGGGGTGGGATCCGGAAAGGACCACGGGGCGAGAATCGAACCCGGGGCGCCGGCGTGCGGTGCAGGTGCCCCAGCCAGTCGCGCCACGACTGGGGCCTTGAACACTATTTTTAGATGTTTGAGACACACTTAGCTAAAACTCTTTGCACTTTTTTACTAGACGGGTCATAAATTGTTGATAAATTGACTCATATATATATATATATATATATATATATATATATATATTAGGTCGCTTGTTGGTTTATATGATTTAATTATCATTTAAGACTGACGAGGCCTTATGTCTTTATGTAGGAAGGGGGGTAACTTCATTTGAAAAGAAGCTATTCTGAAATTGTTTATGGCAGCCAATGCTTGATCACGGAATCCAGAAATGCTACAGCTCTTATAAAGAACGTTTGTATGTTTATCTATTGTACTTAAAACAGTTAAACAGCACCCCTGTTGAGACACAAGCTCTTATGGTGCTGTTTTACCAATGATGAAGTTATACTCTGTTGAATGGAAGAATGGTATGAATGGTAACTTCATTTTCAGTCAAGCCTCAACGCCACTACATACCTAGATGTGCAATGTATTTGTAGCTCTTTTTAAAAGCATGATGATATATGATAATGTATAAGTGTTCTCTGGAATCTCTGCCAAATTAACTTACCAGTCACTACTGGCATGTGTCTAGAAACACAAAAATATGCATCTAAATCTTGAAATCTCTTTGTTTTTGAGAAAGATTGTGTTTTGTTCATTTTAAAGAATATATTTAGACTTTAAAGATGCACTAAGCCAAATCTCTATGCACTATGTACACTGTTTCTGCTGTGAAATGTAATAAAGCTGAGACATACAATACATTACGTATACATTTCATGATTTGTCCTGTCTGAAGCCCTTTTGAAGTCATCCTAGTTGTCTTTACAATGTGATTATATTTAATTAAATGAATACATTCAGATGAATGTATGTCTTTCTTGTAAATTGTTGCTTTCCTTAAGACAGGGTGCATACGTTGAATGTTGTACATGTTAATGACTCCCACAGCAATGTATGTTTGTGTGCCTGTGTGTACTGTAAATGTCTGTGGGCGTTCCCCACTGACCACAAGCACTCAGATCAAGACTTGAAAATATCTTGACTGACTTCACTTATCTTTCTTAAATGGATTTAAATGGAGAAGGCCAATAGGAGAGCACATCCTGAGAGGAGACCAGCAGCAGTTCCACTGAAGGCTTTTTTATATGAGAGATGAATGTAATGGCATTAAAGAGTCACTTCACCCCATAACTCCACCCACTTCACATTTCTGAAAAAGGCTTTCAAAATGGGTGAGACGTTCTGAAATTTGGAGGAGTGCAGCACTGCTGCAACCAATCAACCATGGCTAAAAAAAACATATTTTAGGGTGTGTCTAAGTGTTTTTGAGCACAGCACTGCTTGTAATGCCCATGTATGAGAGCATAGATACAGACGGTTAGAAGGTTGCCGCCCCCTCTGTGGGGGAAAACATGCTAACATCACACATGAAAGTCAATGGGCTAAATCGCTAGCAGAACACAAATGTTTTCCCCCACGGGGGTTGTTTCAGCCATGGTTAACACGGTAACTGGGGGCGGTAACCACGATTATGACAAGATGCCGTCTGTATGTATAGATAGTAAGATGTGGTGATTGACTGTCTCTAAAGCAGCTGATAGGTCAAACACTGAATAACTGAGGAGGCCTGAGCAGCTACTCTGGCATATTTTAAAGCTTCATTTTAAGATAACAGCCATTTCAGCACCAGACTGGTTAGGATTAAGGGAAAGAGGAAAGCTGTGATTTGTTTGGAGGTTCTTAGATACTAGATACAAAGATGATGCATCTACAGTTTGTCTTTGTCTTTCTTCTCAACAAAAATGTCTCAATTTAGAATAATATTACAATCCATGATGTTTTTGTGCATTTCAGCTTACACACTGATTACTGATTATGTACCATGGAGAGGAACAAAAGGGTTAATGTCTCCTTAATGTTATCATCAGCAACAGAACCAGATCAACTTGTTTTCTTGGCTCTCTGAACATAGATTTAATATCTGGGACTGAAGCGGTCTAACCAGTTGCCCACAGAGAGCACAAGGAAATAGAACAACAGAAAACCGAACTCATGAAGCACTGATAAAGCAGCGTACAGTAAGTTTATTTTACCCGGCTATTTATTCATAATTTAGTGAGAAGTTGTTGTGTTTACATTAATGTGGGTGTCTAATGTTGATCATACAGGTTTATGGCTGTTTTGGTGGCATTGGCCTCCCCTGTTTATGTGTGTTATCTGTGTGTATTTATGCTGTGAATGTGAATGGTGCAGTATGCAATGTGTTAATAATCTGAATTATATTGTATTCATCATACACACTCTGGGGGGGGGGGGGGGGGGGGGGGGGGGGGGCTATGAATCAGCTATCTTTAAAAGTAAACATGGTATGCCTATGACATACACTGTGATGTATGTTGATTAATGTATTGAGTCAAATTGACTGTTGTGTTCAGCCTTAAGTGGATTCATGTAGTCATGTTCTGGCTGTTGTATTTTGTCACTGTGCAGATGTAGTTTAGTGGCCTTAGTTTCCTCTAATTGAAATAGTTTTGCATGCTCTTGGGCGGTGAATGCAAGTGAATTACCAGGTCAAGTCGGTGTGTATCAGAGCGCACATTAGACAAGTCTCTATAGGCCAAATGTCGCTGCCAATGGGCGTCGGCCTTATGAGTGCATCATGGTAATTGGCATGACGGGTGAAGAACTGCATCTGTCAACATCTCTGGAATTAAAGCAGTCTCACCAGTTGCACACAGAGAGCGCCTGAGCTTCCAGGAAATGGATATCAGAAAAACAAACTCATTAAACACTAGAGTGTTTGTTTACCATTTACAGAGACAACCACTCTAGTGCGATCAAGTGTGATTCTTGTGTAAATATTAATCATAGAGTTTAAGCCTGTTTTTAATGCTGTGGGTCTTTCCTGTTTCTGTGTGTTATCCGCCTGTCTTTATGTTGTAAATGGTGTTCTAAGCCCCCCCCCGAAACTCTACTATCAGTACCTAAACTCTGCTCAAAACCTAACAATCCTTTGTCAAAATATAACTCTGGTGACAAAATGAAACACACTTGTATCATATGCATACACTTTCAGATCAGGAGGAACACACTAGTCTACTTTATTTAAAACATATTTGCTTGGGAAATATACTATTTACATCACCATTCACAATGGGTAAACTGAGGGCTTTTTGTAGCTGGCTGATTGGTGTTCAGTTTTGCAAGTAAGTGCCCTCAAGTGTGTATTTGAGAGTTTGCAATCCGATGTGTTTTGTATTTTGGATACATGTGTTTAACAGATGGTGCTCTGAGATTTCATTTTTGAACAAAGTGTCTGTATGACATAGAGAGTAGTATGCAGGACCAAATGTGTTGCATAAAGGAGTAAGTGTGTTGCAGAATTGCAACTAGAGTGCAACAAAACTTCAAGTTGTGCTACTTTAGTCTAAGCATGGGTCTATAGTGTTCAAGCAACGGGCAAAAACTGTGAAACATAAATTCGAACATTTGATGCATTGCACCAGAGTTAGCCTTAGGCTAGTTTACATCTGCAGTCCCACAGAAAGCACAGATAAAATATAAATATATTGTATGTAAATATACAAAAATAAAAACAAGTACAGTAGCAAGTAGCACACATGGAAACAAACCCATTAAACATGTATTTGATCCACACAGTTTTATTCCTCATTTAGTGAGAAGTTGCTGCATGTGCTTATAATAATGTGGAGTTCTAGTGTTGATATGAATCATTGGTGGTTAGTGAGGTTCCTCCTTCACTGTGAAGCGCTTTGAGTGTTGTAAAAAATGCTTAAAAGAAATCTATTGTTGTGCTTTTGTTGTTAAGGCTGTTAAATTGCATTGGTCTGTCTGTCAGTCGGATCTGTCTGTCCGATCTACTGTATGAAACTGGTAACTAGCAGGTGCCTTGACTATTTGAAAAAGAAACATGGTTTTCACACACTGTAATTTATGTGTATTAACGTATAGACTTTCTAATGAGGAGACACAGCACTCCAATATGGCCGTAGTCTCCAGTAAATATTATCCGCCCTTCCTACAGTATGTGCCTCCCCATTCACATGGGCCTACATGGACTTTGTGTCCTATGTGCCTCCCCATTCATATGTGCCTACATGGACTTTGTTCCTTATGTGCCTCCCCACTCATATGGGCCTACATGGACTTTGTGTCCTATGTGCCTCCCCATTCATATGTGCCTACATGGACTTAGATAGATAGATAGATAGATACTTTATTGATCCCCAAGGGTAAATTCAAGACTTTGTGTCCTACAGTATGTGCCTCCCCACTCATATGGGCCTACATGGACTTTGTGTCCTATGTGCCTCCCCACTCGTATGGGTCTACATGGACTTTGCGTCCTATGTGCCTCCCCATTCATATCATATGTGCCTATATGGACTTTGTGTCCTATGTGCCTCCCCATTCATATCAGCCTACATGGACTTTGTAGTGTCCAGTTTGGGCTGTTGAAGTTGCCCATTGTGTACAGAGATGTAAGTGTATTAATGTTGAGTACTGCTGTTGAGCTATAGGCTCATGGCACTGTGATGATCATGCTGATGATCTCATGTGTGTGTTATGGAGTAATGTAAGTGTATTAAAATTGAGTACTTCTGTTGAGCTGTAGGCTCATGGCACTGTGATGGTTATGCTGATGATCTCATGTTTGTGTTATGGAGTAATGTAAGTGTATTAATGTGAGTGCTTCAGTTGAGCTATAGGCTCATGGCACTGTGGTGGTTATGCTGATGATCTCATGTTTGTGTTATGGAGTAATGTAAGTGTATTAATGTTGAGTATTTCTGTTGAGCTATAGGGTCATGGCACTGTGGTGGTTATGCTGATGATCTCATGTTTGTGTTATTGAGTCATGAGGGAGTGGCAGCTGAAGGAGGAGTAACATGGGTGAGTTACGCTGCACTGGTTTGACTGATTTGTAGAGTTACCTGTAGTCTTGCTTACTGCAGATAATAATGTTCCCCTCTACTACTCAGGCAATATTTGTTTATTATTTATATAAGATATGATTTATTGTGTTTTAGTTCTAATGTCTGAATTGAAGATGGTCAATTAAGCTTGACAGCTGGATCAGAATAGATGGCAGCTTAGATGATGATTTTTGTAGATACTGTAGTACAATCAAAAGATAACAGAACACAAGCTAAATCTCAGACAGTAAAACTGAACAGAGTCTAACAGTCGTGATTGCTCTGCAAAAGATGTTCGGTGCTTGGCTTTCTCGAACCATCTCAGAGTCAAATCCTAAAACAAAGTTAGTCATACCTAAACATTCTAACATGAATCTTGCCCATGTGTAAATAATAATTATTATGTAAACATGTATGTGTCGCCCGCCAGGCACCACACCCGACAAAGATCCCAGATACACACACACCACAAGGAGGCAAGATTTATGAAAATACAAACAAAGTTTATTTAGCACTCTTCATCTAAAAACATAGCAGACAGTCTGTTGGGGGACAAGGGTGGCATCTAGGATGTCCTACACTCAAGGTCAGTTCGCCCTAAACCACACAGGGGAGCTATGACCCCACTTACTAGCACCCTCAAGCCGTAACATAAAACACAGCAAAGATACGGAGAAAAGCCGAGACGCACAGCATTCTATAAACTCATACAACTCTATCCAGTGGACACACTTAATTAGCCAGACCCATATTGCACACTGACAGCCCACAACACCATTTCCCCCTGTACCCGAAGACTCTTTGATTATTATCAACTAAGAAAAATAGAAAAATGATAATAATAATAATAATAATAATAATAATAATGATAATAAATCACAGTAATAATAATACATTTAATTCCGTTCTCAATGACAGACTCCAAACAGCGCCGAAACAACCACCAGTCGACTAAAAAAGTATTACACCTGTACTGTTGAAGCTCACCATAGAGAATGAATGGGGGAAACTACAGAGGTAATAGTCTGATGGTGTCAATACTTCTGTGCGGGCCTATGCCATATACCACAGACATGTTTTGGGGGCTACCCGAAATAAGGTGCCCGCCATACCTGGCCCACGGGCTGTAGTTGGGGGACCACTGGCCTGACACGTGTGTGTGTGTGTGTGTGTGTTTTTGTCTCGCTCATTATTTCTGTTTATGTGTGTTGCCGTCTTTGTGTCTGTGTGTGCACATGTGAGGACACAAAAGGGTTAATATCTTCTGAATGTTGTTTTTATCAACAGCAGAGCAAGATCAGCTGGTTGTCTTCATATCTGAATATGGATTTAATGTCTGGGACTGAAGCCGTCTAACAGAGAGGACCTGAGCATCTGAACAACAAACCCCTGAAGCACTCATAACGCACAGTAAGTATTTATCATTTACAGAAACAGTGTTGACAACAAAGTGGGTTTCTTGATATTAATCACAGAGGTTAAAGCTTTCCCATTTCTGCTTTCTGTCGTCTTTATGGTGTAAATGGTGCTGAATAATTTGAAATTGTATTGTGAAAGCCATCAGGCTCTGAGAAAAAGCTCTTCCCTGCTACTCCTGCAAAGCTGAACCAGCAGCTGTAGCAGCAGAGGAGTGGAGGACTGACTCCAGATCAGCTTGGTGACTCATGCTGTGCTGAGGTCAGTGCTGTGTGTCTGTGGGAGTGTATCTGGTAGCAGCAGAGGAGAGGAGGGCTGACTCCAGATCAGCATGGTGACTTATACTGTACTGAGGTCAGTGCTGTGTGTCTGAGTCTAAAAATCCACTTTTGTGAATGTAAAAGTGTTTTTTTATTGATATAAAGGATATTGATATTGCAAAACCGGTTTACGCCACAGAAGACAAGCAAAGTGGGTAAACACAAGCCGTTTTCAGAAAGACCTGTATTTCCATAATGTTCACAGACTTTTTACGGTAGGGTTTTGTTGTTGTTGTTGTGCTGTCTGAATTCATATGTCCGCATATCTATCTACAGAACTTTTCTTGTTGTTGACCTAGTCATTTGGCCGTAATGTTGCCACAGCTGCTATGTGAATGCAATCGCAGAAATATTCCACACTTGTCAGTGATGATGGAGGGAAGTATTCTGTGTATTTAAAGCGCCCTAATGTCACTGAACAGTTCCATCTCTCTAACATGCTGCAGGTAATGCAGCACGGCTGTGGCAACTCTCTCTGAATCCTCCATGCTCCCTGTGTGTGTGTGTGTGTGTGTGTGTGTGTGTGTGTGTGTGTGTGTGTGTGTGTGTGTGTGTGTGTGTGTGTGTGTGTGTGTGTGTGTGTGTGTGTGTGTGTGTGTTTGTGTGTGTGAGTAGAGACAGGGATGTTCTCCTGATGAAAGTTCTCCTCTTCTTCTCTAGGATGGAGGGCACCAGCTCTAACAGGAGACCTCCCTCCCCTACACCCACCTGTGTGTCCATGAAGAGTGATGAGTCCATGGATCCACCCATCAAGTTTAAAGGAGGAGACTCTTCAACTGGACAGTAAGATCATGACTCTGGTCTTCATGTATGTCATGTGTGTTGAGGTGTGTGCCTGTTACTACATAGTTAGATATGATGTGTGTGTGTGTGTGTGTGTGTGTGTGTGTGTGTGTGTGTGTGTGTGTGTGTGTGTGTGTGTGTGTGTGTGTGTGTGTGTGTGTCTGTGCGTGCGTGCGTGCATGCGTGCATGCGTGCGTGACGTGCGTGGTTTAGTGATGAAAATATTGACCATATGACATCTCTATGTAATAGAGAGCCTTTCTGTGGGCCTTTCTTACCAGCAGTACCACTAACCCTAACTTTAAATAAATAAAACACATACAGTACAACAAATGAATTACAGTAGCAGTGTAGTGCTACTGAGTCCAAATCCACTTTCGCTAGTGTAAAAGTACTTGTGATAGTGATACAAACTATATTGATTTTACAAAATCAGTTAATGCCGGCACAAGACAAACAAATGAACAAGTGAGTAAATACACTTTATCACAATCATCATATGTGTTTGGGTGTGTGTCTGTTACTACATGGTTAGATCTGATGTGTGTGTGTGTGTGTGTGTGTGTGTGTGTGTGTGTGTGTGTGTGTGTGTGTGTGTGTGTGTGTGTGTGTGTGTGTGTGTGTGTGTGTGTGTGTGTGTGTGTGTGTGTGTGTGTGTGTGTGTCATTGGTTTAGTGATGAAAATATAGACTATATAACTCTGTGTGTGTGATATTCCAAATAGTAAAATGACTGATATTTAGATAGAATGTTCTTTTGATGTGTACATGGACACCCATTTTCACGATGTAAGCGCTTAGCCTGAAGCATGTGGTGCGATCGCGAGTCCAAATCTACTTTCACTAGTGTAAAAGTAGTTTTAATGATACAAATGATATTGATATTACAAAATGAGTTAAAGCAGACACAAGACAAATAAATGAACAAGTGAGTAAACACACACTTCAACACAAGACTACAAGGCTACAGAGTCAAAACCATATACAGCAAATTAATCTCAGTAGTAGTGTAGTTACTGCAATCACTGATCCACAGCAATATCCAGAAAGGCCTGTTACCATAGACAAGAAAAGAATCACAATGAGCGAAAAACACAAATCACCAAAAGGACCAAAATAGGCTTTGGCTAAATTATAGTTGAATATCAGTTGTTTTATTCATTTATTGTAAACTATTGTGTGTACTGTTTGCAACTTACTGTAAACTATTTTGTGTACTGTTCACATGTACTGTAAACAGTGATTGAAATCTCTCTCCTTAACCAGATCAGAGACACAGAGAGCCCCATCTCCAGTGCCCAGCTGTGTGTCTATGAGAAGTGATGGATCCATGATGGAACCTCCTAGACTCAGCAGTGGACCAACGCAGTCTAATCCACAGTGAGCTCTGTGTTTGTGTGGCACAATCGTGTGTGTATGTGTGTGTGTTTGTACCCTCACTTCATGTAGCTTCACTTCCTCTCTTTGTCCCCTCACTCAGAGTGGTGACTATAGTTTTGACCTTCACTCAGAGTAGTGACTATAGTTTAGACCTTCACTCGGAGTGGTGACTATAGTGTTGACCTTCACTCAGAGTGGAGACTATAGTGTTGACCTTCACTCAGAGTGGTGACTATAGTTTTGACCTTCACTCAGAGTGGTGACTATAGTTTAGACCTTCACTCAGAGTGGTGACTATAGAGTTGACCTTCACTTGGAGTGGTGACTATAGTGTTGACCTTCACTCAGAGTGGAGACTATAGTGTTGACCTTCACTCAGAGTGGTGACTATAGTTTTGACCTTCACTCAGAGTGGAGACTATAGTTTAGACCTTCACTCAGAGTGGTGACTATAGAGTTGACCTTCACTCAGAGTGGTGACTATAGTGTTGACCTTCACTCAGAGTGGTGACTATAGTTTTGACCTTCACTTAGAGTGGAGACTATAGTTTAGACCTTCACTCAGGGCCAGATGTACTAACACAGCGCTAACAGCGAGTTTTTGTATACGCAGACTGCGAACGCTGTGCTTTGCTATATTGCGCGGAATTTACTAAGCTGTCACTTCATTACGTTAACAGCGGTCATCCCCGCCCGTTCCCGCCCCCTCTTCAACGCTAACTGCGTGTGTAGAGCTGAACTACGAGCGCAGTTGATTATTGCAACATTAAAAAGAATCAAAGTTTAGCGATCATACATGATACAAAGAGATGTCAACGAGCTGCGACAAACAGAGTAGGCCTAGTAGGCTAGTTCTAATCCACTTAAAAAAATAGTCTACTTGTGAACTATTTACTGCACGTAGGATATGACTTAATGCTTGTCTAACAGATTGGGAAGTGTAGGCTATGTCGTGAAAGAGAAAATACGATTTTAGAGAGGCAAACAAAAGTTAAGGTTGCTTTTGACATAGTACAATGAAGAAAACTGATGCTCTGAATATTGATTCAGCTGTCTCTAAACGTTTTTCTAATAGACGCATTTAACCGCAATTTGGATTACACCTGCTTTCAGAATGCGGAAGTTTTTCAACGCAAAATAGACGTGCGCTGTTTTCATACATATGGCGGAATACTTAATCAATCGCTATTAGCACCTCTCCTCCCCTGTACTTGCGCGTTACACCCATTTTCAGCTGATCCGTCCATTAATTAATATGCATGACACGGAAAAGCGCAAATAGCCATTCTCAACTCCCACGGCAGGCAGTCTGCGCGTTTCTCTCATTGCGGCCTGTAATACATATCCTCCCCATGTTTATACGCGCATGTTACGCCTGAAATGGGCGCAAAACGTTAGTACATCTGGCCCTCAGAGTGGTGACTATAGTGTTGACCTTCACTCAGAGTGGTGACTATAGTGTTGACCTTCACTCAGAGTGGTGACTATTTGTTGACCTTTACTCAGAGTGGTGACTATAGTTTAGACCTTCACTCAGAGTGGTGACTATAGTGTTGACCTTCACTCAGAGTGGAGACTATAGTGTTGACCTTCACTTCATCTCTGTGTTCTTGTTAATGAATGTATCAATGTAAGTAGGGCCATATTCAGTGTGAGCTACTTTGTAATATACATGTAGCCTCTGCTTTCCCCTTTTAAATCACCCACATGACCATCAGCTGTGTCCTTTAAAACCCATTTCCAACATGCTAAGTGTCTATTGTGTAGCTGACTGGCACTGACGGCATAGCTTGAGACAGTGTGGCTGCTCTACCTGATATCAGCAACACTGTCACTCGAGATGGGCATGATAGTGTAGCTGCTCCATCTGATAGCCCTCAGCAACAACACTCACTCGTGCCAGATTGCTTGCGTTTAACCTTACGTGTAAACTAATGTGTTTACTGACTGTGTTTGTCTACCTATTTATTTTTGATTTTTTACACACAGATACCAATTTGATCTAGTTAATATGCAGCAGATCCACAAATCTCACCTCCAGAAGAAGTTTCAGTCTCTGATTGAGGGAATCCCACAGCAGGGAGACACCAGACTCCTCCATGAGATCTACACAGACCTCTACATCACAGAGGGGGGAAGAGGAAAGGTCAATGATGAACATGAGGTCAGACAGATAGAGAGGGCATCCTGGAGAGAAGCAGCACAAGGCAGACCAATCAAATGCAGTGACATCTTTAAACTCTTACCGGAAGAGGAAAGACACAGAAAAGAACGCTTCTTGGAAGAGGAAAGACACAGAAAAGATGAGGCAGAAAAGAATGGCAGAATCTTTAACCCCAAACAATACAAACCCATCAGAACAGTGCTGACAAAGGGAGTGGCTGGCATTGGAAAAACCGTCTCTGTGCAGAAGTTCATTCTAGACTGGGTTGAAGGACAAGCCAAAGAGGATGTCCACTTCATATTTCCTCTTCCTTTCCGGGAGCTGAACCTGATGAAGGAGAAGAAACTCAGTCTGATGGATCTTATTCAGCACTTCTTCCCTGAAATCAAAGATCCAAGAGTCTTCACCAGTTCAGCACACAGAGTCATGTTCATCTTTGATGGTCTGGATGAGTGTCGACTTCCTCTAGATTTCCGCTCCATCCCGACCTGTTGTGATGTGACAAAGCCAGCCTCAGTGGACGTGCTGCTGACAAACCTCATCAAGGGGGGTCTGCTTCCTTCGGCTCTCCTCTGGATCACCACCCGACCAGCAGCAGCCAATCAGATGCCTCATGAGAGTGTGTACCAGGTGACAGAAATAAGGGGATTTAACGACCCACAGAAAGAGGAGTACTTCAGGAAGAGAATCAGTGATGAGAACCTGGCCAGCAGAACCATCACACACCTGAAGTCATCTAGGAGCCTCTACATCATGTGCCACATTCCAGTCTTCTGCTGGATTTCAGCCACTGTTGTAGAGAGGACATCAAAAGAATCAGAGAGTGTTGAAATGCCAAGGACTCTGACTCAAATGTACACACACTTCCTGATCATCCAGACAAGCATTAAAAATGTCAAGCACACAGAGAGAAAAGAGACAGATGAAGAGGTGATTTTCAAACTCGGGAAACTGGCTTTCCAACAGCTGGAGAAAGGCAATCTGATATTCTATGAGGAAGACTTGAGTGAGTGTGGCATTGATGTCACAGAAGCATCAGTGTACTCAGGAGTGTGTACTCAGATCTTCAGAGAGGAGGCTGGGCTGTACCAGGGGAAGGTGTTCAGCTTTGTGCATCTGAGCATCCAGGAGTTTCTTGCAGCTCTGTATGTGTTCCTCTGCTTCAGCAACAGAGAGAGAAACATGCCTGACCAACAGCAAACCTCTCAACTCTCTGCTTTGTTAGGCGCTGCAACACTTCATGACCTACACAAGACTGCAGTGGACCTGGCCTTACAGAGTAAGAATGGACATCTGGACCTTTTCCTCCGCTTCCTTCTGGGCCTCTCGCTGACGTCCAATCAGAATCTCTTAAAGCATCTTCACCCACAGAGCAGTAGCCAATCAGATAAGTCAGAGCAGACAGTCCAGTATGTCAAACAGAAGATCAGAGATCAGAGTAGCTCAAACAGAAGGATCAACCTGTTCTACTGTCTGAATGAGCTGAATCACCATGCTGTAGTGGAGGTTACTGACAGGAGCTCAGGAACTCTGTATGTAGACATGCTGTTACCCGGAGAGTGGAAGACTAAGAGATTTGTGTTTAAGATGTCAGAGGAGCAGCTGGCTGAGTTTGACCTGCAGAAGTACATAAAGACTCCAGAGAAAGATCAGACTGAACTCCTCAGTCCAGATGAAGTTCTTCAGAGGCTGGTGCCAGTTGTTACATCAGCTTTGTAAGTAACTCGCAGTGTTTGTACAATGTGTGTGTGTGTGTGTGTGTGTGTCTGTGTGTGTGTGTGTGTGTGTGTGTGTGTGTGTGTGTGTGTGTGTGTGTGTGTGTGTGTGTGTGTGTGTGTGTTGTGTGTGTGTGCGTGTGTTTATCAGAGACAAAGACATGCTAGTGGTGATAAATATACCCCACGCTGAGTAAAGCCCCTGCTTCTTGTAAATCAGGGTATAGTAAATCTACAAGAAACTGCTATTTATGAGGTGTAGATTAATTAGAAATGTTATCATAGATCTATGTTTCTTGAGGTCCCCAAGTGCTATCGGTATGGAAACCAGCTCTAGTTGTTGCTGCCAGGCAGGATCCCCCATCTTCATGCTTTCAACAACTCAACAACTCGAGCTACATGAAACAAATTGTTTTGGGTTTTTGGGTTTTCACACAGTGAAAAATTGAAAAAGCGAAACAAATATTTCTTTATTGCCTAACTTTTGATTAATTAGGGGAGGGGCGGGGGTACGTGATAGTGCAAAGGGTGTGTGTGTGTGTGTGTGTGTGTGCTAATAAAAATAGGTGCTTAATATTCCATCTCTCATTCTGTTTCAGGTTGAGTTACTGTGATCTGACAAAGAGGAGCTGTTCCTATCTGGCCTCTGCCCTGACCACACACTCCTCAAGTCTCAGACTGCTGAACCTGAGTAGGAATAAGCTGCTGGACTCAGGAGTGGAACTTTTATGTTCTGCACTTTGTCATCAAAACGGCAAAGTTTTGGAACTGAAGTAAGCATACTTTAATGTAATGTATTTGTGTGAGACAAGGATGTGTGTGTGTGTGTGTGTGTGTGTGTGTGTGTGTGTGTGTGTGTGTGTGTGTGTGTGTGTGTGTCATGCCCCCAGTGTAGCACTACAACTTGAGCTACATTTTGATTAATTGGAGGGGGGGGTGTTAATGCAAAGGGTGTGTGTGTGTGTGTGTGTATGTGTGTGTGTGTGTGTGTGTGTGTGTGTGCGCGCTAATAAAAATAGGTGCTTTTATTCCATCTCTCATTCTGTTTCAGGCTGGAGGAGTGTATTCTGACGGAGAAGAGCTGTTCCTATCTGGCCTCTGCCCTGACCGCACACTCCTCAAGTCTCAGACTGCTGAACCTGAGTGAGAATAAGCTGCTGGACTCAGGAGTGGAACTTTTATGTTCTGCTCTTTGTCATCAGAACTGCAAACTGAAGGAACTAAAGTAAGCATACTTTCATGTTGTGGATTTGTGAGACAGGGATGTGTGTATGTTTGTGTGTGTGTGTTTGTGTGTGTGTGTGTGTGTGTTGGGGGGGGGGGTGTTAATGCAAAGGTTGTGTGTTGTGTGTGTGTGTGTGTGTGTGTGTGTGTGTGTGTGTGTGTGTGTGTGTGTGTGTGTGTGTGTGTGTGTGTGTGTGTGTGTGTATGTGTGTGTGTGTGCTAATAAACATAGGTGCTTAATATTCCATCTCTCATTCTGTTTCAGCCTATATAAATGTAATCTGACTGAGAAGAGCTGCTCCTATCTGGCCTCTGCTCTGACCACACACTCCTCAAGTCTCAGACAGCTGAACCTGGGTTACAATAAGCTGCTGGACTCAGGAGTGGAACTTTTATGTTCTGCACTTTGTCATCAAAACTGCAAACTGGAGGAACTAAGGTAACCATACAGTACTTTCATGTAGTGTTTGTGTGTGTGTGTGTGTGTGTGTGTGTGTGTATGTGTGTGTGTGTGTGTGTGTGTGTGTGTGTGTGTGTGTGTGTGTGTGTGTGTGTGTGTGTGTGTGTGTGTGTGTGTGTGTGTGTGTGTGTGTCTGTCTGTAAATAAAAATAGGTGCTTAATATTCCATCTTTCATTCTGTTTCAGGCTGATTGAGTGTGTGTGTGTGTTGTTGTGTTGAGAGAGTATATGTGTTTGTCTGTGTGTATATATGAGTGTGTGTATGGGGGGTATAGAGTGTATGTGTGTGTGTGTAATTGACAGGGAATGAGTAGATTGTTTATGAGGGTGTGTGTGTGTGTGTGTGTGTGTTTGTGTGTGTGTGTGTGTGTGTGTGTTGGGGGCAGAGGCGGGGGTAATGGAAAGGATTGTGTGAGTAGTAGAAGAGATATTCCGATTTCTCATTCTGTTTCAGGCTATGGGAGTGTGATCTGACTGAGAAGAGCTGTTCCTATCTGGCCTCTGCCCTGACCGCACACTCCTCAAGTCTCAGACTGCTGGACCTGGGTTACAATGAGCTGCTGGACTCAGGAGTGGAACTTTTATGTTCTGCACTTTGTCATCAAAACTGCAAACTGGAGAGACTACAGTAAGCATACTTTCATGTAGTGGATTTGTGTGAGACAGGGATGTGTGTATGTTTGTGTGTGTGTGTGTGTGTGTGTGTGTGGGGGGGGGGGTGTTAATGCAAAGGTTGTGCGTGCGTGTGTGTATGTGTGTGTGTGTGTGTGCTAATAAACATAGGTGCATCTCTTATTCACTCTTGTTTCAGGCTGAATAGCTGTAATCTGACTGAGAAGAGCTGTTCCTATCTGGCCTCTGCCCTGACCACACACTCCTCAAGTCTCAGACTGCTGGACCTGTGGGACAATGAGCTGCTGGACTCAGGAGTGGAACTTTTATGTTCTGCACTTTGTCATCCAAACTGCAAACTGGAGGAACTAAAGTAAGCATACAGTACTTTCATGTAGTGTTTGTTTGTTTGTGTGTGTGTGTGTGTGATTTAGTATAGAGTAAAGTGACAGGATGGGCATTTGTGGGTGTGCATGGGGAGCGGGAAAGTGTGTGTGTGACAGGGTGTGTGTGTGCGTGTGTCTGTCTGTCTGTCTGTGTGTGTGTGTTTTTGTGTGTGTGTGTGTGTGTGTGTGTGACAGGATGTGTGTGTGTGTGTGTGTGTGTGTTTGTGTGTCTCTGTGTGTGTCTGCGTGTGCGTGTGTGTGCTTGTGTGCGTGCGTGCGTGCGTGAAAGTAAGCATACTTTCATATAGTGGATTTGTATAAGACAGTCATGTGTGTGTGTGTGTGTGTGTGTGTGTGACAGTGTGGCCGTGTGGAGTACTGGCCCACCGTCTCACGCCCCAGTCCTCTGTGGTAGGCTATAAAACATAGGCGAGGGCAACAGTGTTGGAGTGTTGATTACCCTACACACAGCTTCATTCTCCCCGCTGCCTAGGCCCGTTTGAGATACAGAAGTTTTCTAGATTCACAGCACAACACACGTGAGAAGCATATAATCATCCAATACCCGCTACACCCCCACTAAAGGCTACTGAAGGAAGCCAAATGTGTTACTATATCCACAGCACAGCACACATGTAATGCTAAACTTCATTCACAGCAACCAATGAAAACACTGCAAGTGGAAGGCTACTAATCAGCTGTTCCTCATCAGGAAGTTGGAATATGCAGGGGAAATGGCTATGGCCGTGTTTAGGCAACAAGCAAAACATTAAGCAGCCTAGTCCAGTTTTAGTCCAGGGGTGTGGTGCGAGTGGGCCGCCAGGAGAGAGAGAGAAGCAGTAGGAGGGAAAGCAAACACAACGGAGGTCACGGGGAATGTCTCTGTCATTCACAAGTGTGCTTATCTTCTCAGCCAATACGCTCGTCACTCAGGGAAAACATCAAGTGTAGGAGGGCTACTGAACTCGGCGAGGGCTGAACCATTTCACCCCCCTATCATCTCACAGCGCCGTAGTCAGAAGTGGTTTATCCCAGGCTTGGTAGCGTTCGTAGCTCGTAGAGTTGAGCTCCACTCCCGGTTGGCCTCCAAAAGCTCCGTTTCCACGGCCACCGACTCAGCTGCTGTAGGCCACACGTCCTGTCCCCGTCCGGTCTCTTGCACTGAATGTCTGTGCTTTAAAAAGCCAAGCCCACAACCCCTGCACCAATCACCACCACCGGATTCTCCCGCTGCACACCTGTAGCCAATTGTACACAATCTCCCGACTAGGGAGCGGTGTTGGTGTTGGTCCTGATGTTGACCCAAAAGTGGCCCCACGGACCTTCAGTCCCAACCCAAACTTAAACACAGTTCTTTCCCAGCTTAGTCACCCTGTGATATGTGCGCCTGCGTGCCTGCATGTGTGTGTGATATTGTGTTGAAAAGAGAGAGTGTGTGTGTGTGTGTATGGGAGAGTGGTAGAATGTTCTGCACTTTCTCATCAAAATTGCAAACTGGAGGAACTAGAGTGAGCATACCTTTGTGTGTGTGTGTGTGTGTGTGTGTGTGTGTGTTATACTGTAGTATAGAGTAGTGTGGGAGGCATTTGTGGGTGAGTGTGTGTGGGTTAGACAGAGTTTTTTGTCTGTGTGTGTGTGTATACAGTATGTGTGTGTGTGAGAGTAGAAGATAGGTGCTTAATATTCCGTCTCTCATTCTGTTGCAGGCTGAAAAGGTGTAATCTGACTGAGAAAAGCTGTTCCTATCTGGCCTCTGCCCTGACCGCACACTCCTCAAGTCTCAGACTGCTGGACCTGAGTGAGAATAAGCTGCTGGACTCAGGAGTGGAACTTTTATGTTCTGCACTTTGTCATCAAAGCTGCAAACTGGAGGAACTAATGTAAGCATACTTTCATACTTTCAATATGTGTGTGTGTGTGTGTGTGTGTGTGTGTGTGTGTGTGTGTGTGGAGGGGCATTTGTGGGTGTGCATGGGGAGAGGGAAAGTGTGGACTTGGTGAGTGTGCGTGGGTTCGGGAGTATGTGTTTAATATGTATGTGTGTGTGTGTGTATGTGAGTATAGAGTTCAGTCAATAAGAGAACACCAATATTGCCGAAGCAAAGTTTAATCCAACCAAGTTTCACCCCATGTAGTGTTTGCACTCATGATGGTCTGAATGGGACCGAAAACGTTTTGCAATTAAATATTCAGATGTTTAACTCTGTTTCAGACTATTCGACTGTTGGTTGACTGATAAGGGCTGTTCCTATCTGGCCTCTGCTGTGTCCACACACTCCTCAAGTCTCAGAGTGCTGCACCTGAGTCCCAATAAGCGGATTAGTGCATCAGCTGTAGAGCAGCTCTCTGCTCTAGTGGAGGACCCACACTGTAAACTGGAGAAAATAGAGTGAGTAAATATCTACATTCAAGAGTTCTCTGATCTTCTGTCCTTAGTGGCCTCTTGCTCTGATAAACTGTTGATTTTAGGAGATTTGAACATCCACATTTGTTGTCCAACTGAACTGATGGTTAGTGAGTTTTTAACCCTTTTAGGCTCTTTTAACTGAACTCAATCAGTATCTGGCTTTCCTGTTGTTAACCTCACAACTGTTGATATTGTCTGATCACCCCCACCCCCAAAGCACACACACACACACACACACACACACACACACACACACACACACACACACACACACACACACACACAAACACTCGTCCTCAACGCCAACCTCTCTCACACACTCCTCTACTCACACACACTCCTCTCCTCTCACACACCCTCCTCTACCCACACACACACTCCTCTACTCACACTCACACACACATACACACACACATAAACACAAACACACACACACACACACATACACTCCTCCTCAGCGCCACCTTCTCACACACACTCGACTCTTCACACACACTCCACTACTCACACATACACTCCTCTACACACACACACACTCCTCTCTCCTCACACACTTTCCTCTCCTCTCACACACTCCTCTCTCCTCTCACACACTCCTCTACACACACACACTCCTCTCTCCTCACACACTCCTCTACACACACACTCCTCTCTCCTCACGCACACACTCCTCCCTCCTCACATGCACCATCCTCTCACACACCCTCCTCTCCTCACACACACACACACACACACACTCTTCTCTTCACACACACACCTCTACCCACAAACACACTCCTCTCCTCACACACACACTTCTCTCTCCTCTCACACACTCCTCCTCTCACACACTCCTCTCCTCACACACACACTTCTCTCTCCTCTCACACACTCCTCCTCTCACACACTCCTCTACTCACACACACTCCTCTCTCCTCACACACAAACACACTCCTCTCCTCACACACACACTTCTCTCTCCTCTCACACACTACTCACACACACTCCTCTCTCCTCACACACACACACACACTCCTCTCCTCACACACACACTCCTCTACACACACACACACTCCTCTCTCCTCACACACACACTAGTGGTGGGGGAAAAATCGATTCTGTTCAGTATCGCGATATTTTTGTGCATGCAATTATATCGATACTAGTAGCTCAAAGTATCGCAATACTTAATTATAAAATTGAATAATCTATTTTACTTTAATTTGAGTCAAGTTTACTCAGGGTTTACTCTGATCACATTAAATTTGCTGAAATAGAGAGATAGATAGATAGATAGATAGATAGATAGATACGTTATTGATCCCCAATGGGAAATTCAAGATATTACGCTCACAAGGTGGCGCTTGTTGTGGTGTTTTATTGTGCATTCAATGGCAATTTCAAATAAAAATGACTTCACAATCACAACCTGTTGTGAAAGTGTGGGTATATTTCGGTTTTCAACTAAAAGCAAATAGTAAGGACCTTGATATGCACCATGCCATGACAAAGTGAGTTGAACAGTGTTATTTTCCTTATTTTTTGTAATGCCTTTGAATGATATGAGAGACATGAATAGCAATAAATCGCAGAATCGAATCACAATACTTGTTGTATCGCAATATGTTTAGAATCGCAATAATATCGAATTTTGGCCCAAATATCGCAATAGTATTAAATTGTCATTCTTTTGCCAATTCCCACCCCTGACACACACACACACACCTCTACCCACACACACTCCTCTCCTCACACACACTCCTCTACACACACACTCCTCTCCTCTCACACACTTCTCTCCTCACACACACACCTCTACACACACACTCCTCTACACACACACACACACACACACACACACACCTCTGGCTCAAGGACTATATGGCTGCTGGTACAGAATAGAGGCCTCTGTCTCTCATGCAGCCTGGCTCACTGGTAGAGGCTTGTCATTGATGTCACTGATTGATGATCTTCTCCTTTCTCCTGCAGGTGGAATGGGGGAACAGTAGAATAGTGCTTCTGATTAGACTGATCTGATCAGTGCTGTTGGACTATTTAGCTCCACCCTCACTGTGTTTGCCTGTTGTCATGGACACTGATTGATGATCATCTCCTTCATCCTGCAGGTGGGGGCAAGATAGAGGTTATGAATGGGAGGATTTGGATTATTCAGAGGAGGACGATGATGATGATGATGATGAAAAGCGCCATGAGACATGTGTAATGAATTGGCGCTCTATAAGCGACATTAAATTGAAAATTGAAAATTGAAAATGACGAGGATGAGGAGGAAGATGACTGAGGAGCTCATTAACTGAGCTTTTATACACACACACACACACACACACACACACACACACACACACACACACACACAGACACACACACACACACACACACACACACACACACAACCCCCCCCCCCCCCCACACACACACACACACACACACACACACAACCCCACACACACACACACACACACACACACACACACACACACACACACACACACACACACACACACACACACACACACACACACACACACACACACACACACACACACACACACACACACACACACACACACACACACACACACACACACACACACAGTCAGACCAGCATCTCTTGTGTAGAATGTCTTGGTGTACATGAGCAGCAGCACACAGGCCACACAGATTGTAAAATACATATTTAGTAGAATTTGTACATTGAACCATATTGATGCTGTTGTTGAAATTGCATTCTCTCTCTCTGTGTGTTTTTACATTAAAATTATATTTAATTCAGTGAATAAATGTTCTTGTAAATTGTTGCTTTTGAAGACCATGAACATTCTTTGAATATATAAGGTAGTACTTCATTTTAGCATATTAGTGCAAACATGATCATTAATAGTCAAAAGCTAATAGTTTAAATATTTCACTCCATAAATGTTATTATTTATCATTTGAATCCCACCATTGCATATGATCTCTAAATGTGATTAGCCACGTGTGTGATAGCATCAGCAGCTGCTCTAAATGTGATTGGCCACGTGTGTGATAGCATCAGCAGCTGCTCTAAATGTGATTGGCCACATGTGTGATAGCATCAGCAGCTGCTCTAAATGTGATTGGCCACATGTGTGATAGCATCAGCAGCTGCTCTAAATGTTATTGGCCACGTGTGTGATAGCATCAGCAGCTGCTCTAAATGTGATTGGCCACATGTGTGATAGCATCAGCAGCTGCTCTAAATGTGATTGGCCACGTATGTGATAGCATCAGCAGCTGGTCCCACTGTACAATTCAAATGAGTCAGTCTGAGCCCACAGTGCAGTGTTATGGTGCCATCTAGTGGTCAACAGGAGAATACACCCTGAGAGGAGACTAGCAGCAGTTCCACTGAAGGCCTGTTTGTATGAGAGGTGAATGTAATGACATTAAAGTCTCTCTTCCTGGCCTTGTGTCAAAGTGTCTTTGAACACAACACTGAAGTGAATGGAACTAGGTACACATATACATATACAGTTTGTGAGACCGTGTCTACCTAGTCAACTTACAAAACTGACACACATGTGGTAACAGTAAACTTCACCATGTACCTGAATGCTGTATCCATAATCTGGTCAATAACAGCAGTTTCTCATCTCCAATGACCTGCTAGATGTGAAGATGACCAAGTGAAGAGTAGAGTTGCAAAATGCAACATTTGTAATTATATTACAGTTTTTTTTGATTGCTTTGACGCAGTAGTCGACTCAAAAAACCATGTTTCAAAATTCTTAACGCAAAGGCCTAAACAGTGGCACCAATGGTCACAATGACTCATTTTGCCTGCAAAAAGCTCTAACTCCTCCAAAACATTTAAAATATGGACCAAAAGCTAATTTTGCCCTCAAACAACACAACTTGCACACAAGTGCATAAGCGCTTCCAATCAGTCATTAGACAAGGGGCATCAAAATACAAAATTCAGCTCTCAATGTGAATCAGTGCTGCATTACTGGTCAGCAGCTTACATATCAGTGCCAATTTGCTATCTTGCAAAAACTAGATCCAGAATCATATACAATGATTTTTCAAATGTTATTGAATGCAGGCTTCATTCTTTTTCTTTTTTCATCATCTCCTTCATCCTGCAGGTGGGGGCAAGATAGAGGTTATGAATGGGAGGATTTGGATTATTCAGAGGAGGACGATGATGATGATGATGATGAAAAGCGCCATGAGACATGTGTAATGAATTGGCGCTCTATAAGCGACATTAAATTGAAAATTGAAAATTGAAAATGACGAGGATGAGGAGGAAGATGACTGAGGAGCTCATTAACTGAGCTTTTATACACACACACACACACACACACACACACACACACACACACACACACACACAGACACACACACACACACACACACACACACACACACACACACAACCCCCCCCCCCCCCACACACACACACACACACACACACACACAACCCCACACACACACACACACACACACACACACACACACACACACACACACACACACACACACACACACACACACACACACACACACACACACACACACACACACACACACACACACACACACACACACACAGTCAGACCAGCATCTCTTGTGTAGAATGTCTTGGTGTACATGAGCAGCAGCACACAGGCCACACAGATTGTAAAATACATATTTAGTAGAATTTGTACATTGAACCATATTGATGCTGTTGTTGAAATTGCATTCTCTCTCTCTGTGTGTTTTTACATTAAAATTATATTTAATTCAGTGAATAAATGTTCTTGTAAATTGTTGCTTTTGAAGACCATGAACATTCTTTGAATATATAAGGTAGTACTTCATTTTAGCATATTAGTGCAAACATGATCATTAATAGTCAAAAGCTAATAGTTTAAATATTTCACTCCATAAATGTTATTATTTATCATTTGAATCCCACCATTGCATATGATCTCTAAATGTGATTAGCCACGTGTGTGATAGCATCAGCAGCTGCTCTAAATGTGATTGGCCACGTGTGTGATAGCATCAGCAGCTGCTCTAAATGTGATTGGCCACATGTGTGATAGCATCAGCAGCTGCTCTAAATGTGATTGGCCACATGTGTGATAGCATCAGCAGCTGCTCTAAATGTTATTGGCCACGTGTGTGATAGCATCAGCAGCTGCTCTAAATGTGATTGGCCACATGTGTGATAGCATCAGCAGCTGCTCTAAATGTGATTGGCCACGTATGTGATAGCATCAGCAGCTGGTCCCACTGTACAATTCAAATGAGTCAGTCTGAGCCCACAGTGCAGTGTTATGGTGCCATCTAGTGGTCAACAGGAGAATACACCCTGAGAGGAGACTAGCAGCAGTTCCACTGAAGGCCTGTTTGTATGAGAGGTGAATGTAATGACATTAAAGTCTCTCTTCCTGGCCTTGTGTCAAAGTGTCTTTGAACACAACACTGAAGTGAATGGAACTAGGTACACATATACATATACAGTTTGTGAGACCGTGTCTACCTAGTCAACTTACAAAACTGACACACATGTGGTAACAGTAAACTTCACCATGTACCTGAATGCTGTATCCATAATCTGGTCAATAACAGCAGTTTCTCATCTCCAATGACCTGCTAGATGTGAAGATGACCAAGTGAAGAGTAGAGTTGCAAAATGCAACATTTGTAATTATATTACAGTTTTTTTTGATTGCTTTGACGCAGTAGTCGACTCAAAAAACCATGTTTCAAAATTCTTAACGCAAAGGCCTAAACAGTGGCACCAATGGTCACAATGACTCATTTTGCCTGCAAAAAGCTCTAACTCCTCCAAAACATTTAAAATATGGACCAAAAGCTAATTTTGCCCTCAAACAACACAACTTGCACACAAGTGCATAAGCGCTTCCAATCAGTCATTAGACAAGGGGCATCAAAATACAAAATTCAGCTCTCAATGTGAATCAGTGCTGCATTACTGGTCAGCAGCTTACATATCAGTGCCAATTTGCTATCTTGCAAAAACTAGATCCAGAATCATATACAATGATTTTTCAAATGTTATTGAATGCAGGCTTCATTCTTTTTCTTTTTTTTTTGAGATTGTGGCTAAGAAATTAAATATTCCAACAGAAACCACATATAGAATGAAAGAAAAAAATCCAGTAAAATCCATCACTGTGTAAGACATAAGGAAAATAAAAATACAAATTCTGTACAATACTGTAAAGAAAAAATATCTTCTAGTCAATTCTTACTCTCACTCTCAACTGACTTGATCATCCATGCTTGCAAGTTACAACACACAACATGGCACCTTTTAAGCCTGCAGACTGATTGCAAATTGAAAAGTTTTGTGAAGCAGTGTCAAACAGGTGCTTCAGTGATTTCATACTGGGCAAGAAGTTTCTAAGAGATGGGAACATATAGTTTCTGTTTGGTTACCACAGCTAAAGCAATGGAGTTTGGACTGCTTGAATGACATCTGCGTTAACTGATTTGCAAAAGGGTGCGGGAAGTGTGTCAAAACAATGACAATGGGTTAACTCATTTGCAAGAGGTGTATTTTGCTCTGCTGAGAGAGTGATGATGAAGACTGAGAGGTCACCAGTTTCTTCAACCAGGTCAAAGCAATCAAAAAAAACTGTAATACATTTCTGTGCATTCTGTCAATAGTCTACATTTACATTTACTTGTTAAATGAATGAGATACAACATGTATCTGTTATCAAGAGTAGCTTCCATCAGCTGAGAATTATTTCCCATCTCAAACCCTCTTTGTCTCCCAAGGACTTAGAAACAGTAATCCATGCATTTGTCACATCCCGGTTAGATTATTGCAACTCCCTCTATCTTGGTCTCCCCCGGTCCCAACTCTCCCGTCTGCAATTGGTACAAAATGCAGCTGCTAGGCTGCTTACTGGTACCAAAAAATACCAACATATCACCCCTGTACCGGCCTCCTTACACTGGCTCCCCATTAGCTATAGAATCCATTTCAAAGTCCTTCTGACCATCTATAAGGCACTGCATGGGTTGGCTCCCTCATATATTGCAGACCTCCTCCATCCCCTCCCAGCATCCAGGTCCCTTAGATCTGCAAACAAGGGTCTTCTCTCTGTGGCCCGCACCCCGCCTCAAGCAAAGAGGCGATAGAGCTTTTGCGGTAGCAGCCCCACGTCTGTGGAATTGCCTCCCCCCAGATGTTAGATTGTCTCCCACTATCACCACTTTTAAATCAAGACTAAAGACCCACCTTTATTCCTTGGCCTTCCCTGCTTCCTAGCTGTCCATCTCTCTCCTCTCTTCTTCATATTTCTGTACTGCTGCTATTTATGTTTTCTAGGGCTGTCTATTGTCTATTTGTCTATTGTTTTATTTGTATTTGTCTCACTTACTTCTCTGTGCTTGACTTTTTTATTTTTTCTTGTTCTGTTTGCTTTTATTCTCTATTTTTAGCCATATCCTATGTACAGCACTTTGGTCAGTGGAAACTGTTTTAAATGTGCTCTATAAATTAAATCTACTTACTTACTTTACTATGTAATATGTCTGACTGTGGAAAACAACATAAAGTATTTATGAATATGGATACATGTCTTTGCAATCAAACTCTTCTAAGTGTTCACCAGGTCTTCCAACACTAAGAGCATTTCACACACTAACACTAACCACTGTACCAACAGCACTACTAATGAAATATCTCAATTCCAAGCTCTTGTGTGTGTGTGTGTGTGTGTGTGTGAATATGTGTGTGTGTGTGTGTGTGTGTGTGTGTGTGTGTGTGTGTGTTATGCTGCCATCTAGTGGTCAACAGGAGAACACACCCTGAAGGCTTGTTTGAATGACACCCTCTGTGCTTCCCGACATCGTCCCGGCAACCAGCCTCTCCTAAAGAGAGCCGTTGCTCCTGGCGCCCAGCTCTCCCGCTGACTTGGTGATGGAGGACGAAATGATCGACGCC
This sequence comes from Sardina pilchardus, assembly GCF_963854185.1. NCBI lineage: Eukaryota > Metazoa > Chordata > Actinopteri > Clupeiformes > Clupeidae > Sardina > Sardina pilchardus. Next base: position 8,325,627 of record NC_084994.1, read on the forward strand.
GAGGGCGAGATGTTATTGGACGACGGCGTTATCGCCATCAGCTGCAGTTGCGCTTGCGCAGGATCAGCAGGCCACGGCCCACCCCGTCCTGGAGGAGAGTGAACAAACACACACACACACACACACACACAGGTCCATCAGCTTGTGTTGTGCTTGCGCAGGATCAGCAGTTCCACGGGCCTCCCCGTCCTGGAGGAGAGTGAAGAGTTGGCCACAGCCAGCGCCTGCCCAGAGGAAGAGGAGGAGGAGGAGGAGGAAGAGGAAGAAGGGACACCGTGGCGCTCCGCCACCGTCTCCTCCGTGGCACACACACACACACACACACACACACACACACACACACACAGATGGACATTGTCATTATCGCAGCCTCTGGGCATTTCCTCCTCATGACTCATGCTCTCCATGCGTGATACAGTGAGCAGGTAAATCAGGATAACACACACACACACACACACACACACACACACACACACACACAGGTAAATCAGGTGTTTGGATAATACTATGATATTCAGAGAAAACTGATTCAACCACATAAACCATACAGTACATGTGCTGAGAGCATGACTGACTTTCCTGCCCATGATATGATAATGATAATGTAATACAGTGGCCATTCATTTTAGACGGACAGACACACAGACACACACACACACACACACACACACACACACATACATGTATTCATTTTAGGCATGTTTTGGTCATATATACCTCTATATTGACAGTGCTCTACTTACTGTAATGAGGCTTCACACTGTAGCCCACACGGCATGTGCTGCTCTCACCGCTAGGTTGCTCTTGGTCAGTGTTGCCACAGTTACTTTGAACAAGTAATCCGATTACTGATTACTGACTACTCCTTTTAAAAGTAACTTTAAAAGTTAAAGTAAAAGTTACTTTACTGATTACTCAATTTTAAAAGTAACTAAGTTAGATTACTTAGTTACTTTTTAAACTAAGCCCCCCCCCCCCCGCCACCTCAACATAAAAATGCAACCGGTTTTGCCAATACTCACTTTATTGGAAGTGCATTTTAACAGTAACATCAACAATAGGCCTATAGACATCACAACCTGCAAAAAGTTATTTCAGGGAGGTATCTAAAAAATACTTTAACCTACTGAGATACTGAAATAGCCTACAGATGAATGTTTGTCCAATAATGTCTAGTCAGTAGGCCTATACTAAATAAGGAAGGCCTATAGATAGAAACTGGTAATAAAATATGAAGATTTTGGTAGTTTGGGCTTTTTGTGTATCCTTCTACTGTAGCCATTTAGAATATGCCAGTGAAATTACACTTGTTAAACTCACCTCGACAAGTCTTTTGCAATCATTTAATCCACCATGGGCGATGCTAAAATCACTGTTACTAACAGTGCAGTGTGCAAGATTATTTCGTGAGACATACACTTTCGTAGATGCGGTCTTAAATGTTACTTTTTGGGGGCACTGACTGACGCTACTGTACCATATTGAACTTATAGTTCGGGAGAAAAGAGATAAAAGCCCGCCTATAAACGTATCGATTGATATAGCGAAACAGCCCAGTCAGGGCGCTCTGTTATGGATGCGCGTCGGGCTCACACATCACCCTCTCTCTCCCTCTCCGTTGCGTGCGTCAGGGAGCCGCTATGCGAACTCAGGATGTTTAGCTAGAAAGGCCTTGCACTATGTCGCCAACACAGAGTGTACAACGTACCTTAATGTTGTCATGTGTAGATGACTCAAACTCAAAATATGCCGACTGACTGTATTTTCATCTAGGAAACGCGCCTCTCCTCCCTGCATTGTTGTTTACGTTTGTGTCGCTGCGTGGAGCCTATGCCTAGGCTACACATGAGTTGTCCTCATGCTGAAAACGTGAGTATAGTCTACACCAGAGCGGTAGATATAACAGAGTGGCGACACTCCCATAGACCTCCATAGGAAACAATGGCGGACGTTTTTTCAGGCTACTTCCGCGTTATGGAGAGCTCAACAGTTCTTAAGTGTGACATTCGCGGAGTTTGCCTCATTCACTTCCATTGGTGTCTGCCTAACTTTGTCAGCGGTAAGTAAACGAAAGCACTACCTTTTTTGAAATGGTTATATATTTCCTATATCAACTCTACCAGTATGTACTCGTAGTGTTATTCGAGTTGTTTGTGCTGCTCGTTTAACTGTTATTTTTGTATCTTAGTTATGACCGAAATTTCAGAGCATAACGTTACGTTAGCCTACAAAGCTAACCTTAGACGTGGAGGGAGGCTAGCTTAAATGTAATGTCCCTATGTCAATAAGGAATGTCAGACATATCACACTTGGTTACGCTACTGTAGTAGAGCAACGTTAGATAATATATGGGGTTATCAAGGAGTTTGTATGACATTTATAATCCTATTTGCTGAACCTGATGGCGTTAGCTAATGTTAGCAAGTCAGCTCACGCACATTCGAAATGCAATGAAGGGGGAACAGTAACGTGATCTTAATGCATGCAATGGCATCAGATGTGCTCGTTATCAACGAGTTTGTGATTAAGTTGTTCTTCAGTGGAACTAATTAATGGGATGACATTTCATTTAGACCTGATCTAGCTTGTTAGCTTGCTAGATGGAATGTTTCATGGCACTATGAAGTGAACCTGAAGCTAAACTTGTGATCAGAGAGCATGATATGAACTCGGGCACATCTCTTCACAACAGAAATTTCAGTTATGAACTTCAGGCCAGGGGAGCTGTAGAAGCTAAAACTGTACTATACTCTCCTGCCGTGTGTCACTTGCCTAACTGTCCAGTCCTGCCCCTAGTGCCACTACTGTTCCAACTCGGGAGTCGGGACAGTGGCAGGAGACTAGAGCTTGGGATAGGGGCGCGTGTACAGTGCAGTAGCCTACTTCTTTTTGTCTCAACTGCTGTTGGATGTCAGGTTGCAGTCAATATTATTCTACATTGAATGTACATTTCTGAGGTCTATATCACCACAGCAGGTCGATGTATTTGATGGAATAATTTTGATTGCAATGACTATCTTGCAGATGCTGAAAGTGACGTGACAAGACATTGTCTTCAATTAAGTGGTCCTTGTAAGTATAATAATTTTCTTTCTTTTTTTTTACCTTGTATGGATAACTGAAAAGTGTAGGTTAATGATGCTCTAAGGGCAGAATTAGGTCCATCCATAGAATAAGAACAATGTTTGCAATGATATAGCCTAGTCTAGTTAGCTGTAGTGGGTATAGGGCTACTGTAATCAATCCCAAATGTTAATATTTTAAGTGGGTAGAGATGGTAATGGTAAGTGGGTATACTATCTCTCTGTAGCAGTGCCACTGCTTTGGTTGACACCATAAGGGATTCGGTGTTCCTTGCCCGGACCAACTGCTCCACTTTACTGATGATATTGAAGGCCTCCTGCAATGGACAGTAAGTACCTCTCTTAAATTCCTTCAGTTGTAGCAGTACACTACATTTGCTGTCAGCACAGTCATTGTTGTCTGTACAGCATGCTGGCATTCCTCACAAAGTCAGTTACTGATTACCCTCAGTATTGTTCATATTACAATAAGAAAAGTCTCCTTGTGTTGATGAATGCAATGGCTAAAGTGCAGTGATTTCTTATAGCCCGTCAGCTTTTTATTCTCAAAATAACTATGAAAGATATTGTTGGGAATCATTGGTGTTATAAAAGTTATAAGGTGTGGCACCCCCAACCAACCTTGAAGGGGTCGGCCGTGTATGGGTATGTAAAACTCTTGCTGGCCTTTCGCTTTTGTTTATTCTAATACCTTGATGTGGCATCTGTGAATGTATTGTACCAAGTATACACTGACTTTTACCTGCTCTCTCCATTTTCCACTGTGCCTGTTCTTGCCTAGGACCAAGGATGCAGAGGACAAGACGGGTGTGTAGTATTGACTGAAATTATCAGAGAAGGTCATTTTTTATGGTTTAGGTCCAAACGAAGGGACCCTTCCAACCTCAGCATCTCCAACACCTCCTGTCACACCTCCAGCCAAATGTGCTACATCTTCCTCAGTTAACCTTCTTGTAGGTGTGCATGTCCAGCATCCTTTGCACATTAATGTCTTGAGTTGTTCACACACGGTACGGTTGTTCAGATTTGGGAATCTGAAATGTTTTTCAGAATGTCTTTGAAAATATAAATGGGTGTTAGCCCTCCTTTTTATATTGCAGTCTCACCATATCTCCCTTATGCCTTTTCTGTGTGTATTTCTGTTCTTGATGTTGTTAAAACACACTTGTTCCACACATTGAAAATGTAATAAACAAATGTATTGAAAACTCAAAATGTATCAGTCATCCTTTTTATGCTGTTCTAAGTGCTTTCTTGAAACAGATGATTGCTTATTGAGTTAATGTTATCGAAACAGTGGGTGTCCTGAACGAACTGTTGAACAAAGTTAACTTTAACATACACACTTTTAACATTTTGGCTGTTATTTATCGTTCTTTGTTAATGTATTTTTATATGTTTATGGCTTGATCTGAAAATATTACTAAGGCTGTGTGGTGGCCATATTTAGGCTATTCCTTAAAATAAACAAATTAACAGATTGACTGCATTGATCTAACTTTTAAGGTATAACCTGTTACTGGTTGCCATATATTATTTGCTAGATGTTCATGGCTTACTCCTAAAATTGTGAAGGCTGTGGGTGTGTACTGTAGGCCTATAGGGTGGCCACCTTCATCTCATCAAAATAACTGGAGAGGACACTGAACATCTCAAATACCCACGGTAACATTGGATACAAAATACATACATTTCAACTATGTAAGTTTATTATGCATGACGACAAACAGGCAAATCACGGAACCAGGAATGGAGCTGATGCCGAGAGGTAGGCTAAATGGCAGTGTCAGCTACCACAGAATAGACTATATTTCAGAACGATGTTTGCAGAGCAAACTTGCGATATGTCATGGGCACTAATGTAAACATGCTAACCGACGTTATAGCACTTGAAATTGAACTCGTGTTTGGTTTGTTTCGATGTTTCCCGTGATCATTGCTGTCTATCCCATAGAAATAACATGGCAGCGCCAGGGCTCTTTAGAACTGTTGTAGCGTTCATGAACCACGTGACGGCGCGGCGGCGACTTCAAAGAGTGTCGCAACTCTCTCTATCTATGGCTCTGGTCTACACGACAAGAAGAAAGCAAAATGAAAATGACAAAAATAGTAACGCACTGAGACGTGGATGAGTAACTTTAATCCGATTACTGGTTTGGAAATAGTAGCGCGTTAGATTAGGCTACTCGTTACCGAAAAAAGTGGTCAAAATACAGTAACGCGTTACTAAGTAACGCGTTACCGGCATCACTGCTCTTGGTTGAGGTCATAATGTCCCAAAGACTTTTGTTGTACACACACACACACACACACACACACACACACACACACACACACACACACACACATAGCCTGGGTTTTCCCATACTGCCTTGCGCGGTGATTTCAATCCCGCTGCTAAGCCAGTCTGGAAACTAACGCCCAAATGTTCGCCTGATGTTGGCGAACCAATGACAGAACACCCGAGAAGTTTCCGTTGCCTTCTTGCGTCTACATTCGACGCCAAAGGATTTACGGCAGCCCTTAGCGTTGCATACGAACGAGTTGGGTGAGCTACGCATTTGATAGACATCCGTGGCGCCCAATGAACGGATCTGGGCATTTTTTTCAAATACGAGAAACGTCTGGTTGCCAGACCACGTCTCATTTGAGAAGTGGGAGGCGTTAGCCAGGCTAACACACACACACAATGGGGCTTCAAACTGTAGCCCACACGGCATGTGCTGCTCTCACCGCTAGGTTGCTCTTGGTTGAGGTCATAAAGACTTTTGTTACACAGACACAGACACAGACACAGACACAGACACAGACACACACACACACACACACACACACACACACACACACACAATGGGGCTTCACACAGTAGCCTACAGGGCATGTGCTGGTCTCACCGCTAGGATGCTCTTGGTTGAGGTCATAATGTCCCAAAGACTTTTGTTGTGGTTGGCTCAGCCAGAGACGGTTTATAAAGCGAGACGATTCATATGAGGGTAAATTCTGGTTTCATTGTGACGCAACTGCCACTCCCATTTAGGAGGCAAACGGAGGTATTTATATGGGAGAAATAATTCTACACCTTTCTAAACCGATTATTTCGTCACTGAACACGCCCCTTTAGGAGGCAGGAAGTGCTGCTATTTTGTTCCATTGAAAAACCCCTTTATGATTCATCTTAGTAACTATACGATCTTTGGCTCAGCCCAAGAGACCCGTTATTTACAGCGCACTGAGGTCAAAGGTCAACATGGTTGCGCAGCAGCAGGCCAGCAGCTACAGCCACAGCCAAGGCTGTAGAATGTTGAATACTCATTGAGCTCAATGCAATTCAAACCAGCTAATTAGCTAACAGCTAATAACTGACATAAAGCATACCAAACTTGTACAGTAGTATGGTGAAAACAAAATGAAAGAAAAATGGCAACATTATGGGACAGTGGGAAGACTGGAAGACAATTCTATAACATCCAGAGCAAGGTGGCAGAGAGCAGAGATACGAACAGGAGCAAGCAGGGGGAGGATGTGTTTTCAAGAATGAAGTATGGGCACACAAGATTAAAGAGTTATTTGTTTTTAATGAAAAAGCATGCTGATGGCAAGTGTGAAGTCTGTGGGAGTCCATAGAACATGTGTTTCTTCACTGTCCTACAGTAAATATCAGGAATAGAGACAAAGACTAAATTCACAACTGCAAGATAACCAGTTGAGTCTAGACATGAAGAACATCTTGCAAGGAAGCTCAGGTGAAATATGTTTTAATGTAGGCCTACTTGGCTTCCTGAGGAACACAGGATTGCGCCATAGAATGTAGTTTGTTTATTTATTTATTTTTCATTATAATCAGCATAATTATGGTGACATATATATTTTTTTGATTATTTATTGATTTATTTTGTTTATGTACTTGTTCGGGGGTTTGTTTGTCTTGGTTTATTGGTTTGTTTTGGTTTATTTGTTTGTTTGTTTTTTTAAAAGAAAGAATATAGACTCAAGTACCATACCCCAGTCCAGCTGGTGGCGGTAATGCACCATTAACGTTAGTTGCCAACCGCCGTTAAAACCGAAAGAAGAAGAAGAAGAAGAAGATAGTAGGCCAATGTAAGCTACACATTTGTATACTTTTTACGCAAAGAAATAGTTAACGCTACGTACAAAAGCCGTGTGTCTTTACGGGCCAACAATTTGGTCAACCGTCCGAGTAACCACAGAAAATACAATGGCGTAATGTAGCCTACAACGAGAAAACGAGGCATAAAAATAAAAAAGATGAGGAAGCCACTTGACTTTTCCTATATAGGCCTATGAACATTTATTATTCAGTTTTCTTTTATTAGAGCGTGGAAGAATTATCTGGGCAACACATAAGGCAGGCAGGTCCGTCTTCAGATGAAGTTCTTCCGAGGCTAGCAGTGATCACATCAGCACTGTAAATAACACATCGTGTGTCTGTGTTTGTATAGAAGGCCTACTGTATAAACTTTTCCCACAAACCTGCCTCCAGCTTCTTGTATAACTGTGGTGTCCACAGCGTAGTTCAGTGTAGCTGGTAGACCTCCGCCTCTCCAGTTTTTTTTTTATGAATAACTGTGGTTTTCACAGCGCAGTTTAGTTTCAGTGTAGCTACTCCACTGGTAGACCCATCATAAGCAATATGGACAAGTGATATTTGTGTTGACAAATTACAGAATGGACTAGTGATGGTCTATTTATTATGTTATGGCCAACTACTCTGGGATAAAGTCCCTGAGAGGTTGTGATCTTGAAAAATAAAATAGATCTAGGTCTGAAGATTTTTGATTAAGCATAGACCTACATAGAAGCATTGAAGTGGTTGAGTGTATTGTCTGTTAGAAAAGGCAGATCATCACATACTCTACCAACACTGTGTTGTGCTGCGGTGTTCATGCACTCAAGTCACTCTCTCTTTTAAACAGTTGTCTGTGAGCTGCTATGAAGCCTAGTAATCATAGAACTTCTCTCTGTTGTAGTTAACTTTGATCTGTGTGTTGAATTATGCCATGTTGGATCCTTGAATTTGATGTTCCAGAAGGTGCAGGATTTTCTATCTTAACAATGTGTTAATATAAATCTCAGTCCAAAGGAATGTGCTAAGTTGTCAAGTACTAGGCTACATACTATAGGCCACGTCTAGACTGATGATGGTCTGGCTATAGCCGATATAGGCCACTTGTATACTGATACTGTACCAAACTCTCCTCAGATGCCCCTTGAATTCACATTCTGTTCTCTTATGGTAGAGCTCTATAGAAAATACTATTATTGGAAAAGATCCACTTAAAGTGATGGTTCCGAGTAATTTCACCCTAGTGTCCTTCCTTCGTACCATGACCTCGAGCCAAACACTCGCCCAGAACCTTCTTACATTGACGTTGAGTTTGCGCTTTCAGCCGTAGTACAAAAAGTGTATTTAACTTCCCTGTTGGCTTATACTTTCTGTATACCATTCCGTTAGTGTCAATGTTACCTACAGTATGTGATTTTGGAAAAGCCTGTGCTGTGTGTGATCTGTATATGTTGATCGTTCTCTCTCATTGCCCGGTGCAAGATCAGGAGATGCCAAGAAAAGGGTTGAGTTGACCTAACATGAGTTCATGTGAAGAGGACCATGGCTGTGAGCCTGTAGGGTAAGACAACAGCAGCAGCAGCAAAAAACTACACTACCCATATGGAAAAGATATAGAAAAAACTTATTTGCCAGCAATGTGTTTTATATACAAAACGTGTACAATGTTTGTTTCAGGTTGCACAGATTTAGCAAGGATCTTACAATGGTTTCAATGGTTTCTATCAGGTTTTTATATGACAGTGAAACCATTATAAGATCCTTGCTAAATCTGTGTAACCTGAAACATATAAAACATGGTAACCTGTAAGGACTATGACGTTGTATGAGGACAAGGAGAAAGGGGCCACTTTCAAGAGTAAATCATACAAGTTTTGTATATAAAACACATTGCTGGCATAAAGGTTTTTCTATATCTTTTCCATAAGGGTACTGTTTATTTTCATTCCAAGATCTGCCACTTAATAATGTTATAACATTTTAAGTGTGTGTGTGTGTGTGTGGGAATTCATATGTGTGTGTGTGTGTGTGTGTGTGTGTGTGTGTGTGTGTGTGTGTGTGTGTTTGTCCTCCTGTCACAGCCCTTCCACTGATAATATGATATGTAGTTACGGTCTTTTATGCTATTGGACCCAGTGATAGTTAACGTTGCAGTACCATCATGCTGCCAGTTAGTGGCAGTATACACTTTTCTGATTGCTGTGGTTGTGTTTTTACAGATATACTGTGTAACTCTCTGTCTCTCTCTCTCTCTCTCTCTCTCTCTCTCTCTCTCTCTCTCTCTCTCTCTGTGTGTGTGTGTGTGTGTGTGTGTGTGTGTGTGTGTGTGTGATACAGCCCCATGCAGCAGAAGAGATCACACTCTCCTGTACCGAGCTGTGTGTCCATGAAGAGTGACAAGTCCATGGATCCTCCATGGCAGTTTGCTGGAGGAAGAGTTCCTGATGGTCAGAGGTGAGTATCAGTCTTTACAGAAAATACAATCATTAGTGTGGAGTGGACTTCTTTTATGCTATTGGAACCCATGAGGTAGTGAATGTTGTAGTGCCACCATGCTGCTGGTAGAAATGTCATTTTATGAAGGAATTTGTGTTTTTAACCCACTGAAGCTGTCTTCCTGTCACAGTATTTCAAATAGAGATGTAGAGCGATAGCAAAGTCTTTTTAAAGCAAGTCACGTCACTCGGCAGCCATATTGGCCATGGGGTCGGGCAGCCAGTTTGAACGTAGGTCTATGGTAACAAGACCAGGCCCTATCTAAATGAATGGGGGGAGAGCTGGATGTCCATGTTCAGAGGTGTAAGGGACATAAAAATCACATGTTTGAAATCACGATGAAAATTAGACTAAAATCGCTGAAAAGGTTTGGTGGTTTTGTATCAAATTAACGCTTAAATAGCCTTTTTCTCACGGTAATCTTGGACTGCGCATGCGTCACTGCCAAGGATCGGCAAAATGATTGGAGCAACGGCACTGGAAGAGGCGGGACATGTGCAAACCGGCGTAAACACCCGCCATCTTTGCGTTATGAAGTTACAATGGGCGATTTTTCCAGTGCAGTGTCTCCTCATATAAGTGTCTCTGGCGATAGTCACTCTCAGTCAGCTAGTTGAGATATGGCCACGTTGAGCACGCTGTGTCCTTCCAAAAATAAAAACATGACAAAATGTGAATTTGGTGTGCAATGCTCCTTGGAATCTAGACAGGACATTGTTATTCGCCCTGCCGATAAGGGGAGGCGCTGTTGTTGTCATGAGTTTCCCAGGGGGTCAGGATTTGGCTGATTTGCTTCGCCGATTAGCAAGGCACTTCCTCGTCGCCATTTTCCAGAAATACATCATGTCCGGTGCCGTTTTCCCTGCGTTTTCCTCATGTTGATTGGTGGCTGTTCCACTCTCAGCTCATGCACGAGCTTAGTGTGGGCACGAGCTCTCCTTCTGTGCCTTACGTCAATCAATAACCTGGCACTTCATTGGCTAAGTAAAACGGCACCGGAAACAAGCCCCTTGAAACGCCATGTTGAAGCCTGAAAAAATCGTTCAATTTTGCCAATTTTCACTAGCCTAGCATTCACATTGAAATGAATGGGGGCGGGACTTGTTCACTTTCTCCAGTTCTTATAATACCTCCATGTGAGTTTCAATAATTAGGATTGTGATCCTCTGAAATTGCTAAGTGATTAAAAACAATACCAACCCTTTCTGTCGAATCCCACTTCTAGGATAACAGAGTTGATTTGCAAATATATTGATACATCTCATAAAAAAGGTTGGATTACCAATAAAAAAAGGCTTTGCTAATAAGTGATCACCCCCGATGTCCAGCATTTTATGGTCTACCTAAAATTCACAAACATCTCAATGACCCTCCATTACGGCCCATTGTATCTGGCATAGGGAGCACACTGAGCCTCTTTTGCAATTTGTTGATTTCTTTCTAGTTCACATCCTACCATCATATCTTTGGAACACAACAGATGTTTTAAACGTTATCAATAATTGGAACTGTGAAAGCACTGATATTCTTGTGTCTTTGGATGTACAAAGTCTTTACACATGCATACCCCACCACGTAGGTCTACAAGACATGTCATTTTATCTTGCAAAGAGTGTTGCTTATGTGTTGCCTCCATCAGACTTCCTTGTAAATCTGGGCGAGATTATTCTGTCTAATAACTTTTTAAAATACTCTGGTCAATTATAATTACAAGGTCTGCAATGGGTAGCGCCTTTGCACCTTCATATGCTTGCACATCCCTCCCGCTGATAATAAAAATGCTGCATCCATCATGTAGAGTACACCTGAATTATTACTTGTGTAGTTACTCTTCTTTTATGCTATTGGAACCAGTGATAGTTAATGTTGCAGTACCACCATGCTGCCAGTTAGTGGCAGTATACACTCTTCTGATTGCTGTGGTTATGTATTTTACAGATATACTGTGTAACACACTCTCTCTCTCTCTCTCTCTCTCTCTCTCTCTCTCTCTCTTTGTGTGTGTGTGTGTGTGTGTGTGTGTGTGTGTGTGTGTGTGTGTGTGTGTGTGTGTGAGATACAGCCCCATGCAGCAGAAGAGATCACACTCTCCTGTACCAAGCTGTGTGTCCATGAAGAGTGACCAGTCCATGGATCCTCCATGGCATTTTACAGGAGAAACTGTTCTTGCTGGTCAGAGGTGAGTATCCATCTCCACAGAACATGCAATCAATTACTGTTAAGTGGTAGTGTGTTGTATGTCAGAACCGGTTTCCACAGGGTAGAGTGAAGTTCATCCCAGAGCTGAGTGCATTATTATACCCTACACCCTTATCAAGGGAACTCAATTTAGTTTTTGACCACTTGAAGCATCCAATCCCAATCCCTAGAGACACAGAGTATTTTTTATATTTTCTAATATACAGTATTTCTAATATATGATGATATTCTCTCTGTCTCAGTCCCATGCAGCAGAAGAGATCACCATCTCCTGTACCAAGCTGTGTGTCCATGAAGAGTGACCGGTCCATGGATCCTCCATGGCAATTTGCTGGAGAAACTGTTCCTGATAGTCAGAGGTGAGTATCAGTCTTCACAGAAAGTACAATCATTAGTGTGGACTCATAGAATTTAAGTATAGCATTTTATTCTTCCTTTATGCTATTTGAACCCATGAGGTAGTGAATGTTGTAGTGCCACCATGCTGCTGGTAGAAATGTTATTTTATGAAGGAATTTGTGTTTTTAACCCACTGAAGCGGTCTTCCTGTCACAGCTAACTTGAATGAAAGGCTTAAACAATTCGATTAACGAATGCAGTGTTTGGAAAATGTGGGTTTGTTACTGGGTTGTGGATGACAGTATTTCAAAAAGACCTTTGTAGAGTTTTGCATAGTTAGGGGCCATCATACTTCCCATAGCTGTTCCCTTTATTTAGGCACCATATTTTAAACTAGAAAAGCACTCAGAGAACGAAGACCTCCGCCTGTATTAATTGGTCCTCTAACTAGGCTTTATATTTAAGGACACAACGATCAGGAAGCAACTCATATGTAACGTTATGCACTCCGTCCATGAAACACCTGCTTTACCTCGTCCTTTAGTTTGGCTTCTGTCAGCTGCAATTAACTCAGGATATATCGTCAGCCTTATCACCCATTGTGTAAATAAAATCACCTGGTATTCGCCGCCTTTTTCTATCAAACCTGAAGCCATTCTGAGTTCAAGTCGACTTTAGCATGGGTGCCAACACTTTCAGCCATGACTGTATGTAGCCTCTGCTTTCCCCTTTTAAATCACCCACATGCCTATCAACTGTGTATTTTAAAACCCATTTCCAACATGCTAAGTGTCTGTTGTGTAGCTGACTGGCACTGACGGCATAGCTTGAGATGGGCATCACACAGACAGTGTTACTGCTCTACCTGATAGCCCTCACCAACAACACTGTCACTTGCCAGATTGCTTATGTGTAAACTAACGTGTTTACTGACAGTGTTTCTCCTTGTATTTATTTTTGCTTTTACACACAGATACCAAATTGATATAATTAATATGCAGCAGATCCACAAATCCCACCTCCAGAAGAAGTTTCAGTCTCTGATTGAAGGAATCCCACAGCAGGGAGACATCAGACTCCTCCATGAGATCTACACAGACCTCTACATCACAGAGGGGGGAAGAGGAGAGGTCAATGATGAACATGAAGTCCGACAGATAGAGAGGGCATCCTGGAGAGAAGCAGGACAAGGCAGAGCAATTAAATGCAGTGACGTCTTTAGACACTTCCTGAAAGAGGAAAGTCGCAGAAAAGAAGATTTCCTAAAAAGTAAGGAAAAGAGAAGGGCACAGAAGGGCACAGTCTTTGATCCCAGACAATACAAACCCGAACAATACAAACCCCTCAGAATAACAGTGCTGACAAAGGGAGTGGCTGGCATTGGAAAAACAGTCTCTGTGCAGAAGTTCATTCTGGACTGGGCTGAAGGAACAGCTAATCAGGATATCGACTTCATATTTTCTCTTCCTTTTCGGGAGCTAAATTTGATGAAAGAGAAGAAACTCAGTCTGGTGGATCTTATTCAGCACTTTTTCCCAGAAATCAAAGATACCAGAGTCTTCTCCAGTTCAGAGCACAGAGTCATATTCATCTTTGATGGTCTGGATGAGTGTCGACTTCCTCTAGATTTCCACCCCGACCCGACCTGTTGTGATGTGACATCACCAGCCTCAGTGGACATGCTGCTGACAAGCCTCATCAAGGGTGATCTGCTTCCTTCTGCTCTCATCTGGATCACCACCCGACCAGCAGCAGCCAATCAGATCCCTCCTGAGTGTGTGGACAAGGTGACAGAAATAAGGGGATTTAATGACCCACAGAAAGAGAAGTACTTCAGGAAGAGAATCAGTGATGAGAACCTTGTCAGTAAAACCATCGCACACCTGAAGTCATCCAGGAGCCTCTACATCATGTGCCACATTCCAGTCTTCTGCTGGATTTCAGCGACTGTTGTAGAGAAAGCATCAAAAGAATCAGACAAAGTAGAAATGCCAAGGACTCTGACTCAAATGTACACACACTTCCTGATGATGCAGACAGGCATAAAACATGTCAAGTACACAGAGAGAAAAGAGACAGATAAAAAGGTGATTTTCAAACTGGGGAAACTGGCTTTCCAACAGCTGGAGAAAGGCAATCTGATCTTCTATGAGGAAGACTTGAGTGAGTGTGGCATTGATCTCACAGAAGCATCAGTGTACTCAGGAGTGTGTACTCAGATCTTCAGAGAAGAGGCTGGGCTGTACCAGGGGAAGGTGTTCAGCTTTGTGCATCTGAGCATCCAGGAGTTTCTTGCAGCTCTCTATGTGTTCCTCTGTTTCATCAACAGACAGGGAAACATGCCTGACCAACAGCAAACCTCTCAGCTCTTTGCTCTGTTCAGAGCTGCAACACTTTATGACCTACACAAGACTGCAGTGGACCTGGCCTTACAGAGTAAGAATGGACATCTGGACCTTTTCCTCCGCTTCCTTCTGGGCCTCTCACTGGAGTCCAATCAGAATCTCTTAACGAATATACACCCACAGAGCAGTAGCCAATCAGATAGCTCAGAGCAGACAGTGCAGTATGTCAAACAGAAGATCAGAGATCAGAGTAGCTCAGAGAGAAGGATCAACCTGTTCTACTGTCTGAATGAGCTGAATCACCATGCTGTAGTGGAACACAAAAAGAACTCAGGAGATCTGCATGTAGAGACGCTCTTACCAGGAGAGTGGAGGACTAAGACATGGAAGACGTTTAAGATGTCAGAGAAGCAGCTGGCTGAGTTTGTCCTGCAGAAGTACATAAAGACACCAGAGGAAGATCAGACTGAACTCCTCAGTCCAGAGGTAGTTCTTCAGAAGGTGCTGCCAGGAGTCACATCAGCTCTGTAGGTAACACCTTCAGTGTGAGTGTGTGTGTGTGTGTGTGTGTGTGTGTGTGTGTGTGTGTGTGTGTGTGTGTGTGTGTGTGTGTGTGTGTGTGTGTGTGTGTGTGTGTGTGTGTGTGTGTCTGTGCTTCTGTGCGACGAGAGGTGCTTACAGTAATATTCCAATCTCTCATTCTGTTTCAGGCTGGAGAGCTGTAATCTGACTGATGAGAGCTGTTCCTATCTGGCCTCTGCCCTGACCACACACTCCTCAAGTCTCAGACTGCTGGACCTGACTAACAATAAGCTGCTGGACTCAGGAGTGGAACTTTTATGTTCTGCACTTTGTCATCAAAACTGCAAACTGGAGGAACTAAAGTAAGCATACTTTCATGTAGTGGATTTGTGTAAGGAAGGGAATTAAATGTTTTCTGTGTGTGTTTGTGTGTGAGAATAGAAGATAGGTGCTTAATATTGTGAGAGTTTGTTCGTGTGTGCGTCTGTGAGTGGGACAAATACAACACCCTCAATAATTATTGCCACCCCTGGTTAAGATGTGTTAAAAGCCTTAAAATAAATTCAGTTTTTATTGTAGAAGCATTCTGTCACACTGAAAATTGTAGAAAAATGTAACCTTCAACTGAAGTGAATTGTAAGGTGAAAAAAGAAATCCCTGACTAAGAAATAATTATTCTTCATAAAATGACCTGTTCCACAATTATTGGCACCCCTAACTGTGCGTTCAGACCAAGAGCGACTTAAGCTTCCAAAATCGCTGTCAAGGACGCCGTGGGAAGCTTGGATGTTTTGGCCGCTCTGACGTAGTAGCATTCTATGTTCGTTGCTGGTCGTTTGGCCGCTGAACCGGGTCAAAGCTCATTACCATAAAGTTAAACCACTTTCAACTTTCTCTAGTCGCTCAAAAGGCCCCAAAACGCGACGCCGACGGATTGGTCGCTGATGGCAGCTGAGAGAAGCCGGCTTCCATTGAAAATAAATGACTTCCGGAATCTTTGGAAGCTCAAGTCGCCCGCGGTGTGAAGGCACAGTTACAATTCCTAGGAAATAAATGTAATGAAAGTATTTCTGTCATTTCTAAAGTAGTTTACAAAGTTGATCAGAGCATGTACATGAACATTTCATTAGATGAACATTTAATTAGTAATTCTTAACATCCTGTTTCCCTGGAGTATAAATATGACGTGACACAGGGGCCATTTCTCTTCAACATGGGAAAGACAAAGGAACACACCGTTTAAGTAAGTCAGATGTGTGTCGACCTTCACAAGTCAGGCAATGGCTACAAGAAAATAGCCACTGTGGTAAACAAGCCTTGTTAGGGTGCATGGCATCATGAATGCTTTGAAATACCAGGACATTTTAAATCAAAATCTGGTGGCCTCGCCTGAAAGCTGAAGATGGGTCGTCACTGGGTCTTTCAGCAAGATAAACATATGGCCAAATCTAGAAAAATGTGAATAGACATATTCTTCTTCAAGTCTTCTTCAGCTGCAGTATTCCCAGTGTGGGACATTCATTTCACACATACTAATAGAAATGCACTGTTTGTAAACAACATGAAAGAATAATTTTGCACCTGGCTTTATCATTATGTTCAGATCTATCTACCGGAAATATATGCAAAATCACGCATATTCAATGAGTTATTGCCTAATTTGCATAATTAAACATACACATTTCAAAAACGTATAATATATTTTTTTCTCATACTTGTGTAAGTAATCAACTGAGGAAGTTTCATGGTGATACCTATTATTTAAACATTTTACCCTATTCACCTGTAGTGTCTCGCCTTAAAGGGGGAGTCACAGGTGTGTGTGTGTGTGTGTGTGTGTGTGTGTGTGTGTGTGTATGGTAGTTAAAGGGAGAGTCACAGGTGTGTGTGTGTGTGTGTGTGTGTGTGTGTGTGTGTTTGTTTGTTTTTGTATATGTAGTCGAGAGTGAGTGGATTGTTTATGAGAGAAGGAGTGAGTGTGTGTGTGTGTGTGTGTGTGTGTGTGTGTGTGTATCTCACAGGTGGGAGGCACTGACTAGAGCCACCGCTATAGTAACCACCACTGCTGTACCAATAAAAGGTTGTTAACAGGAGTGTGTGTGTGCGTGTGTATGTGTGTGTGTGTGTGTGTGTGTGTGTGTGTTTGTTTTTGTATACTGTATGTATTCGAGAGTGAGTGGATTGTTTGTGAGAGAGGGATGGAGCGTGTGTGTGTATGTGTGTGTATATGTGAGGGGGGGAATGCAAACATTTTCTGTGAGCGTGTCTGTGTGACTAGAGGTGTTAAATATTCCAATATCTCATTTTGTTTCAGGCTGGAGAAGTGTAATCTGACTGAGAGGAGCTGTTCCTATCTGGCCTCTGCCCTGACCACACACTCCTCAAGTCTCAGACTGCTGGACCTGAGTAGGAATAAGCTGCTGGACTCAGGAGTGAAACTTTTATGTTCTGCACTTTGTCATCAGAACTGCAAACTGGAGGAACTACAGTAAGCATACTTTCAATTAGTAAATGTGTGTGTGTGTGTGTGTGTGTGTGTGTGTGCGTGTGTGTGTATGTGTATATGTGTGTGTGTGTGTGTGTGTGTATGTATATATGTGTGTGTGTGTGTGTGTATGTGTGTGTGTGTGTGTGTGTGTGTGTGCGTATGTGTACATATATGTGTGTGCGTGCATGTGTCACAGGTGGGGGGCGCTAGATCCACCACTGCTATAGTAACCACCACTGGGGAGCGTGCCGTACTCTTCAATAAAACCAGAGACTAGAGGTTGTAGGTATAAAAATATATGTTTTTATTTATTTATTTATAGGCTAAAAGATGCTATTTAATAATTCAGAGTTCAAGTCCACATGACAGTCCAGGTAGCAGTCCCAAGATGGCAACATACATCCTCAGCTCTTGACACCCACCCCAGTCCACCTTGGAGTTAAATGGGTGAACAGCCAGACGCCGATAGCTTAGCAGTGTGGCCGGCTGGAGAATGGAAGGGTGCCCCGTGTGGCCGTGTGGAGTACTGGCCCACCGTCTCACGCCCCAGTCCTCTGTGGTAGGCTATAAAACATAGGCGAGGGCAACAGTGTTGGAGTGTTGATTACCCTACACACAGCTTCATTCTCCCCACTGCCTAGGCCCATTTGAGATACAGATATTCACAGCACAACTCACACGAGAAGCATATAATAATAGCAGGGCTCCAGACTAACTTTTTGCGTTGGTTGCACCGGTGCGCCTAGCTTTTTTTTTTTAGGTGCACCAGCACAAAATTTAGGTGCACCCACATTTTTCATTGCATCGCCTGTAACGCCTAAAGGACACCTTTTATCGCACTCCTTTCATATGTATATAATGTGCATGATTTTTTAACAATAAGGTGTAGAAAAAGCTTGTCTTTATTTGAAACACAATATATAAGGAATATGCATATTCTCTATAAAGAATTATACATACATACAGTGCCTATAGAAAGTTATCATACCCTTTTGAAATAGTTACTTTTTTTGTCGTACAGCCTGAAATCAAAACCCATTTTAAAAACAATCTTTTTCAGTTTTATTCACAAATTTAGCTGTACAACATCAAAATAATGAAAAGAAAGTCAACAGTTCTGAAAAGTAATAAAAAATTTAAAACTAGAATAACAGGGTTGGAAAAGTCATCATACCCCTGACTTAATACTTTGTATAGCTTCCTTTGCTTTCATTACAGCCCTCAATCTGTTTGGATATGTCTATTATAGCTTTTCACACCTAGATTGGGGAATATTTGCCCAATCTTCCGTGCAGAATTGTTCAAATTCAGTCAAATTCTGTAGGGAATGGTGATGGACTGCTCTCTTCAAGTCAATTATTAAGGCAATCGGAAAATGATGTTTACATGGGAGTATCTTATTCTGAATATGGTCTTAACCAGGTTCATATCGAAATATTAATGTCCATGTAAACGCAGTCATTGAGTGTTTAGTCACCCTGTGATATGTGCGCGTGCTTGCTTGTGTGATATTGTGTTGAAAAGAGTGTGTACAGTATTTGTGTGTTTGGAATAAGTGTGTGTGTATGGGAGAGTGGTAGGATGTTCTGCACTTTCTCATCAAAACTGCAGACTGGAGGAACTAGAGTAAGCATACCTTCGTGTGTGTGTGTGTGTGTGTGTGTGTTACAGTATAGTGTAGAGTGGGAGAGGGAGGCATTTGTGAGAGAGGGAAAGTCTGTATGTGACAGGGTGAGTGTGTGTGGGTTGGGCAGAGTTTTGTGTGTGTGTGTGTGCATGTGCATGGGTGCGCGGGTGTCCGTGTGTGTGAGGTGAAGAGGTGCTTAATATTCCAATCTCTCATTCTGTTTCAGGCTGAGTGAGTGTAGTCTGACTGAGAAGAGCTGTTCCTATCTGGCCTCTGCCCTGACCACACACTCCTCAAGTCTCAGACTGCTGGACCTGTGGGGCAATAAGCTGCTGGACTCAGGAGTGGAACTTTTATGTTCTGCACTTTATCATCAGAATTGCAAACTGGAGAAGCTAGAGTAAGTATACTTTCATGTAGTGGATATGTGTATGTGTGTGTGTGTGTGTGTGTGTGTGTGTGTGTAGAGCAGAGTGGGTGGAGGGGCATTTGTGGGTGTGCATATGGGCAGAGGGAAAGTGTGTATGTGGCAGGATGAGTGTGTGTGTGTTGGGGAGCATGTAGTTTTTGGTGTGAAAGAGTGTCATGTAGTAGTGTAATTGAGTGGGTGTGGGTGTTGCGTTTGGGTGAAGAAAATATATGTACCGTGTGTACAGGTGCTGGTCATATCATTAGATTATCATCAAAAAGTAAAACAGGGACATAATGTGTCGTTTATGGTATTTGTTGCTCACCACAGGTGTAGCGCCCCCTAGGCCTATCTCCTGGTACTAAAGGGCGTTTTCCTGAGTTAAAACTATTCCCAATTGTATATAATACATAAGATCCTTGCTGACCTTCTGTTTACCTGTATGTGTGTCTTTAAACTCAGTAAATAGTCAATGCTCAAATGTTAAATAACAGTAAAGTTTACTGAATAAAGAATAATAAAATAAATATACAATTCACCACAATAATGAATGAATTATCAATAAACACAAAATTTACTATACAAATGTATAGTTCAAGAATCAAGTATTCAAGGAATACTACCTCAAATTTAGAACTAAATTAAATAAACCCAACCTCAAGTTTGGATAAACCTTCAAAATGTTAGAAGCTAAACCATTGAATAAACCTCAATAGCTTCCTCACAATATAGCAAGAGCATAGAAATTAGCAGGCTATGTTAGCCATACACCTTAGCACACATTTAAACTGTACATTAACATGCAACACACACGCATGGGCCCACGCGCACACACACACACTCACACGTGAATCACCCACCCCAGTCCTAGCCGGCAGAATAGCTAATAGCTAGCAACCTAGCAGCTAACCCGTTGCAGGCCTGAAGCGTCGCTTGTGTTCGGCGTGGCCACAAATAAATGACCCCTTCACTCCTGTAGGCTAGGAGCAAGAGAAAACAAAACCACGATACCTTAATCCAATGTGTCTGCGTCGAATGGCAGCAGCTCACGCAGGCATCCTCTCGGTGGAACTGGCGAGATGTTAACTTCTGACAAACTCGACGAAAACAACAAAGTCTTTGTCTTCCAAAGTCAAAAGTCTGCTCACTTTAGTGTACAACACTAAAACGAAGTCCAGCTTGCAAATGTAACGTTTGTCACGCAACACTTTCGATATTAGCAACAAAAAACACGGAGCAAGTCTTCAGCGTGGCTTCCACTCCAGTGTACAGTCTCAGTCTCAGTCTCTCGTTCGCGCGGTTTGCGACCTCTAACCTCACGTCATGCAAGGCATACCAAAGTAATGAAATAAAATACATTTCAAACAGAAACATCCAAATATTACATGTTACACTATGCATTTCACTTTACCAGTGCAATCTTTTTAAACAAAACTCTTACAATGAATTTAAACACTTAGATGAATTAAACACAGTTGTACCATCAACTACAACTCCCATAATCCTTTTCCTTTTACCCCAAAAATGAATAGAAAGGATATGAATTGCACTAAGTTTAGTTTTTAAACTCGTGTCTTTTTACTTTATGAAATGTTTTAGCTCTAATGTGTAATTATGAACTTTATTAACTTTAAGCTATGTATCACTTATTTAAATGAAATGCTTTTTATCACTGCGCTACACCCTCCCCCTTCTGAAGGCTAGCATGTCCTCATGCGCTATCATTCAGACATGAATAAGTCCTCTTACAGGGTAAGGATTAGCAAGAGAGCATCTAAAACATTGGGCCATGGGATGACACCAAAGTGTTTTACACTTCTTTGGCTCTTGACCTATGTGAACCACAGTAAGGGGCATATCAACTGGCTTCCCTGGCTCATCATACGTAAAGCGTGTCACCGGTTTAACCTGTCTTCTGGGACGGTTTTCACAGGTAAGTTCTTCCACAGGTTCTTCATCTTCAACCACTTCACTCTCGGCAGGATGTTCTCCCTCTTCAGACTCTGAGGCTTCCACAGGGTCTGGTTGTGGTTGTAGACTACTCCCTGCTTCATCTTCCACAGGTGTCTCTCCAACATCATTTTCCACAGGAGGTTCTCCAGTTTCTACAACTTCTTGAGCATTGCTTTGCTCCAAGTCATCGGACACTGGGGTACTCTCAGGTGGAATTCCTCTTTCAGGAACATCAGAAGGTATGGATCTGAATAGTTCACTCACCTCATCTGTCAGAGGTACATATGGCTCACCATATTCCTCATCAGATGAAGACTCTTCAAATCCATCCTCAACATCCAGTTCTCTGACTTCCTCATTCCTTGTTTCCTGTCTCACCTTTCTCTGGTCTGTCTGGGTTCTGGTCACAGGGCGATGAGGGATCTGTGTGCTCTCTTCGGGAGTCGTCAACCTCACAGACTCTCCTATGGGTAACAGGTGGTCTCTGTGAAGGGTGCGTATTCCTCCCATTCCTCTTTCAGGTTTCAGTCTGTAAACAGGTAAGTCTGGCAACTTGTTCATAACAATGTATGGCAATGACTTCCATCTGTCTTGTAATTTGTGTTTTCCTGTCAATCCAAGATTCTTTATCAAAACTCTGTCTCCTTCTTCCAGAGTATGATGTCTCACTCTTTTGTCAAAGTTCTTCTTGTTTCTATCATGATTCTTCTGCGAAGCTTCAGATGCCAGCTTGTACGCATTCTGTAGGTCCCTTTTCATGTTCTCCACATGCTGTTGGTACTTCACTGCATCCTTCCCATCAGCAGAAGCATTAAAGCACACGTCAATGGGCAAACGGGCTTCTCTCCCAAACATGAGTAGGTATGGCGAATAGCCAGTAGCCTCATTTTTTGTGCAATTGTAAGCGTGGACTAATTGACTAATGCTTTGACTCCATTGTGACCTTTTGGCTGGATCCAAAGTTCCTAGCATTGACAGTAGCGTCCTGTTGAATCTTTCAGGTTGCGCATCACCTTGCGGGTGGTATGGTGAGGTTCGCGACTTACGGATTCCTAACATTCCCAGAAGTTCTTTGATAAGGCGACTTTCGAAGTCTCGTCCCTGATCGGAGTGAATACGTGAAGGTAATCCGTAATGTACGAAGAATCTCTCAAACAGGGTCTTGGCTACAGTCATAGCTTTTTGATCTTTACAAGAGAAGGCTTGGGCGTAACGGGTGAAATGATCGGTTACGACCAACACATTTGCAATCCCTTTAGAGTCTGGCTCAATAGACAAGAAGTCTATACAAACCAGGTCAAGTGGGCCTGTACTTGTGATTTGACTCAATGGAGCAGCTCGTTGTGGAAGCGACTTCCTGGCGATACATCTACCACAATTCTTGACGTACTTCTCAATTTCAGTGGTCATTCTCGGCCAATAAAATCGTTCCTTCAGGAGTTCGGTTGTCCGTTCCACTCCAAGGTGTCCCGTGTCATCGTGGAGGGAATGCATGACCATCAGACGATATCTCTCAGGTAAGACTAACTATTGTCTCTCATCTCCAGACTGTTTGTTCACCACCCTGAAAAGAAGGTGATTCTTCACAATCAGCTTGGGACTTTGTCTTTGCAGGAGAACTACGCTTGGATCTTGACTCTTGGCCATAAATTGAAGCTTATCAGTCTCAACTGCTTTCTTCACTACACCTATGACTGGATCTTGTTCTTGAGCTCTTCTCAACTCATGGTGGCTCAACTGTTCCAAGTTGCTCATCTCCAACTGTGTCGGACAGGAATAGATGTTAGGAACACCCTTGTGGTTGGCTCCGAGTTGGTCTATAAGTCTGTTTGACTCACATGGAGTGGCTATCTTGCAGACGGCTTTAACACCATGAGGAGATATCTCCTTCCAGTCGGGTGACACTTCAGTAGATGGTAACTGACGCGACAGCAGATCAGCGTCAATGTTGTGACGACCTGGTCTGTATTGAACTTTGAAGTCGTAGGTGGCAAGAGCGGACAACCACCTATGTCCAGTTGCATTAAGCTTGGCACTTGTTAGGACGTATGTGAGGGGATTATTATCTGTTCTCACAGTGAACTTTGCCCCATAAAGATAATCATGGAACTTGTCCACGACCGCCCATTTCAGTGCAAGAAACTCCAGTTGGTGAATGGCATAGCGCTGCTCAGGAGCACTGAGTTTGCGGCTTGCAAAGGCAACAGGCCTCAGACCCTCAGGATATTCTTGATTGAGGACAGCGCCTAAACCATTCAGACTGGCGTCTACATGGAGCACATATGGTTTCGATGGATCAGCAAACGCTAGTACTGGGGCATGCGTGAGGCAGTGAATTATGTTCTGAAATGCCTCGGTGCACTCTTCGCTCCAACGCTCGCCAAAAGGCTCTCCTTCTTTGAAATAGGACTTTCTCTCTTGAGCAGCCTTCTGCCTATTCTTAGGAGGGTAGCCCTTTGTGAGCTCAGTGAGGGGTCGAACTATGGCTGAGTAGTTCTTAACAAATCTTCGGTAGTAGCCACAGAATCCAAGAAATGATCTCAAAGATCTCAGATCTGTAGGCAACTTCCAGTTCTTCACAGCACTCACTTTCTCTGGATCGGTTGCTATTCCTAACGCAGAGACAATGTGTCCAACATACTTTACTTGTGGCTGACAAAATTGGCACTTGTCAATTGATACTTTCAGACCACACTCTTCAAGTCTGTCGAGCACCTTCAGTAGTCGCTCTTCATGTTCCTCTAAAGTTTTCCCGAATACTATGATGTCATCTAAGTAAACGATTACCTGAATCAGATGCATGTCACCCACAGCTCTCTCCATCAAGCGTTGGAAGGTTGCTGGGGCTCCAGTTATCCCTTGAGGCATCCGTTGAAATTCGTAGAACCCTAGAGGACATATGAATGCTGTTTTTTCTCTGTCTTCTTCAGACATGGGTATCTGGTAGTACCCACTCCGGAGGTCTAACACAGAAAACCAACGACTGCCGGACAGACAATCCAAGGCATCGTCAATCCTCGGAGTGGTGTACTGGTCAGGGATTGTTCTGTTGTTTAATGTGCGATAGTCAATGCACATGCGTACACTTCCGTTCTTCTTCCTGACAATTACGATGGGCGACGCATATGGACTTCTGGATTCTTTGATGATACCCGCTGCCAGCAGGTCTTTCAGATGGCGGCGTATGTCATCTATGTCGGCTGGGGCAATGCGTCTGGATCTCTCCCTGAATGGTCTGGTGTCACTGAGTCTTATGTGGTGCTCCACACCCTTGGCAAGACCCACATCCCACTCATCAAGAGAGAATACATTACCTCGTTCCGCCAGGGTCTGACGAAGCCTCTTCTTCCAGACCTCTGGAATTGGAGATTCACCAAAGTCAAATAAGGTCTCATCAAGGACTCTGGATGTAGATTTAGGTCTCTGAGCCATCGTAACTGTATCAGTGGGGTACACATGAGCAATGACTGTCCCAGGCAACATTGTGACTTCTCTAAGTGTCTCATTTCTTAACAGTACTTTGAAACTGTTGATATTTAACTCTGATGATGGTAACACCACAGGCTGAATGAGCACTCCAGCAGGTAGTGTCACAGACAGGGGTGTTTCAACCATGACAATGTCTCTTTTCAAGGGTTGCTTGCATCTCACTTTGCAAATGACGGAGCATTCTCCACTGGCGGGAACAGATAGAGGACCTGGACCCATCCATCTGACTTCACCAAGGGGTTCTTCCACATCCATCATTTGGCTATGGGAGAGTTTCACTTCTTTCATCGGTGATAAAATTCTTAAACAGCGAGCCGGTGAGTCCAAAGTGTCAGCATCTTTGCACAGAGCAGCTAGGCGATGGAACAAGTTGGCATTCGTCCCAATGATGACAGGAATATGGTCTGGGCCGCTTGGCTCGGGACAAACTAATGCTAACACGGAGATAGACTCACTCACTCCTGTTAATGTAGCTGGAAACTCCACATCTACTACTATGTAGCCTTGATATGGGTAACTGGAGGAGCTCAAACCCCATATTGAAAGACCAGTGATGGGGTGAATGGGAACATTGGGTAAGTATTTATTTTGCCATTTGTCGAATATTATTGTGACTTGAGATCCACTGTCCAATAAGGCATTACAGGAATGGCCATTGATCTTGATGCAAATAGTGGAGGGCGGACCTACCAAACCACTAGGAAGGTTGCTTTGAGCAGGATTGCGAACATGGCTCTTCTTGCAGTAGGCATCTCTGCTCACACTCGGATGTAGACTTTGTTCACTCTTCCCACCCTTTGCTCTCTTCAGCGAACGAAGTAGCTTTCGGATAACTTCAGGGGGGTTTTCTGATTCTTGGCACTGGCTGGCAATGTGCCCATCGCCACCACACCTGTAACAAAAGAAATCATCGCGGCTGACTGCGGGCCTACTTCTCTCATGAGGGCTCGCAGCTTGCCGCTGAAATGTCTTCCTTCTTGGAGTTACACTGCCTTCTACAGTCATTACAGTCAGCTGTTTTTGCAGTTGCTGAACTTGAGTCTTCAAGCTCTGTACTTCAGGGTCTATTCGTGCCTCAGCACTCTCAGAAGTCTTCTCTGCTTTTTGTTCTGGGGCTGTCGGTGCAGCCGGGGCCTTGCGCGACTCTTCCAGCTTAGCACGCAGCTCCTTGACCTCCGCTTTCAATGCTTGAATCTCAGTTGGTTTCGGCTGTGACGTCTCTTTAGGAATCACAGGTTTCACCGTTGCATCTAGCTTACAGCGGGCAGCTTCATTTTCCTCCTCCTCACGAATCTCGTTCAGTAGCTTCAAGAACGTAGGCGGGGATTCTTTTCTTTCTCTCAGTCGTAACTTCAACAACATCATGTCGGACTCTACAGCGCCACGCAAAAGTTGTTCAATTCTCACTCGATCAACTTGTGCAGCTTGCAGTCCACCTCTCTGAACTACTTTGGTCAATGACTTCTCCATTCGGCGAAGAAACTCGGACAACGCTTCACCAGCGTTCTGGCGAAGAAGTCTGAACGCAAAATACAAATCCTCACCGGACTCTGAAGTCCCAAACGCACTCTCAAGCGCAACAAGATACTCAGATGCACTAGCATCACCATTAGACAATCTAACTGCCTTGATAATCTCAAGAGCAGGACCCTTTAGGCTTTCAACAATGCGCTTACGCTTCTCTTTTTCAGCACAGTCACTTTCTGCTATCATCAACTTAGCTTGCTCTATCCAATTCTCCATGGTTTCCTCTCCAGCCGGAGTAGGCAAAACACCCGAGAAAATACGCAGTCGCTTGTAAGCAGTAGAATCACTAGAACGCTTTGAAGTCTTGTCTAAGAGCTCACCAACTGCTCGAATCACTGCTTCAGGAGAACTAGAAGGAAGAGGGGAAAGCAAAGCTTGAATATCAGTCATGGATTTGCCTTCATCTTGTAGAAGCTTTCTGAGTTTTGCAGAAAAATCATCAGGGACAGGCTCTGTGTCTCTGACGACCACAATCTTCCATTCTTGCTCACCATCCGTTGGCAATACAGCAGTAGGAACACAAGATGGGTCAATCTTTTCACGACATTCGCAAAGCACAAGCAAACTTGTTTTAGACGGACCTTCCTTTGAAGAACGAACACGTACTCTGCCAAATATTTTCACAGTTTCAACTGTGCTCTCAATAAAATCTACTGCAGCATCAGCTGGAACATCCAACAAAAGCAATGCATGATCAGGCTTAACCAATGCATCATTGCACCACTCAAGCAACTCTTGTTGCAAAGCAGAACTATCTAATGTCATTTTTCCACACTCAAAAATCAAAAACTACAATACAAATTCAATTTAGCATCAACAACGTCAACAGAAAGCACAATTAACAGCAAGAATCATCTCAGCGGTGCCTCCATTTTGTGTAGCGCCCCCTAGGCCTATCTCCTGGTACTAAAGGGCGTTTTCCTGAGTTAAAACTATTCCCAATTGTATATAATACATAAGATCCTTGCTGACCTTCTGTTTACCTGTATGTGTGTCTTTAAACTCAGTAAATAGTCAATGCTCAAATGTTAAATAACAGTAAAGTTTACTGAATAAAGAATAATAAAATAAATATACAATTCACCACAATAATGAATGAATTATCAATAAACACAAAATTTACTATACAAATGTATAGTTCAAGAATCAAGTATTCAAGGAATACTACCTCAAATTTAGAACTAAATTAAATAAACCCAACCTCAAGTTTGGATAAACCTTCAAAATGTTAGAAGCTAAACCATTGAATAAACCTCAATAGCTTCCTCACAATATAGCAAGAGCATAGAAATTAGCAGGCTATGTTAGCCATACACCTTAGCACACATTTAAACTGTACATTAACATGCAACACACACGCATGGGCCCACGCGCACACACACACACTCACACGTGAATCACCCACCCCAGTCCTAGCCGGCAGAATAGCTAATAGCTAGCAACCTAGCAGCTAACCCGTTGCAGGCCTGAAGCGTCGCTTGTGTTCGGCGTGGCCACAAATAAATGACCCCTTCACTCCTGTAGGCTAGGAGCAAGAGAAAACAAAACCACGATACCTTAATCCAATGTGTCTGCGTCGAATGGCAGCAGCTCACGCAGGCATCCTCTCGGTGGAACTGGCGAGATGTTAACTTCTGACAAACTCGACGAAAACAACAAAGTCTTTGTCTTCCAAAGTCAAAAGTCTGCTCACTTTAGTGTACAACACTAAAACGAAGTCCAGCTTGCAAATGTAACGTTTGTCACGCAACACTTTCGATATTAGCAACAAAAAACACGGAGCAAGTCTTCAGCGTGACTTCCACTCCAGTGTACAGTCTCAGTCTCAGTCTCTCGTTCGCGCGGTTTGCGACCTCTAACCTCACGTCATGCAAGGCATACCAAAGTAATGAAATAAAATACATTTCAAACAGAAACATCCAAATATTACATGTTACACTATGCATTTCACTTTACCAGTGCAATCTTTTTAAACAAAACTCTTACAATGAATTTAAACACTTAGATGAATTAAACACAGTTGTACCATCAACTACAACTCCCATAATCCTTTTCCTTTTACCCCAAAAATGAATAGAAAGGATATGAATTGCACTAAGTTTAGTTTTTAAACTCGTGTCTTTTTACTTTATGAAATGTTTTAGCTCTAATGTGTAATTATGAACTTTATTAACTTTAAGCTATGTATCACTTATTTAAATGAAATGCTTTTTATCACTGCGCTACACAGGTTTGTATTCCAATAATCCATACAGCGTCCAAGCATTCCCATTGTCCATTATTACACAACTACACAGAGTATCAATATTACACATTGTTTATGAGAGAGGGATTTTGTGCGTGTGGAAGATTAATATTCCCATCTCTCATTCTGTTTCAGGCTGGAGAGCTGTCATCTGACTGATAAGAGCTGTTCCTATCTGGCCTCTGCCCTGACCACACACTCCTCAAGTCTCAGACTGCTGGACCTGAGGAGCAATTATGGCCTGACTGAACCATCTGTAGAGCAGCTCTCTGCTCTAGTGAAGGACCCACACTTTAAACTGGAGAAACTAATGTGAGTACAAATCTACAAATCTAAACATGTCACTCAGGTCTTTAGAACATTCCTATTGGCCGAGCCTGACGCCACTCTCTACAGTAGGTGCTTGTGATTAGACCAATGGTGTTGGACTTTTTAGCTCCACCCTTACTGTTTCTGCTGCAGTGTGTCAAATGTGTGAATGTGTTTCTTATGGCTGCTGTTAGTGATGTCACAATTCGGTTGTTAAGTCCGACGTCACGGACCCAGCAGCTATTTTGTGAAAAGACGTTTATTAGCGCAGCCAGACGGGTTTTGCTACTTGAAAACTTTGTCATCACCACCTTCGTTTTAGCGGTTTTAAAACAAAATTGCTAAACTTTAACAAAGTAATCACTGTAGCTATGCAGCCAGATTATATATGAATGGGTAACGTCCAGGCTTCCGCGAAAAATATAGATTTGATTAGGTTGAGGCAACAAGTCCGTATAAGATGACAATTTTCTTAAAGGCTAGTCAGAATAGCGGAAAATAATAGTTTATTTTACTGTCTATGGAGAATGACATGTGAGTTTGAAAGCCGTTGGACCCGGAAAACTATTTATTATCCCATTATTACATCATCACTTAAAAAACGAATAGAGCCCTCTGTCTCTCATGCAGTCCGGCTCACTGGGAGATGGTTGTCATGGATACTGATTGATGATCATCTTCTCTACTTTATCCTACAGAACTGAATGGGGAACAGTAGAGTGTTGAGCCAATGCCCTGAACTGGATGGTGTCTGTGGTGCAGACACTCATTATGTATGAGTGGGTTCACACACACACACACACACACACACACACACACACACACACACACACTGGACACATCTCTGGCTGATCAGCATGCAGCATGGACTCAGCAGACCAAGGAGCACCTCTCAAACATGAGCACAGATGGATATGTGGACATCATGTGTCATAATGACACACACACTCACACACACGCAAGCACAGATGGACAGGTCGACATTGTGTGGATATCAGCATTTGTACAGTATTCTGTCATGGATGAAACCATGTGGACTGAGGTAATCACTGTATTTACATCTATCACACACACTCTCCTGTGAGCCAAATGGAGTATTGAGTTGATTTCCATGTCATCTTTAAATGGTGTTTTTGCAATGTAATTATATTGACTTCAGTAAATAAATGCAGATGAGTCTGTGTTTTTCATTGTTGAGTTGTTTTTGAAGACCATGTACATGCATTGATTATCATGGCATTGTAGTGCTACATTAATACACAGGATTAGATGTTAAAATCCCTTGTGCCAAAATCTAAGGCAAAAACACATTAAGAAGCGGAAGCCCCTGTCCAAAATTATCTTAAAGAAGCAAGCTAACCACCAATCTGTCAACCAATGGTCACAAACACAAGACAAATGGCCAATCCCACAGCAGTATACGGTATACAGCATGTCATTGGAATTATCAAGTGGGCACCCTCATTCACCGATGTTTCGTTAAGTTCTGTAAGCATTTTGTCGATGTTTAGGGTGGAAAATGAAAAAGAAAGATTTACATCAGACAAGTCAAATGGGTGTTTTTAAAAAGAAGATGTAATGCAGATTAAAGAAAAATATATACAAAAAAATCTTTGTATATTCCCACAAGTTGTTACGGTGCTCTGAATATAAGATCCAAAATAATTTTTCAAACTTGTGAGGTCTGCTGTTCAGTCCCTGATGGATTTTCTTTTCTCTTCATTGCTTTTTCGGAGAGTGTTTCTACTGATCTCAATAAGGGGGAAAAAATCAAGAGCCTATGTTGAGTAAAAAGATGTCTTCTGTAAGCCTAAACAGAGCCCAGCCAAGAACTCCAATAACATTTTGATCAACTTTGAGGGACTGCTATGACCATGCAAGATCATCCAGACTACTCGTGGTGATATTACTGCATACTATTCCTATTTATGCACCAGCCTGCAAAATTTGAGCCTCCTACAGATTCTAGTTCTTGAGCAATGAGCTTGTGAACTTTGACAAAAAAAGAAGCACAACAAATTTGACATCCCCCTCCCCCCGTAAAACTGGCTGTTATTTGAAAAGTATTGATCTTAGCACAAAAACATTTTACAGAGTGTCTCCAGGGTAACAAAGGCACGCATGGTATTTTTTTCAGATTTTTTTGAGACGCAAGTGCGTGCGCTCTGGTTGATTTGACGTGGAATGACCCTGGTGCCAATTGGTGGGCGCAGACCTTGAGAACTCGTCCAGCTATCTGGTCTGGTCCCGCAGCCTTGCTGGTGGTCACCTGCTTAAATGTCCTGCTGCCATGGTGTTGAGGGAGAACGAGTGCTCCTCCGTTCCCTCCTCCTCCGCCACTCTCCTGACCTGCTGCAGTGGCCACTGGGTCACGGCAGGTGTGGAAGCAGAGAAGGTGTTGAGGCTGTTCACCAACTCCTTACTTGCACCTCCTGAGGAGGGGGGCGGGGCTTTGGAGTCACTCCTGATTGGTTTAGAGCTCTCCTTGCTGGAATGTGGACTCCACCTTCTCTCCATATTCCCTCTTGGCATCCCTCACTGCTTCTCTGACATTGTACTGTATGCTGCTGCTGTGTAGTCATCCATATTGCCAGTCTCCTGCCCTGTTGTTACCGTCACACTGTCAAATGAGATCAAATCTACATGGAAATGGAGGAAAGAACATGTTCACTCCTGGGTGTGGTCATGGTAGTCATGTCAATGTATGTGGCTGATGTAGTTTTATTAAAAATATTGATTTGGTGATAAGATATTTCTCAGAATAGTCCTCATTGTCTTCATTGTGAGATGATTTTTAATATCTGTTTGTAGTCAACTTTACTAATGTCAATAATTCTGGAGGGCACTGTGTACTACCTGAGAAAAATAACAGGTGACCAGTGGGATTTCCTCCCTCCTTTGCACTGTGTGTGTGTGTGTCTCTCTCTCTCTCTCTCTCTCTCTCTCTCTCTCTCTATCTCTCTCTCTCTTTCTGTCTCTCTCTCTTCTCTTTCTCTCTCTCTACATGTCTCTCTCTATGTGTGTGTCTCTCTCTCCCTCTATCTCTTCTCTCCCTCTCTCCCTCTATCTCTTCTCTCTCTCTCTCTCTCTCTCTCTCCTATGTCTCTATCTCTGTGTTCTGTGTGTGTGTGTGTGTGTGTGTGTGTGTGTGTGTGTGTGTGTGTGTGTGTGTGTGTATGTACATGCACCAGTGAGAAGCTAAACGGTTCATCTCTTCTCAATCAGAAAGCAAGATGAACTGGTTGTCTTGGCTCTCTGAATGCGGAAACCTTGAAAATAGTTTCACACAGAAAGCACTTGCGCTTCAGAAATTGGATATCAGACAAACAAACACCCATAAAGCACCGTAAGTTTCTTTTACCAGAGTATTTTATTCCTCATTTAGTGAGAAGTTGCTGCATGTGCTTACAATTATGTAGAGTTCTACTGTTGATATGAATCATTGGTGGTTAGGGAGGTTCCTCCTTCACAGTGAAGCGTTTTGAGTGTTGTAAGAAATGTTGTATACAGTAGATGTCATGTGTTGGTGCTGTTGTTGGTAAGGCTGTTCAATGGCATTGGTCTGTCTGTCAGTCTCTGACATCATGTTGTGAACAGTGCTCTAAGCAATATCTTAATGATCTGTATTGATTTTTATTGCAATATTCATCATAAACAATCTTGGGGGGTATCTATGAAACTGGTAACTAGCATCTTGACATCGTGGTTTTCACATACTGTCATTTATTTCTATTAATGTATAGACTTTCTAATGGGGAGAGACACAGCACTCCAATATGGTCATAGTCTCCCGTAAATATCCGCCCTTCCTACTGTATGTGCCTCCCCATTTATACTATATGTGCCTACATGGACTTTGTGTCCTTATGTGCCTCCCCATTCATATCAGCCTACATGGACTTTGTGTCCTTATGTGCCTCCCCATTCATATCAGCCTACATGGACTTTGTGTCCTATGTGCCTCCCCATTCATATGGGCCTACATGGACTTTGTGTCCTATGTGCCTCCCCATTCATATGGGCCTACATGGACTTTGTGTCCTATGTTCCTCCCCATTCATATGGGCCTACATGGACTTTGTGTCCTATGTGCCTCCCCATTCATATGGGCCTACATGGACTTTGTGTCCTATGTGCCTCCCCATTCATATGGGCCTACATGGACTTTGTGTCCTATGTGCCTCCCCATTCATATGGGCCTACATGGACTTTGTGTTTAGTGTCCAGTTTTGGCTGCGCTAGGCTCATATCACTGTGATGGTAATATGCTGATGATCTGATGTTTGTGTTATGGGGTAATCTAAGTGTATTAATGTTGAGTACGTCTGTTGAGCTATAGGCTCATGGCACTGTGATGGTTATGCTGATGATCTCATCTTTGTGTTATGGAGAATGTAAGTGTATTAAAGGGGACATATTATACCTTACAAGTTAGAATTGGTCTCTCCCAAATTGAGCCGTTTCTGGGCTGGCCACGCCTCCGGCTGCGTGTATTGATTACGCTGCTCGTTTCACAGGTGAAAATGACTACAAACAGAGCCGGCATCCAACCACATATGTTAGACCCTGGTGCTAGGGTTGGTCTATGCAAATTCCCTTAGTATGAATCAGAATAAGGGAGCCATCCAAATGGCTCACAGCAGCATACTTTCTTGACACCAAAGTCTTTCTACTGATCTACAGAAAACGGATGGATGGGGTTTTTTCGCGCTCGGAGTGTGATATATGAAATAATGAAGAAAAAAAATATTTCTACACATTTTATTACCAGTCATAGAGCACATTGAACAATTCCATAAAAAAAAATTGAAAAAAATATTAATAGGGGGTAGATCTAGGTTTGTTACTTTGGGGCAACAACATGCAATAATGGTAATAAATACAAAAAGTGCAGTCTACTTGAAATATATCTCTTTATTCCATAACAAAACACATTTTATGAAAGATCTTCAACATCAACTTAATTTGAAAAAAACATTTGTGCTGAAAAAGTGATACATTTACAACTAGTTACAATCTTAGTTGGGTTTGTTACCTAGAAGTAACAATGCACGACAAAGGAGTATTATTTTTATCCATTCATTCTCATTCAGTTTATGTATGCCTGTTCCTCTTCGTCCTTTTTCAGCTCTCCATCTCTTTCTTCAGCATCTCCATCTGGAGATATCAATAAGCACACATCAATAAACATATTGTTATTGTTATTAAGTATTTTAAAATAAAAAACAATGTACATACTGACAAATACTCAACAAGTCTTGGTATCCTGCCATTTGTCTCTGTGTAAGTAACTAGCATATAAACAGGGAATCCTCATTCCACTGTTGCATGTTGTTGCTTTGAGGCAACATAGCTATTTTACACTTTTACTAAATAAATATTCAATAAAAACATAATCAACAGAGTGAAACTCAATCAGAACTTACCCAAAATTGTGAAAATATTTTTTATTTCATGGAAATCCTAAGGAAAATGTCACTTTTTCAAAGGTTTGTGGAGCTGCCGCATGTGAGTGCAGGTGAGGAAAATAGATTGAAAAGGGTATTTTACAAGTCATGTGATCAAATACAAGCATTCTGTTGGCTTTTCAAACTTCCTCCTGATCAAAATGAGCATTTTTTATTGGTGTATGATGTTGTAAGCCTGAGAAAATGAGGCGACAAGGGTTTGTTACCCTGAAGCAACACTATGCAATAGAGGGTTATAAGAACCGTAGAGGCCTAAATATGAACACAAAGGCCCGCAAAAAGTGAGTTTTGCATAATATGTCCCCTTTAATGTTGAGTACTTCTGTTGAGCTAGGCTCATGGCATAGTGATGGTTATGCTGATGATGTCATGTTTGTGTTATGGAGTAATGTAAGTGTATTAATGTTGAGAGCTTCTGTTGAGCTAGGCTCATGGCATAGTGATGGTTATGCTGATGATCTCATGTTTGTGTTATGGAGTAATGTAAGTGTATTAATGTTGAGTACTTCTGTTGAGCTAGGCTCATGGCATAGTGATGGTTATGCTGATGATCTCATGTTTGTGTTATGGAGTAATGTAAGTTTATTAATGTTGAGTATTTCTGTTGAGCTAGGCTGATGGCACCATGGTGGTCATGCTGATGATATCATCTTTGTGTTATGGAGTCATGAGGGAGTGACAGCTGAAGGAGGAGTAACATGGGTGAGTTACAGTACGCTGCGCTGGTTTGACTGGTTTGAAGAGTTACCTGTAGTCATGCTTACTGCAGATAATAACGTTCCCCATATAACTAAATAAAGTAAAGTAAAGTTCAGGATTGAGTGATGGTGGCTTGGAGTCTCAGTTAGTGATGGGAGGGCTGTTGATTTCTGCTGTTTTATAGGAATTGCTCGATGAAAGGAATCCAAATGCGTAAATAGGCTACAGTATGTTTTAAATATCCAGACATGTAGTCGCCAGTTCCTTCAGTCTACCCCTTCTTATCACCTCATCATCAGAGACATCGACAGGATCGTTGGTCTGATTGGTTGAAGGACTATCCAATTGTGTAGAGTCATTTGAACTATGCCCATTGAGCACACCTCTTGTGCAGTAGAAAATGCAGAGTAGACTCCCCAGACTAATGTTCAATCATAAAATATTAAAAGATTGAACTTGGACTGGTGATACTGTAGCTAACAGGCCAACTGTTTGGATCAGTGGTTGAATACTCTAAAAGCTACATGGGATGTTGATATTTTATGAAGCTATGAATGAGAGTGCATACAGGTCATCATGTTAATGATCCAAACACACATGATTAAATACTTAGACCTACTTACAGTAAACTGTCTTCTATAATGCCACATGCACTTTCCACGGTTAAAATGTGTTGATGTAATGTTGGCAAGGGAATGCAAGGAAAAATGCAAGGGAACATTTGATCAAAGAAAGTAAAATTACAATGATTTGCAGCTTACTTTGCCATTTTAATCAACTATTAGTATTAATAATATTGTATTAATAATGTTTATTTTAACAATATCTAGGCTACATCACTTCAGACAAAACATCATTATGATTTTCCTTGTTGTGCCCCTGAGTTTCAAAGAACTCCTAATTTTTGGAGCTGTGACAGGCACCCCTGAGTACTAGTAGATAGGATACACTATTCCATACAGTGATAACTTTACTGAGGGATTTATACACCAAGGCAACTCAAGTAAATTTGTTACTTGTGTTGAATTCATGTCTTTATTATTTGTTTAAACATTATTTCAAGTTTGTGCTTTAAAATGAGATTGCCTCATGTACTAGTTCATTAATATTCATTTTATTCGTATTAAGAGTTTGTTTGTATACAGGGCCTAAACCAGGGAATTATGGGAAGAGCGCCAAAAGAGATGCAAACCAGCTACGGACTCATAACTTTTCAAGAAAGATGGACTCTGCATTAGGTTTATGGCGCTAACGTTGTCACAGTGCTTTTTGACTATGTACGTTTACAGTTTATCAGACAAGAAAAGAGAAAATAAATCTACAAAAATTCACCAGTATGAAGCGTGGCCGTTTATTAAACCAATGCAGCTACAGTCCAAAATAAATGTTTTAGAACTTAAATGTGCTGCAAGAGTTAATCCTTTTGTCTTAGTGAAAATGAGTTAATAAGCAGTAGGCAAGTTGAGTTGTTTTTTTAAACATCGCTTCAAACAAGACGTAATTTTGATTTTCCTTGTTGTGGGCCTGAGCTTCAGAGAACTCCCAGATACCTTTACTGAGGAATTTATGCACCAAAGTAACTCAAGGAAATTAATTATTGAATTAATGTATGTAGGCCTGATGTACTTGTATGTGCTGTACTCATTTTGTCTTAGTGAAAACGAGTTGATATCAAGTAGGCTGGTTTAGTTTATGGTGGTTATTAGTAGACAAACTGACAAAACATTTCAGATTTCCAGCTGAGACTAGCAGAGTGAAAGTGACTGCTCTAAGGTTTGCCCAAAAGATCCACACAGACACAGACAGACACACACACACTAGGGTTTAATCCCGGCAAACGGGATTCCTGGGAAATGTAATCAAGACTATTTCCCGATTCCCGGGAAAGGTTAGGACGGGAAACAAAAATAAAAAAACGCAAGGAGTCCGCTTCTATTGTTGTCATACGGTAACGTTAATTCATCAAACCTGCTGCTAACTTACACCCGCTCAACGAACAGATGCAACAGTTGTTTGAAGCTCTTAGTAGGCTACATGCAGTCGGAGAGAACGTGATTTCTATCTGCGAAAATCCAAAAACGCCTGAGCGCATCTATCGAAACTCTCTTCCTCTTGATAGCACACTTCCACAAGAAAATGAAGGGCAGGGTGAGACATGAATTGTAAACTAAAGAAATATGTAGCCTAAGTTGTCACGAGTTCAATCAATGCAATGCTGATATTAAAATAACCCCACATCAACACTATACCCCACATCAACACTATACCTTTCACCATACCATTTCATTCTCATTGAGCTCAATGCAATTCAAACCAGCGACATTATTAGGCTAACTGAAATAAAACCATGTATATCTCTTAGTATGGGGAAGGGTATAGTGTTGATGTGGGGTGCATAGTGTCCTGGGGCCCGTTGCACAAAAGCAGAATTAAGATATCCGGGATAAGTTACTGAGCTGCGATCACTGAATCCAAAACAAGAGCATACCGGCTTAATTGGTTGCACAAAGACCAATCCAGGATAAGCAGACACGGATTCATCAAGCCAGGTGTAAGTTATCCGGTAATTGTGCGCGTTCTCGTTTCTCCCCAAATAACTCGCGGTTGGAATAAAAAAGACGCGAAAAATAGCGTCTTGCACACCAAGTGAACAACCGCTTTTGATATAGACTAACAACGAGGTAAAGTTTTACTTTTTTGGATGGGGGATCATGATTATTTCTGTTACATAGCGGGAGTAGGTGTGGCAGATCAACTGAATGCAAATTTACGTATGCACCCACGTGTGAGAGCTTCCTTGTCTCGGCACGCAACGTCATTAAGGAAGCGCTTTGCCACCGCAAAGATGCACAAAGTATCTTAATTTGTCTTAAAAGCCGAATTAGTTGAAAACACCTTCGAAAAATGTCCCCTCCACTTCCAATCAACTACTAGCCTACAGCAGCCTATTCATCAAACATCTGTCAAAAAAGAAGCAAACAACGAGTAGGCTATGTTATTAATTATAAGGCCACCATAATTTAAATGACATCCATATGGTATTAGGCAGACATTCTGCTGTGTTTTGCGAGTAAATGCATGTAGCAAATAATATATAAATGGAATCTATAGCTCTTTAAAAAAAAAAATCACGTGGAGGTCTCATTTGAATGACAACTAGCTGAACCAATCAGATAATGTAATTACCATTAGAATCAACTTATCCTGGATGTTAGCCTGGTCAGGAGCAGGCTAGCTCCACAGAATAAATCGCCATGGTAACTTATACCATAACATATCCTGCTGCCCCCTATCCCGCTTTTGTGCAACTGGATCACGGATAAATTGAGCCAGGATAACCAAGATATCCCGGGTTAATCCCTTATCCTAGTTTTGTGCAATAGGCCCCTGGATCCATGAAATAACTGACCTTTAAAAATAAAAAATAAAAATCCTCTATGGGAATTTAACATGGGCGTTCCAATACTTATGACCCCAGTATTTAAGGAAAACATTTATTTATTTGCAATACATTATTCATTCACAAAGAAAGTTGATGTCCTTAAAGGTTGAATATTTCTTCATTTTTTCATTTAAGGCATTAAGATCAATTTCCGAAAGATGATTTTATATTTAACTTTAAGCATGTGTTCCAATACTTTTGGAGGGCACTGTATGTGTCACTTCATTTCTATACAAACTAAGAGGTGGATTTGTACAGAAACACAAGCACCCACACCATAAGTATATCTAAATAAGCTAGTACAGTACCCAAAATTACATTTTACCGTGACTCGAAGAGAATGATCATGAATAATATGGACAAGTGATATTTGTGTTGACAAATTACATAATGGACTAGTGATGGCCTATATGTTATGACCAATAACACAATGTAATGGGGTTCCCACAGGTCCTTAAGAGGTTGTGGTCTTGAAATATAAAATAGATCTAAGGGTGAAAATGTTTTTGATTACAGTTTTTCTCAATTGTTTACACACAATTTCTGGTACTTGAGACACAATTCCAGTAATATGTAGCTCATGCACCAACCTCCTGAACCGATTCTGCTGAACTATAAGCACAATTTCGGCTTTACACTCAAATTGCA
This sequence comes from Sardina pilchardus, assembly GCF_963854185.1. Classification (NCBI taxonomy): domain Eukaryota; kingdom Metazoa; phylum Chordata; class Actinopteri; order Clupeiformes; family Clupeidae; genus Sardina; species Sardina pilchardus. Next base: position 8,364,999 of record NC_084994.1, read on the forward strand.
GTTCTATAACACACTGTTTTCAAAACACTACACACAATTCTGTGCATTAGACACCGTTTTCATGAAGAAAATCTCTTGTTTTCACAAAGAACACACTGCCATTCAAATTCTAAAGCTAACTGTCCTACCATGCACACTGACTCATCAGATGGGCAAACTCCTGTCACACAGTCTTACAATTAGCAATCAGAGCTTTAGTATTACAGTAGTAGTACAGGCAAAGGCAGAGCCAGAGGAGTGAGAGTAAGAGGAGGAGGATGGGGAGGCCAAGGACCGTAATCTCTGATGAGATCCGAGCCACTAGAACATTGCAGTGCTGCGTATCAATACAGTACAGTACCGGACAGTACAATACAGCTCAATGAGCACAGTAGTACAGTATTGCCTGTGGGCTGTTCTGTAGGACTGTAAAAATAAAGTATGTTTCAAGTATTTGGGGAAAGTAATCCTACTTTGTATTCCTACACAGTTTACAGTATTTTACTATTTGTTTGGCAGCCGAAAGATTACCAACACAAGGGCTTCTGTCTCCTGAACAGGAAACTGAAATCATGAGCATTGTCCTAGAAAAAACGGCATAACAATACGGAAAATACAAAGAAAAATAATAGAAAACAATGAGATATTTCAAAATATTGATAGGGTAAGCATATCAACTTACTGTATCAGCTTATCTACTGTTTGTAGTACTGTTTGTAGTGTAACATTGAACAAAAAAAGGCCCAAGTCATTATAATGAATGGAGAAGAAGTGTTTTCAATTCATCGCAGTGTTTTACACTGCGCACATCAGTGTTTAACTGGTCCTTGTAAATGTCTTGATATATGATGGCTTGTGTGTGTCTCTTGAGAACAAAAGAGCATTTTGAGGAGAAATTACATTGTTTTGAAGGTAAAGTGTCATTTTGCAGGAGAATTGTGGAGTTTTGCCCATTGTGTGTGTTGTTTTGGATTTGTGTGTAGAGTTCTGAGAATATGAGGCATGTTTTCAGAAAATGTGTGTTAACAATCGAGAAAAACTGTAAACATAGACCTACATAGACATGGAACATTGAAAGTGGTTGAGTGTATTGTTTGTTAGAAAAGGCAGATCATCACATACTCTACCAACACTGTGTTGTGCTGCAGTGTTCGTGCACTCAAGTCTCTCTCGCCTGTGAGCTGCTCTAAAGCCTGATAGTAATTATAGAATTCTCTGTGTTGTGACAGTATTTAACTTAAATCTGTATCTCACACTTTGCCGTGTTGGATCCTTAAATTTGTGGGCTCTAGACTGGGATAGTTTTTGAATTTGATGTATAAGAAGATGTGGGATCCTTGGACTATCATGTGGATTAGGATGTATTAATATCTTTGTCTCTACTCAAAGGAATGTGCTGAAGGTACTTATTTTTCCAGTAATGACCAGTATTCTATACATTATCCCGCTTAATATATGGCTAAAAAAAACTATACTCCACATGATATGACTCTTTACATGTATTTGTCACGGTTTCATCGTGGCTTTTGCTGAAAAACAAAAATACACTGCTCAAAAAAATATAGGGAACACTGGTTCATAGGAGTATAGCATCACGTCAGTCACACTGGATATTGATCTGGCCAGATAACGGTGGTTGTGAATCAGGTTCACCTGCTTTGATGTCAACAACATTTTCTACAGGTGCACTAGAGGGCCAACTGTGAGACGACCCCCAAAACAGGAATGGCTTTACAGGTGGTGGCAACTGGTCATTTTTCCATTTTCATCCTTCTTGACTGATTTTTCACTAGTTTTGCATTTGGATAGGGTCAGTGTTACTGGTAGCATAAGCCAGTATCTGGAGCCTACAGAGGTTGCACAGGTAGTCCAACTCCTCCAGAATGGCACACCAATACTTTCCATTGCGGGAAAGATTGCTGTGTCTCCCACTGCAGTCTCAAGAACATGGAAGATATTCCAGGAGACAGGCAGTTGCTCTAGGAGAGCAGGGCAGGGTGGTAGAAGGTCCTTAACCCATTAGCAAGACCAATATCTGCTCCTTTGTGCAAGGAGGAATAGTAGGAGCCTTGCTAAAGCCCTACAGAATGACCTCCAGCAGGCCGCTGGTGTGAACGTCTCAGGCCACACTATCAGAAACAGACTTCATAAGGGTTACCTGAGTGCCCCATGGCCTCTAGTCTAGAGGGACCTGTGCTCACTGCTCAGCACAGTGGAACTCAATTGGAATTTGCCCAATTTCGTTGACATCAAAGCAGGTGAACCTGATTCACAACCACCTCTGTTACATATCTGGCCAGATCAATATTACACAAGTGTGACTGACTTGATGCTATACTCCTATACTCCCAGATAGGACAGTGTAGGGTGACAGGAAACGAGTGGGAGAGAGAGTAGGGTGGGATCCGGAAAGGACCACAGGGCGGGAATCGAACCCGGGTCGCCGGCGTGCGGTGCAGGTGCCCCAGCCAGTCGCGCCACGACTGGGGCCGAACATTCTTTAAAACACTGCTGATCAACTGTCTGCTTTCCCCTCTGAATGAAGTTCCATTGCAAGAAGTGACCGGACTACTTGGGGAGTGATATGACAGACATGGATAAGAAGCACAAAAGACATTTTCCTTGACAGCGGTCTGTTATACTTATCAACGGTCTGTTATCGAGACTATTGAACGATTAGAAGGCCTATTCAAGTGCATGAAGCATCCAGTATTATGAAAAGCTGAGTAATAACTGTGTAATATTTTCTCTTTCATCATGTGTTCCTTTTTAATAAGTTTATAGGCTGTTATCTCACTCGCCATCCTGCCTAAATCTCCATTTCCACTTTAATCATTTATAAGTTTACTCCCCGTCTGCTTGTTTGCGTCTTTTAACTTTTTTATTTTACTATATTCTCTCGCTCTGACTTAGTGTCTCTAATTCCAACATAGTGTTTTATTTTTCATATATATTTTTCATTCTTACACATTTGGTTACAGAAACGATGTGTATATATGTATCCTGTTACTGTGATGTGGCAATGCATTGTGTCCATGTGTAGGCTGGTGTTAGTGCTGTGTGATGTATGTTGATTTTTCTCTCTCATCGTCCAGTGTAAGATCAGGAGATCCCAGGCAAAGGGGTGTGTTGGCCTAAAATGAGTTCCTGTGAAGAAGAGGACTTTGAGCCCTTGGGGTAAGACAACAGTAGTAGCAAAAATAACAACAACAGCACTCCTATTACTGCTAGTACAACCACAACTACCACTGCTACTACTACTAGTACCACTATTAATGCTACTACTGCTTAGTCTGGCTATTACCATACTAAGCTCAATCTTTTAAAGGCCCTTGCACACTGCCCCAACAAATGCCAACAAACACCAACATTCTAAAGTTGGCAGTTGTTGCCATTTGTCTGTTGGTAGTCTTTAGAATGTTCATGAAACCAACTGCCAGTCCACACTGCCTAGACAACAGCAGACAAGACTGACCTTTGTCACCTAGGCCTACCTTTTCTTTTTTGGTTTAATATTATTTAACATGGATGAGGAGACCTTACTAGCTGTAGCCAAAGTAGTTATGGTCTACCTGGCCTGTAAAGTTGCTAGCCGTGTACAGGAGAGACGTCAATCAAGACGAGCCAGGAGGAGACTGTGGTGTAAGCCTTGGATTTTGCGACATGCAAAACAGGGTGTCTATCCAAACTTATGCCAAGAACTTCGATCAGAAGACACGCCAGCTTTTGCCAATTTTGCCCGTTTTGCTCCTGAAGCTTTTGAGGAGTTACTAACTATGGTAACTCCACTAATTGCCAGAAGTTAAACACAAATTTCAGAGACAGCATTTCTCCTGGTGAACGCCTCATGGTGACATTAAGATTCTTGGCTACAGGTGAGCGCTAAATCATCAATGTCTTATCTATTCATTTGTAATACATTTTATATAGCCAAATTATTGCTTAACCTGTGTTGTCTTACAGGTGAAACCTTCCTGAGCCAAGTATCTGAAGGTATGCATTTTTATTATAACATTATCTCATATAATCACAGCAATAGCAAATGTTAAATGATGTAAAAACACAAAAGGTAATTGCATATGGGTAAGTTTAATGAATAGAGAATCATTTAATCAAAAGCAACACCTTAAGATAAAAAAACAAATAGTCATAATGTCAATTATAACCAAAGGGGTTTTCATTTGGACGGTTGTGTGGACTAGGAACATTGTAGATGAGCTGACCTATCTGGCTTTGGACATAACAGAAATACCGTGCATCTGACTTTTCCATGGCTCGGAATTCGTGCTCTAAATACTGACAGTAAGATGTAATGTTGTCTGACCGTTTCTCTACACTCTTAGTGAGAGAATGCAGCGCAGTAGTAACTGCATCCAGCATTTGTACGCTCTTCAGTGTCTAGGGACTTCCGTTTGCGTCTGATAGGTGTAGAGAGTGGTGTAGGGAGTGGGGGTGTGACATCACATGGGTTAACTGGCTGCTCCTCCTCTCCCTCATCGGTCACTGGCACATCTTCTGGGCAGTTGTCAGTCTCAGCAACAGCGGTAGAGCAGTTCTCCTGTCCATTTAGCTCAGATGGCATGTCCTGTTAAAAGAAAATATTGGAACTATATTAACTTTACATATGTCGATTTTCTCTTTTCAGTGCCTGAACACAACATCTGAGTGGCTGAAGGTTGCTGAAGGGTTTCAGAAGAACTGGAAGTTCCTAGCCTGACGAGCCAGACCCACATCAAGATGTAGCGTAGACAGGGCCCAATCGGAGGGGTGGGATAAACAGTTGTCTTTCAAATTCCCTCCCCGCAATAGGATAACGCTAAACGAATCATCTTCTTGTTTTCAAGTAGCAGGATGCGTAAGCTTCCCTCTCCACGCAATAGGATAACGCTAAACGAATCATCTTCTTGTTTTCAAATAACAGGATGCGTTACCGTCGCAACTTCTGGTCGCATGTCAGTCACTATTATGTTAAGCCCGCCCACCGACTTTATACACGTTGTGATTGGTTAGCTGGTTTTAGGAGCTCTCAGCTCCCTTGCTCTATGGATCGTGCCTAGACTGGCCCCCCGGGCAAATTACATTTGCTGCCGCTAGGGGCGTCTAGATTTCTAGGCTAGGAAGTCCCCCCATTGTCTTGGTGCTTTGGATGGAAAACACATTGCAATTTGGCCTCCACCAAAGAGTGGTTCAGTTTATTATAACTATAAACTATTTCATTCCATCGTACTCATGGCCCTAGTTGATAGTGACTACAAATTCCTATACATTGACATTGGATGCAATGGCAGGGTGTCAGATGGAGGTGTTTTCAGGGGATGTACACTTCAACAATCATTAGAGCGGCAAACAGCCAACATTTCCCTTACCTTCTCCCTTGCCAGGATCACAAAGTGAAGTACCATTTTATATGATGGCAGACGAGGCATTCCCCTTAAAATCTTACATTATGAAACCATATGCACGGAGAGGCCTTAGTGATGTACAACGGGTATTCAATTATCGGCTTTCCAGTGCCAGACATGTTGTAGAAAATGCCTTTGGCATACTGGCTAACAGGTGGCGTGTGTTGCTGACTACAATCAACCAACAACCAACAACCACATGTGGTCGAAAACATTATCCTCGCTTGCTGTGCAATGCACAACTTTCTTCATGAGAAACACAGTACGGTGTATGAAGTTACAGACACAGTCCCTGATCCTTCCCTACCACAAGCTGCACTACCTGGGTCTACAAATGCCACTCAGCAGGCTAAGAGGACCAGGGAGCTCCTAACAGTGTATTTAAACTCTGAGCACAGAGATCCTGTGTAACAGAATTGTGTAATTGTTGTTCTGAAATGTTTTGATTGTGTATGCATTGATAGGAGATCAAATATATAAATAAATTCTTACATTTGGAGGCAGGTTTGACCTGGATGGTCTCTTCTTCATGTGGATCTCAAGAAATTTCATTTTTTGTAACATCCAGGACTGATGGCTTTGCCTTTAGGTAGCGGCTGTACTGGGTCCTCAACGTCTCCATCTTTCCTTTTACTGCAGTTTCTGTAAAAAGCAATAGATTCAGCCTACATTGGTAACTGCTATATGCTCAGATTTTAGGATCACCAACTAGGGTAACCTACTTTAATGCATGATATAGGTTAATAATCAATCAACCTCACTCACTCCCTGTTTGATTACCCCAGTTTACAGTTAACAGCAGTGGTGTAGTCTAGTAGTGGATACTGTGATCAACCCCAAATGTTAACACATACCCGTGCCTATGTTAAGTAGGCCTACAGTGAGATTATGATGCTTTTTAAGTGGGTACAGTGCGTATCACGTAGACTACACCACTGGTTAACAGCTGATCATATCCCAACCTTTTTCTACTTCAAGTTAAAATCAGTTGCAAACACAATGTAGAGCATTTATTTATAATAATTCATACCAGTAGCCTACAGCAATGACATTCATAGAATACCGTTAACGTAGCAAAATAACGATTTTAGAAGCTATAGGCTAACAGTAACACGGCTAGGGTACTCACCAGATGTTTCCAGTTTCTCCGCAATTTTTTTTCACTGCCTGCATTTTGCTGTCGCGGTTGGAATATGCTTTTGATGTTAAGTCATACAGTTGGGGTTTTTCTTCCCATAGTTCAATCAATGTTTCTTCTCGTTCCTGGGTCCAGAAACCAGCCATTTTCCAAACTTGACAGTTGACAGTGTTCAACGTATTGTAAAACTAATAGACAGGTCATTTGCTGGAACTTTTGGGCCTAGTTTTTGGTAATTTTCTCAATGGATTCCTGGTCAGAACCCCTATTGGAACAGATTAAGACTTGGGGCCAAAATGTTAAATTTTGGCCAAAAATTCAATATGGCCGCCGTATGGGCAATTCCATATCAGTTGGAACAGGTCCGACACCATGGTCCTCAGTACCGGATCGGTGGTTGGTGGTTTTTAGCCCATAACCTCAGTTAGGGACACAGTGGGTTCAAAGGCCATCGTAACAGGGGTTATACATTTCACAGTGTTCTCCCTCAGTATCTCATCTGTCTTATATTACATTTTTAGCCTTGTGTGACTTGATCCATTTAAGCCCCTCAATTTAGTCGCCTTTTTCATTTTTGACAACTTTTGGACATATTCTAAGGGATCAATAAAGAGTAAAAATGGGATATAACATTTTTACCCTGTTTACAGGATGGCAATCCGATCCCTCAAACAGATAAAATGGGTATAAACTCCATATTGTCCTTCTAAGAGGTTCATAAAAATCAAACCAACACCTCCTTCAGCCAAGACAATGTTTCATTTTTTCTAACTTCAGACATGTTTTGAGGGGATATTAAAATGGACAGGTCTGATCTACCACATTCACATGGTCTACAAAGTGGCATACTATTGCAGGAAAAAAGAATTGTTGGATTTGCATTTCATCTTGTCCTTGAAAAAAGGCAATAAAATTGGTATTTTTAGGAAAAAATGCCATTTTGGCCAACTTTGAAGGCTCATAGCCTCGAAATACGAAAACTTACCATCTCAATTATTTTTCAACATGTTCTCTTACTCATGGACTATATATATCGCCCCCCTCTCTCCCCTTCTTTCTTTCTCTCTCTCAGCTGGAGGTCTCTCTCCTTCTCCTCCCCCTCTCTCTTGCAACTGGAACACGCACTCACTCTCTCATTAGCACACACGCATTGTCACACGCGCGGCTTCCTAGACAGACAGAAACACACACACACACACACACACACACACACACACACACACACACCACACACCACACACACCACACACACACACACCACACACACACACACACACACCACACACCACACACCACACACCACACACACACACACACACACACACACACACACACACACACTCTCTCTCTCCCTTCCTTGATCCACCTGAAAATGAATGGCCAGAGTTGCCAGGAGTCGGTCAAGAATGACAGTGTGATGTAAAGTAAAAGGTAAAGAAAAGATCATGTGTATGATGATTTTATTCAGATTAAGTCATTTTTAGTGATTGAATTGGGGACTGACTAAGCCAGACCCAAGTTCTTATCCTCACAAAAATGCTTGGTTGGAATAGCATGTAATAACCAGAATACAGAAAAGTCAAACAATCATGACTTGTTTACATCAAGACACACACACACACATTTACACGCACACATTAAATACAGCAACATGGTTTTGTGAATTCAATGATCTGAAGCAAGATATTGTTGTAAGCCTTACAGGTGCATGATTTACAGTACACCATATCAACACACTGGTTATCATCTCAAATTTGGACTACAAATATGGATACAGAGACAGAGCTCTGGCCTAGGGTGTGGCTTAGGGCTCTATAGCGCCACCTAGCGCGTTGTGTATTGTGGTTGACTCATATATTCACGAAAATGAACCAAATTTAGTGGGCTTGTGTGTTATTGCTACCACTAGTCAGAGACAGAGCTCTGGCCTAGAGTGTGGCTTACGGACTCTAGAGCGCCACCTAGCGCATTGTCTGTTGTGGTTGACACGTACATTCACCAAAATGAACCAAATTTGGTGGGCATGTGTGTTATTGCTATAGTTATTCAGAGACAGAGCTCTGGCCTCGGGTGTGGCTTAGGGACTCTATAGCGCCACCTAGTGCATTGTCTGTTGTGTTTGACACACACATTCACGAAAATGAACCAAATTTGGTGGGCATGTGTGTTGCTCATGCACATGCCCACCAACACGCACATGTTGCTTTGTTAGATTCCGAAATGTCACAGGTCTCCGCACCGCAGGTGCTCGGGCCCGCCATCGCCGCTTGCGGCTATATTTGTTGTTGTTATTGTTGATACAAACAAGGTGTTACAGATTCAGTAAGGGTAAGGTACCGAAAAAAGTACCGTTGAATACCGACACCAAACCTCCGGCACCGGCACCGGTGTTGGGGGACTATGGGAATAGCTGCGTGAGGTTAATTGGACGTGCATGCGTTGTAAAATGTATAGAGAAGTTTAGTAAATGTGTTACACAGATTCTGTGGGTTTCTGCTCATCCTTTTTTTTTAAAGATAATTTTTTTAGGCTTTTTATGCCTTTAATTGGACAGGACAGTAGAGAAAAAGACAGGAAGTGAGTGGGAGAGAGAGTTGGGGTGGGATCCGGAAAGGACCACGGGGCAGGAATCGAACCCGGGTCACCGGCTTGCGGTGCAGGTGCCACCGCCAGTCACGCCATGGCTGGGGCCTTCTACTCATCCTTAAACATAATACACTGGGCAACCCATTCCACCAACATGGAACCACTGATGAAAAAAATCCTGAATTTGACCTAGCGTTTAAAGCTGCTCGGCACAGCAGACGCTCATCAGAGGACCATATTGGGCGGTTGGGAGTATAAACCTTGATCACTGAATTCAAATAGGAGGGAGCAGATCCAGTCAATGTCCTATAGGCTAAACTAAGACATTTGAATTTAATTCTGGCCACTATAGGGATCCAGTTGAGAGTAACTAAAAGAGTTACATGTGTCCTCTTTGGCTGATTGAAGACTAAACGCGCTGCAGCATTCTGAATTACAGTAGTTGTAATGATCTTAATACATAAGCAGGTAGGCAGTGAATTACAATAGTCCATCTTGGAGAGAACCATGGCCTGAACAAGAACCTGTGTGGAACCTTACGTCAGATAAGGTATGATCTTCCTAAAGGATGAAACGACATGACTTAGCAGTTGCGGAGAAGTCAAGTTGGTCATCAATTATGACACCCAAGTTACGTGCCGATCTAGTCGGAGTCAGTGAAGATGAGTCAAGCTGGACGTTCATCTGTTGGGGAATGGCTGTTTTTGCAGGAAACACCAAAAGTTCAGTTTTTGAGAGATTGATGAGTTGGAGGTGCCACTACCACTACTACAACTACTACCACTCTTATTACTACATCTTTCTTGATCACAAGGTCTGACACTTAACAATGAGATAAAGACATAAAAGATTGTCAGACAGAGAGCGCAAAAATGAAAGACTAATTTATTTATCTATAATCTTATTCAAATTATTCCTGATTGTGACATTGTTAATTGTCTTTTTTTTACATGTCTCACGCAATATATTGAACTTAAAATGTTTAACGTTTTAGCAGAAAATAGTCCTAATGAATTATTATTGTTATTATGATTGTGAAATACAGCCCCATGCAGCAGAAGAGACCACACTCTCCTGTACCCAGCTGTGTGTCCATGAAGAGTGACCGGTCCGTGGATCGTCCATTGCAATTTGCAAGAGGAGGTGTTCCTGCTGGTCAGAGGTGAATATCAGTCTCCACAGAAACACAAGCTTCGGTACAGACATGTGGACACCTGTAGTTTAATACTGTATCAATGGTGCTTCACCCTTCCTTTCTTGGAACCAATATGGTAGTGAATGTTGTAGTTTCGCCATGTTACCAGTAAGAGGCAGTATAAGGCTATGTCTCATTCCGCCTACTTTCGTCAGTGCACTGCGAATGTGCACTGACCCACTTACTGCTGTGTGTCCACTTTCGATGATTAGTATTGTCCCAAAACGAACACCTATGTTAACACACTTACAGGAAATAACAGGCGGAATGAACGTCACAAACGTAGCATAACATGTAAGGTTACCTTAACTCTCCCAATGATTGTCGGCTTTAGTCAGTGAGGACATGTAATGAATGTATTAGACGACAGTAAACATTTCGTATTACTGCTGTTACTTACATTAATACCATCGAGTTAATATGTATAACATGCTCGTCCCAGTGGCTGGCTGGCTTAACATGCTAGGTAGCTAGATAGCATTAACCTGTAAGTTGTATGAAGTTAGAAGCGACCAAACACCTCCATGTTTTCCCCATTAAAATACAGTTTCACGAGTAGTCACACGACCAAGTATGGTGAGACAAAATAAAACGTGGTGCATTTCTAAGCGGATAAGAGGGATAACTATTTTGTGTGGCGGAATAACACTTGGGAGTGCTTAGACTCGGCACAGTAATATCCTCACTCCAAAGTGAAACTGAAAGTGCAAGAGTGATGATATTACTGTGCCGAGTCTAAGTGCTCCCAAGTGTTATTCCGCCACACAACTAGTTATCCCTCTTACCCGCTTAGAAATGCACCATGTTTTATTTTGTCTCACCATACTTGGTCGTGTGATTACTCGTGTTACTGTATTTTAATAGGGAAAACATGGGGATATTTGTTCGTTTCTAAATTCATCTCTGTTTGGATCCTAATGAATAAACTGGGGCAGCTAAGTGCTATCAAAGTAGCGCCGCGTGCCAGAGCCAGTGAGTGCACACATTGAAACGTGAACTCGTCTTAGGTAAGGGAATAACGTAGTTTAATATGAAAAAACGGTGAAGTGTTCCTTTAAAATATTTAATGTTTTAGCAGAAAATAGTCCTAATGAATTATTATTATTGTGAAATACAGCACCATGCAGCAGAAGAGATCACACTCTCCTGTGCCGAGCTGTGTCTCCATGAAGAGTGACCAGTCCATGAATGATCCATGGACGTTTGCTGGAGAAAGTGTTCCTGCTGGTCAGAGGTGAGTATCAGTCTCCACAGAAACACAAGCATCAGTACAGACATGTGGACACCTGTAGTTTAATACTGTATCAAAGGTGCTTCACACTTCCATTATTGGAACCAATTGAGGTAGTGAATGTTGTAGTTTCGCCATGTTACCAGTAAGAGGCAGTATAAGGCTATGTCTCATTCCGCCTACTTTCGTCAGTGCACTGTGAATGTGCACTGACCCACTTACTGCTGTGTGTCCACTTTCGATGATTAGTATTGTCCAAAATGAACACTTACGTTAACACACTTACAGGCAATAATGAACGTCACAAACGTGACGTGCTAGGTAGCTAGGTAGCATGTAAGGTTACGTTAACTCTCCCCATGATTGTCAGCTTTAGTCAGTGAGGACATGTAATGAATGCATTAGACGACAGTAAATGCTTCGTATTACTGCTGTTACTTACATTAATAGAGTTAACATGTCTAACATGCTCGTCACAGTGGCTGGCAGACTAAACGCTGCTAGGCATTATTCTTGACTCCACTCTATCATTTAAACATCAAGTGAGAAAGGTAGTGCAAATAACCAAATATAACCTAGCAAACTTTAGGTATATAAGGAACTGTTTGACAACATCAGTAGCAAAGCTTTACATGAATGCTATGATAACCCCTCACCTAACATATTGTATGACAAGCTGGACCCAGGTATGTAGCTCAACATTAAAGCCTATTTTGTCACTTCACAAACAAGCACTCAAAACCCTGGATAAAAAACCCAAACTTTACCACCACTGTAACATTCTTAACAAATATAACTTGCTCAGTTGGGAAAATACTTTAAAATACAGTGATGCATGCCTAATTTTTAAGATCATTAATGGGAAGGCTCCCCCACCACTCTGCACTTTTATACAGCAGAAGTCATCTAGCAGCAGAACCACAAGGTCTGCCTTAAGAGGGGACTGTGCAGTCCCTCTTAGGTCCAGTTCCTTTGGCCAATTATGCTTTTCTGTGAGAGCCTCTAAACTATGGAACCAATTGCCAGTGCACATTAGAAATTCCACCTCTTATCATACATTCACACACCATCTTAAGGACTGGCTTTTGACCATGCAAAAATGTGAGCACCTTTCATAATACATGGTTGTCTGCCTCTATTAGCTGTCCTGTAACCCTTAGTGTATGTATGATAGTAAGATGGATAGATGGTTATGTTATTGATCCCCTAAGGGATGTATGGCTGTATGGTTATATCTGAACTTTTTGACCGTTTTAGGGGGTCATCCGGGTACCTTCAGTGCACTGACTTTTTGTGTTATCTACACAATATACTTAAAACTAAGTGTTCAAAGTGTAGAGGAATGAGACACAGCCTAAGACACTCATTTCTGTGTGTGTGTGTGTGTGTGTGTGTGTGTGTGTGTGTGTGTGTGTGTGTGCTCTCTTTCTTTCTTTCTGTCTCTGGTTTGTATGTGTGTGTGTGTTTGTGTGTGTGTTTGGGCTCTCTTTCTCTCTTTCTCTCTCTATGCTGTGTGTTTGTGTGTGTGTGTGTGTGTGTGTGTGTGTGTGTGTGTGTGTGCTCTCTCTCTCTCTCTCTCTCTGCTTTGTGTGTGTGTGTGTCTTGCCCTGTACCTTGAACTTAAAATATTTAATAGTTCAGCTGAAATAGTCCTAATGAATTATTATTATTATTATTATTATTATTATTATTATTGTGAAATACAGCACCATGCAGCAGAAGAGATCACACTCTCCTGTACCAAGCTGTGTGTCCATGAAGAGTGACCAGTCCATGAATGATCCATGGACGTTTGCTGGAGAAAGTGTTCCTGCTGGTCAGAGGTGAGTATCAGTCTCCATAGAAACACCAGCATCAGTACAGACATGTGGACACCTGCAGTTTAATACTGTATCAAAGGTGCTTCACTCTTGGAACCTATTAGGTAGTGAGTGTTGTAGTACCGCCATGTTACCAGTATGTGGCAGTATAAGACACACACTTCAGTAATGGTAAAATAAATATTCCCTTTTTTAATGTTCAGTTTAGGCTTAGAACATACTATGAACTACTTTTTCAATCATTATTAAGTGATAATACTTAAAGCTCAAAGATCACAACAATGACAAAGAGATATGACATGTTATATTGCAGGTTACGCACATCTGTTTACAAACAAACATGAAATATTGAAGATAGCCATATACAGGTTAAGAGATCAAATATACTGCAGAAGGAAGTCATTTAATTTAACATAATTTACAGAGAGACTGACTCAGTGATGCATTAACCCCATGTAGGCTATGTTGTTTTGTAATTTGACATTTCTTTAAAATGACTTCTAATGCTTTTGCTAGTAATGACCCTAACAAAAAGGTTCTCGATTTCTGACCTTCCTCTTCAACCCACATGGGGTGGGTTGTGCTACCTCCTGACTCTGTGATTGGGTAGTAAACTAAGATTCCTGATTGGCTAACTAAACCTGAACATCACCATTGGCTATTCAACCCATGGGGGTAGTACATGGAGGTATTATAAGAACTGGAGAGAGGGACTAAGTCCCGCCCCCATTCATTTCAATGGCCGATGCTAGGCTAGCTACTTCAGCCAAAAAAGTTTGAAATTGGCCGCAGCCATCTTTGAGAAAATGGCGTTCCATGGGTGTCCATTTCCGTCACCAGCTAGAATGAGCCAATTAGGTTTCACGTTACAACGAGACAACATAGGCACATCGTTGATGAAGATTGGAGAGTGAGAGAAGGTGTTCGTGAACGCGCTCCTATCGTTACAGGCGCAAATGTATTTAATTATTTGAGTTGGGATGGTGGTGGAGAAGTTTGCCCCTTGTCTCGAAATCCTATAATGTGATATTCATATGTCATGATATAATAAACATGGCGAGTCAATATTGAGCAAGAATTCACTTAGCATACACATAAATATGATCCCCACAGTAAATGCTTTGAACTGACTGTAGCCTAGGATGTTATGTGCGCAATAGGCTGTCTACCCGACGAAAATGACTCTTAATAACTAGACATGGGATGTAAGAAACGTGTGGATACCAGATATGCTATTTGTGCTGCACCCAGTGTGAATTTGCAGCTTAAACCTACATTTGTAGACAGACGAAATGAAGCCAACGCATATTATAGGCTTACCGGTAGAAGCTCGCATCCATGTGTTATGTTTCGAGCAGCATGCATTTTAAGTCTGCTGTCACTGTCGGAAACTTTTGCCGTTATCTACTGTAGGCTGTGACCCCCAACGCTGCGTTGTTATGAACTAGGCTACAGGTCTGCAGCTGAGCGTTTTAAAATAGTTTTCATAACCTAGCCTACACGACAGCGAGTAGGTTAATAATTGGGTTTAGTTAGAGAATTTCTTCGCATTTCCTAGAATGTCTTATCATACCTTGCCAACTCATACATAGTCTAATGCAAATAATAGTAACCTATTAGAACGACATTTGCTTTTTTCTTTTATTCACAAAGCCTGGTATAATGATAATCCACAGGCATCAAGTATCGGTAACTTAATCCTAGTCGTCAGTCATTTTATTTATGTCTTCTAGAATGCGTTATCAACATGGACGCGCGAGGACGCTCGTGCTCAACACCAAACTCGTGCATGAACTGAGACAGCTCGTGCATGAGCTGTCTCGTGCATGCGCTGGTGCCGGATATGGTACAACCATGGAACGCCATTTTTTCAAAGATGTCGGCGGCCAAATGACATGCTAACTGGCTGAAGCTAACCCTCCAAATCCTGACCCCCTGGGGTAGTATGAGAACTGGAGAAAGTGAACAAGTCCCGCCCCCATTCATTTTAATGGGAATGCTAGGCTAGTGAAAAGTGGCAAAATTGAACGTAAGGTACAGAAGGAGAGCTCGTGCCCACACTAAGATCGTGCATGAGCTGAGAGTGGAACAGCCACCTCAGCATGAGGAGAAATCGGGAGAAATGGCACCGGACATGATGTATTTCTGGAAAATGGCGACGAGGAAGTGCCTTGCTAATCGGCGAAGCTAATCAGTCAAATCCTGACCCCCTGATTCAACCGGAGAGCGCCAGAACAGTCTTAAAGAGATGTGTAACTGTGGGACTGGTTTTGTGCGTAAAGCATGGATTTGTAACTGAAAAAACATTTGTAATTGTAGGATGACTTGTAGGATGATTTGTAGCTGTAAAACTGATTCGTACCTGTAGAATAGATTTGTGAGTGCAGTGTATAATTGAAATGTTAATGATAACTTCTACAAATATTTTTTACAGTTTTTACAAACAATTTCTACAATTTCAAAACTTGATACACACTTACAAAACATTAGCCTGGCAAGCCAAACTACACAGAAATGTATAGTCTGGGGTCGGACCATTCACAGAGTTGAAGCCTGTGGGTGGGATGAACAGTTGTCTTTCAAACTGCCTCTGCACGTAACAGGCCAGCATTTGTGACCAATGGTAGCCGGTTGGCAAAACGGCAAATACATCCTTCTTTAAAACGAATGACTTGAGTGCTTCTTTCTGCTCAAACTTCAGAGAAAAGCCCAAGTCTAACTCTTCCAAAGCCGTATTTTGACTGTCACACTCAAAGTGTGAACTTATCAAGAAAGAGGTAAATAAATGTTACACAGCTCTGCAACAGGTATAGGACAATGATAGACTTAGCAGCTTTAACGTTAACTTGGAAAATCAAGGAGAAACAGCAAATCAACAGTGAACAAAAACTAGCATGTAGAACGTTTAAAATCGAATTGTCGGAGTTGGCGCTGTTGTGTTTGAAAGACAAGTTAGAGCCGCCAAGACCCGCCTTACGTTGCTTCTGATTTGTTTATATTGCGTGATGCCTTCAATGTGTGGCATTACGGGGAATTAGCCTTAGACTACGCCACCCCAGGAATTGTCCGAGGCCCCAGGGATACCCCCAAACACTTAACAGGTCACACAAGTTCGTTTGACTGAATGCGCAGAGACGTGGTTTACTAAAAATATAATATAATTTATTAACAAGTCTATTCCAGGCTTAGGCTTGGTTCTAGGGAACTTAGGGGAGGGATGCAACATCCTCAACCAAGAGGCAAGCCAGAGTGCTCCACAATATGACACATCAAGCTGGGTGAAATAACAAGTCATTCATAGGCACAGCAAAGCACCGCACACAATACACACTTTAAGGGGGTTCCCCCAATTAGCCCAGCAAGGAACAGAAAGAAATACATACAATACACTAAATGAAAACAAAGTCTAAACACAAACAGAACACAGAAGAGTCCAATGGTGCCACAGTCCTTGGCCTCCGTTGTACAGCTCACACCTTCAGGACTGCGGGACCAAACAGGGAGAGACTGGAGCCGTCCAACCCAGTCTCTTAGATGGACCTCCCCGAACCAGCGTTGGCCCAGCACAGAGAGAACAGACAGACATCACAGAAACGAAAGACATGACACGAAAACCCGGAAACAGAACAGCCTCGTAGGTTGGCTGCCACCCGATGTTCAGGCCATCTCAAGGTGAATGTAGACAACAGTCAGCGGAAACTCTATAGCAGTTCGTGGCCAGCAGTCCTTTACGGATCTACAGGGATCCAGTGCACAGGCGAGTGAATCCAAAAGCATGGCCACTGCTAACTTAACCTTGCTCATTTGTTGCAGCGGCAAACAAATAGCCAACCTGGCTACAAACTCAGGGAAGAAACTGGGGTGGCAGCCAACCAGTGCCCAGGGCTCAGACCTATGAGGACAGGTCTGCTCCCCACTAACCCCGCGTACACACTGTCTCCGTCCGTCAACGGATCAAGGAGGTTGGATCTGCCGTATGTGTATTTGCATACACGTAATCTGATTGGCTGACGGATCCGTCGCTGCCTGAAAAGTTGAACATTTCTCAACTTTCTTGACAGAGGCAACGGAGCTGAAGCAACGGACGGACCCACAATGCATTTCGAGTCCGCCCCATGCAAAGTGAATGAGATCCGTTGACGGACGGAGACAGTGTGAATGCGGGGTTATAGAGCACCAGCAGCCAGTCCTGGTGCTAGCAATCAAGGCAATGAGGGGGAGGGGCAAGAGGAATGAGTCAATTGGCATTAACAATTATACCAATCAGTTCACCCTGCTACATATGGTTGGTGAGATTTAGGCACAAAGGACTGATGGATTGGTTATTGCTGTCAGTCAATCAGATCTCGAACTACGGCAAGGCAATGACCAAAGTTTATCATCATGAAAAAAAATATATAGTGCACTGAATGGGGAAATATTTTGCGTGAGAAATGACTTGGCAGCCCTGGTTGTGCGATACGGTCTCAAACCCAACTCGTCGAACGAGGACGCATGATCCAGCCCCCTGGCGTCTTATCGGAAGCCGAAGGTGAGGGCTCAAGGACTCCGTACACAGATAGAGCGTTCTGATTGGCTCGGCTGAACTCGATCCTGGCGCAGGCTTGTCCTCAACGGTGCGACCCTAGACCATCCCGCCAGGCAAAAATATTTTTGGCCGCTAGGGTGCGTCTAGATTTCTAGGCTAACAAAACATATGAGTCTATTCTAATTCCATACCTCTGGAGATGCCTCTACTCCCTGTGTGGGATATCTGTGGATAGGCTGGTGATGCCTCTACTCCTCACTATGTGGGGTATCTGTGTATTGGCTGGTGATGCCTCTATTTCCCACTATGTGGGTATCTGTGGATAGGCTGGTGATGCCTCTACTCCTCACTATGTGGGGTATCTGTGTATAGGCTGGTGATGCCTCTATTCCCCACTGTGTGGGGTATCTGTGTATAGGCTGGTGATGCCTCTACTCCTCACTATGTGGGGTATCTGTGTACAGGCTTGCTACATCCAAAGTGACTAAAGGAGAGTCTGTAGCTTGTAATTCAATAGTCTGAAGGTTGTTAGCAAAGTCAATAGAATATCTGGAGTGAGATGTAAGAGAAGTGTGTGTGTGTGTGCGTGTGTGTGTTGTTGCAGCGCAAAGAAGAAGAGGAGGTCCCACTCACCTACAGTCAGTGGTGATTGGGCCAAAGATTTGCCAATCAACCCTGAAGGAGGAGACTCATCTATCGGAGTGTAAGATCAAGGCTATACTCCTCAGAGAGAGAGAGAGAGTGGTGTGTGTGTGTGTCCATTAGTCCATTAGAAGGTGAAATGGGATGTAAGTGAAAGAGTAGAAAATATGAAGTATATCACTGCATTAGTTATCACATGAGGGAGGAGCAGTAAGTGGTAAATAGTGATTGAAATATTTCATGTAGAACTGTTTATTAAGTGGTCTGTAATATTAATATGCGATGAGAGTGGGACGTTAGAAGTGACCAAACACCTCCATGTTTTTCTTTTAAAATATAGTTACACGAGTAGTCACACAACCAAGTATGGTGAGACAAAATAAAACGTGGTGCATTTCTAAGCTGGTAAGAGGGATACAGTAACTATATTGTGTGGCGGAATAACAATTGGGCAGTAGCAGTGGGAGCAAGAACTGTACTGTACTGTTGCTGGTGGCCTGTGAACTGTCCCGGGACACCCATCCACTGTCCCGGGACACCTAAGCACTGTCCCGGGACACCCAAACACTGTCCCGGGCGCAAGAACTGTACTGTACTGTTGCTGGTGGCCTGTGAACTGTCCCGGGACACCCAGACACTGTCCCGGGACACCTAAGCACTGTCCCGGGACACCCAAACACTGTCCCGAGACACTAGACACTGTCCCGGGACACCTAAGCACTGTCCCGAGACACTAGACACTGTCCCGGGACACCTAAGCACTGTCCCGGGACACCCAGACACTGTCCCGGGACACCCAAACACTGTCCCGAGACACCTAAGCACTGTCCCGGGACACCCAGACACTGTCCCGGGACACCAAAGCACTGTCCCGGGACACCCAGACACTGTCCCGGGACACCTAAGCACTGTCCCGAGACACTAGACACTGTCCCGGGACACCTAAGCACTGTCCCGGGACACCCAGACACTGTCCCGGGACACCCAAACACTGTCCCGAGACACCTAAGCACTGTCCCGGGACACCCAGACACTGTCCCGGGACACCAAAGCACTGTCCCGGGACACCTAAGCACTGTCCCGAGACACTAGACACTGTCCCGGGACACCCAAACACTGTCCCGAGACAATAGACACTGTCCCGGGACACCTAAGCACTGTCCCGGGACACCCAGACACTGTCCCGGGACACCCAAACACTGTCCCGAGACACCTAAGCACTGTCCCGGGACACCCAGACACTGTCCCGGGACACCCAAACACTGTCCCGGGACACCCAAACACTGTCCCGAGACACTAGACACTGTCCCGGGACACCTAAGCACTGTCCCGGGACACCCAGACACTGTCCCGGGACACCCAAACACTGTCCCGAGACACCTAAGCACTGTCCCGGGACACCCAGACACTGTCCCGGGACACCTAAGCACTGTCCCGGGACACCCAAACACTGTCCCGAGACACTAGACACTGTCCCGGGACACCTAAGCACTGTCCCGGGACACCCAGACACTGTCCCGGGACACCCAAACACTGTCCCGGGACACCTAAGCACTGTCCCGGGACACCCAGACACTGTCCCGGGACACCTAAGCACTGTCCCAAGACACTAGACACTGTCCCGGGACACCCAAACACTGTCCCGAGACACTAGACACTGTCCCGGGACACCTAAGCACTGTCCCGGGACACCCAGACACTGTCCCGGGACACCTAAGCACTGTCCCGGGACACCCAAACACTGTCCCGAGACACTAGACACTGTCCCGGGACACCTAAGCACTGTCCCGGGACACCCAGACACTGTCCGGAGACACTAGACATTGTCCCGGGACACCTAAGCACTGTCCCGGGACACCCAGACACTGTCCCGGGACACCTAATCACTGTCCCGGGACACCCAAGCACTGTCCCGAGACACTAGACACTGTCCCGGGACACCCAGACACTGTCCCGGGACACCCAAACACTGTCCCGAGACACTAGACACTGTCCCGGGACACCCAAGCACTGTCCTGGGACACCCAGACACTGTCCAGGGACACCCGAGCACTGTCCCGAGACACTAGACACTGTCCCGGGACACCTAAGCACTGTCCCGTGACACCCAGACACTGTCCCGGGACACCAAAGCACAGTCCCGGGACACCTAAGCACTGTCCCGTGACACCCAGACACTGTCCCGGGACACCCGAGCACTGTGAAGTAGCCCAAATCATATATTGTTAGAAAGCTTGAGGAGTGTAGATGTGATTTAAGCTGTAATAAGTTATATTCCACCCTTCTTTGTGCTTGAGAAGACCATATGCGAGGATGACATCACCGTTAAGACTGACGTATATTTTTGAGTGTTGGTAGTTTTTTGGGTGTAATATAAGCATAGCTCATCTGAAGTAGCCTAAATCATATATTTTTGGAAAGCTTGAGGAGTGTAGATGTGATTTAAGCTGTAATACCCTTTGAACGCTTGGGGTGTGAATGCGATTTAAGTTACAAGTTATATTCCTCCCTTCTGTGTGCTTGAGAGGACCATAGGTCAGGATGACATCACCATTACGACTATATTTTTGAGTGGTGGTAGTTTTTTGGGTGTTGGGATTTTGTATTTAGCATAGAAGCACCATATCAATCCCTGCAACACCCTATAATAGTATGAATGAATTTCATAGTATCAATAGTATTAGTTATAAATAATGTAGGCCTACCTTGCATTGACAGATTTGCCCAATTATGTAATGTTAATTCAACTTCATTGCTAGCAAAATTACCATGCAATCAAGCCATTTATTAGACATAAAAGCCTGAATAAACTAGCCTGGCAAGCCAAACTACACAGACATGTATAGTTTGGGGTCGGACCATTCACAGAGTTGAAGCCTGTGGGTGGGATGAACAGTTGTCTTTCAAACTGCCTCTGCATGTAATAGGCCAGCATTTGTGACCAATCGTAGCCGGTCGGCAAAACGGCAAATACATCCTTCTTTAAAACAAATGACTTGAGTGCTTCTTTCTGCTCAAACTTCAAAGAAAAGCCCAAGTTTAACTCTTCCAAATCCGATTCAAACGAGCGCGCTTCGTTAGCCTCATCCATCTTTTGTTTTTCTCTATGGTTGTGCGATACGGTCTCAAACCCAACTCGTTGAACGAGGACGCATGGTCCAGCCCCCTGGCGTCTTATCGGAAGCCGAAGGTGAGCTAAGGCGGGCTCAAGGACTCCGTACACAGATAGAGCGTTCTGATTGTCTAGGCTGAACTCGAGCCTAGCGCAGGCTTGTCCTCAACGGTGCGACCCTAGACCATCCCGCTAGGCAAAAATATTTTTGGCCGCTAGGGTGCGTCTAGATTTCTAGGCAATGAATAAACCAGATGAGCAACCAAACAATACGGTGCAGGGTAATATATGGCGTAGGCAACCATTCCCCCCCCCCCCCCCCCCCCCCCCCCCCGATTTCATCAGTTTTGCAAATGCACAATTCAATATAGCCTAATAACAACGCAACGAAACGCAGCTCACTTCCATTCCCCGATTTGAATTCTTTGTTTTACTTCGTCACTGCTCGGTAATTTCCGTTTCTGATTTCTGATTGGATTCTGGGAACCTAATGTGTTTGTATCGTGGTCATTCAACCATGCGAATGTGTGATAGCAGCCTTCTGAACCTGCTAGAAGGCGGAGATAGCGCCTTCTAACCCATAACTATGAGGCTGATTACGATTGATAACGCCCATTCAATGGACTGATAACGTCCGAAGCGGGCGCACCACTGACACTTCTGCAGTCAGCTGTTCTGTCACTATAACAACTTTTGCGTTGCGTGATGAAGGAGAAACCATTGGGAGAAATGGGGGGAGGGCACGGAACCTCTGAAATCAGTGACGTGTTTGTTGATGCAAATTAATTATTAATTTAGGCAAACATAAAGCAAACAAAGTGAAAAGATACAATGACTACATGCCAGGGGTTCTATACAAATAAACATATAATAATTATCATTTTATGGGAAGGGGCTTTTAGAAAACCCTTAGAGGCCTACATAAAAATGCACTTAATTTTGGACAGTGCTTGGGTGTCCCGGGACTAGGGGTGTCACGATTCTCCAAATCCTCGATTCGATTTAATTTGCGATTTTAAAGCCACGATTTGATTCGATTTTCGATCTTTTTTTATTAATGCATTCCTTGTGTCATTATTATTATTATTATATTCATTTTTATTTTTTGCCCTCTTCCTATTCTGTTTCAGGGGGCTTTTATTTTGAAAGCAATTTTTATTTTGAAACCGTTCCATCCGTGAGGTTGTAAACAAAAAAAAAACGTCAAACATAGACATGTGAACATAGTGAAATGAAGCAACACAGAATGATACTTTGAATGTTTGTGCACACTCTGAAGACACTCTGAAGAGACCCAAGGTTAGTGTTAATGGAATAAGTACTTATCAATGTGCATTTTAAGCCTTAAAGTCATTTTGAACTGTAGGCTAACTAAATCGTTTTTTTTACTTGCTAAGTTGAGAAGGCTAAGTTGGTGTTAGGCTAACTGACGTGAATGAACGCAAAAATGCTTCCACACCCGTGATTTCAGAGTAACAAGAGGTTGATGTGAATTTTTTAACTGGCTGCAGGCTGCAGCCTAAAATTAGAGGAGTGTTGATGCTGCACGTGCGTGGTTTTGCGTTTTGGGCATACATGCTGGACGTCACGTTGGGGGTGTGGCTGCATCGTCGATTCTACTTTTCAGTTCGAAGTTCGAGATTGAGATGTAATTTCGATCGATTTCGATTTAAAATCGAGATCGTGACACCCTTACCCGGGACAGTGCTCGGGTGTCCCGGGACAGTGTCTGGGTGTCACGGGACAGTGCTTAGGTGTCCCGGGACTGTGCTTTGGTGTCCCGGGACAGTGTCTGGGTGTCACGGGACAGTGCTTAGGTGTCCCGGGACAGTGTCTAGTGTCTCGGGACAGTGCTCGGGTGTCCCTGGACAGTGTCTGGGTGTCCCAGGACAGTGCTTGGGTGTCCCGGGACAGTGTCTAGTGTCTCGGGACAGTGTTTGGGTGTCCCGGGACAGTGTCTGGGTGTCCCGGGACAGTGTCTAGTGTCTCGGGACAGTGCTTGGGTGTCCCGGGACAGTGATCGGGTGTCCCGGGACAGTGTCTGGGTGTCACGGGACAGTGCTTAGGTGTCCCGGGACAGTGTCTAGTGTCTCGGGACAGTGTCTGGGTGTCCCGGGACAGTGCTTGGGTGTCCCGGGACAGTGCTCGGGTGTCCCGGGACAGTGTCTGGGTGTCACGGGACAGTGTTTGGGTGTCCCGGGACAGTGTCTAGTGTCTCGGGACAGTGCTTGGGTGTCCCGGGACAGTGATTAGGTGTCCCGGGACAGTGTCTGGGTGTCACGGGACAGTGTTTGGGTGTCCCGGGACAGTGTCTGGGTGTCCCGGGACAGTGCTTAGGTGTCCCGGGACAGTGTCTAGTGTCTCGGGACAGTGTCTGGGTGTCCCGGGACAGTGCTTGGGTGTCCCGGGACAGTGCTCGGGTGTCCCGGGACAGTGCTCGGGTGTCCCGGGACAGTGTCTGGGTGTCCCGGGACAGTGCTTAGGTGTCCCGGGACAGTGTCTGGGTGTCTCGGGACAGTGTTTGGGTGTCCCGGGACAGTGTCTAGTGTCTCGGGACAGTGCTTGGGTGTCCCGGGACAGTGATCGGGTGTCCCGGGACAGTTTCTGGGTGTCCCGGGACAGTGCTTAAGTGTCCTGGGACAGTGTCTCGTGTCTCGGGACAGTGCTTGGGTGTCCCGGGACAGTGCTCGGGTGTCCCGGGACAGTGTCTGGGTGTCTCGGGACAGTGCTCGGGTGTCCCGGGACAGTGCTTAGGCGTCCCGGGACAGTGTCTAGTGTCTCGGGACAGTGTTTGGGTGTCCCGGGACAGTGTCTAGTGTCTCGGGACAGTGCTTGGGTGTCCCGGGACAGTGATCGGGTGTCTCGGGACAGTGTCTGGGTGTCACGGGACAGTGCTTGGGTGTCCCGGGACAGTGCTCGGGTGTCCCGGGACAGTGTCTGGGTGTCCCGGGACAGTGCTTAGGTGTCCCGGGACAGTGTATGGGTGTCCCGGGACAGTGCTTAGGTGTCCCGGGACAGTGTTTAGTGTCTCGGGACAGTGCTCGGGTGTCCCGGGACAGTGCTCGGGTGTCCCGGGACAGTGCTTGGGTGTCCCGGGACAGTCCACAGGCCACCAGCAACAGTACAGTACAGTTATTGCTCTAACTGCCTCTCCAATTGGGAGCACAGACTCGGCGCAGTAATATCCTCACTCCAAAGTGAAACTGAAAGTCTGCGTAAGTGCTCCCAATTGTTATTCAGTGTTCCTTTAAGTGTCTATGCATGTGTGTATATCTAGTCATGTCTGAGGAGGGGCTTACACCCGAACCGTCTTGAGTTTAAAAAGTTTGGGAGCAATATTTATTTATATTTATTTATAATATTTATCTATTTATTTTATTTAGTCTTTAATCGTGTGTTTTGTTTTTCACACAGATATCAGCAGATCCACAAATCCCACCTGCTGAAGAAGTTTCAGTCTCTGATTGAGGGAATCCCACAGCAGGGAGACACCAGACTCCTCCATGAGATCTACACAGACCTCTACATCACAGAGGGGGGAAGAGGAGAGGTCAATGATGAACATGAAGTCAGACAGATAGAGAGGGCATCCTGGAGAGAAGCAGCACACAACAGTGATGACTCAGATGAGGAGTCATATGATTCTGATAGATGGGTCAGTGATGAACATGAGGTCAGACAGATAGAGAGAGCATCCAGGAGAGAAGCAGCACAAGGCAGACCAATCAAATGCAGTGACATCTTTAAACGCTTACTGGAAGAGGAAAGACGCCGAAAAGAACGCTTGGAAGCGGAGAGACGCAGAAAAGATGAGGCTGAAAAGAAGGGCAGAATATTTAACCCCAAACAATACAAACCCCTCAGAACAGTGCTGACAAAGGGAGTGGCTGGCATTGGAAAAACTGTGTCTGTGCAGAAATTCGTTCTGGACTGGGCTGAAGGAACAGCTAATCAGGATATCCACTTCATATTTCCTCTTCCTTTCCGGGAGCTGAACCTGATGAAGGAGAAAAAACTCAGTCTGGTGGATCTTATTCAGCACTTCTTCTCTGAAATCAAAGATCCAAGAGTCTTCACCAGTTCAGAGCACAGAGTCGTGTTCATCTTTGATGGTCTGGATGAGTGTCGACTTCCTCTACATTTTCACTCCAACCCGACCTGTTGTGATGTGACAGAGCCAGTCTCAGTGGACGTGCTGCTGACAAACCTCATCAAGGGGGATCTGCTTCCTTCTGCTCTCCTCTGGATCACCACCCGACCAGCAGCAGCCAATCAGATCCCTCCTCAGTGTGTGAACCAGGTGACAGAAATAAGGGGATTCAACGACCCACAGAAAGATGAGTACTTCAGGAAGAGAATCAGAGATGAGAACCTGGTCGGCAGAACCATCACACACCTGAAGTCATCCAGGAGCCTCTACATCATGTGCCACATTCCAGTCTTCTGTTGGATTTCAGCCACTGTTGTAGAGAAAACATCCAAAGAATCAGACAAAGTGGAAATTCCAAGGACTCTGACTCAAATGTACACACACTTCCTGATGATGCAGACAGGCATACAACATGTCAAGTACACAGAGAGAAAAGAGACAGATGAAGAGGTGATTTTCAAACTCTGTAAACTGGCTTTCCAACAGCTGGAGAAAGGCAATCTGATATTCTATGAGGAAGACCTGAGAGAGTGTGGCATTGATGTCACAGAAGCATCAGTGTACTCGGGAGTGTGTACTCAGATCTTCAGAGAGGAGGCTGGGCTGTACCAGGGGAAGGTGTTCAGCTTTGTGCATCTGAGCATCCAGGAGTTTCTTGCAGCTCTGTATGTGTTCCTCTGCTTCAGCAACAGACAGGGAAACATGGCTGACCAACAGCAAACCTCTCAGCTCTCTGCTCTGTTCAGAGCTGCAACACTTTATGACCTACACAAGACTGCAGTGGACCTGGCCTTACAGAGTAAGAATGGACACCTGGACCTTTTCCTCCGCTTCCTTCTGGGCCTCTCACTGGAGTCCAATCAGAATCTCCTAAAGCATCTACTGCCACAGACCAGCAGCCAATCAGAAAGCTCAGAGGAAACAGTGCAGTATGTCAAACAGAGGATCAGAGATCAGAGTAGCTCAAACAGAAGGATCAACCTGTTCTACTGTCTGAATGAGCTGAATCACCATGCTGTAGTGGAGGAGAAAAGCAGCTCAGATACTCTGCATGTAGAGATGCTCTTACCAGGAGAGTGGGAGACTAAGACACTTGAGTTTAAGATGTCAGAAGAGCAGCCGGCTGAGTTTGACCTGCAGAAGTACATGAAGACACCAGAGGAAGATCAGACTGAACTCCTCAGTCCAGATGAAGTTCTTCAGAAGTTGGTGCCAGTGGTCACAACATGTACATCAGCTAAGTAAGTGACGCACACTGTTTTTTACAGTATTTTTGTCAATATGTGAGTGAGTGAGTCAGTCTGTGTGAGTGAGTGAGAGAGATATTGTGTGTGTGTGTGTGTGTGTGTGTGTGTGTGTGTGTGTGTGTGTGTGTGTGTGTGTGTGTGTGTGTGTGTGTGTGTGTGTGTGTGTGACTGACTGACTGACTGACTGACTGACTGACTAAATGAGTCTGATGGCATTTTCCCCCTGGCTGAGTAAAGCCCCTGCTCTGGTCTAAACTACATGTGAGGAAAATGGACATCTCCAGCTTTAGAGACGTCTCTCAGTGCACACGAGAAATGAGTAAATAACAAAGCTGCTATTTGTGAAGTGAAGTGTAGATTACTCTTCTGCCGAAATCTGGTGATTTTTCACATAGATCTCTTTTTCTCGGGCCAACAGTACTAAGTACTGCCGGTACAAAAAAGTGAATAATGAAACCAATCTGTTTTATCTAGCTAGATAGATAGATAGATACTTTATTGATCCCCAAGGGGAAATTCAAGAAGCTTGAGATGCTATAGCCAGCCACTAACACAGCCAGGCAGGTGCAGCGCTACTGTCACAAGGGTCCACTGGTTGGGTTGTCCGTGACCAGGCAGCAATAACAATATGCAGCGATGCAGCGGTGTGTGTCTGTGTGACTAGAGGTGCTTAATATTCCGATCTCTCATTCTGTTTCAGGCTGGAAGACTTTAATCTGACTGAGAAGAGCTGTTCCTATCTGGCCTCTGCCCTGAACGCACACTCCTCAAGTCTCAGACTGTTGGACCTGACTTACAATGAGCTGCTGGACTCAGGAGTGGAACTTTTATGTTCTGCACTTTCTCATCAAAACTGCAAACTGGAGGAACTAAAGTAAGCATACTTTCTTGTAGTGGATTTGTGTGTGTGTGTGTGTGCGTGTGTGCTTGTGTGTGTGTGTGCATGTGCGTGTGTGTGTGTGTGTGTGTGTGTGTGATTGTGTAAAATCTACAACAACTGCTATTTATGAGGTGTAGATTTTTCTTCAAATGGATAATGGAAATCGGGCGATTTTTCTCATAGATCTCTGTTTCTGGAGGCCAACAGTACTGCCGGTACAAAATAAAAGTGATCAGTTGTATGTTCAAGTTGCTATTGCCAGCAGCAGCAGCTACTGAGCCCCCATGTTCATGGAGAAGGGGGCTGAGAGCATATTCAAGTTCAAAAGTAAAGGTAGCCTTTAGAAGGGGGCACACACACACACACACAGACACACACACACACACACACACACACACAGATTACTTCTTTATTTGTATCCACAATTAAGAATAGATATTACATAAGAATACAAATTTGACACACACATAAACACACACAAAGACAAGCACACACATACAAGCACAGACATACACACACACGAACACACACACACACTCATACATACATACAGACAGGTATACACACTCACACACCTGCACGTACACGTACACTGTGTTGTTGCCTGGAGTTGAAAGGATGGCCTGTACGATAAGCCCTCAGCTGTCCGCACGTACACCGGCCACCACAATCGAATCTTATAGCTGAACTATAATACCAGGCACCTACTGTCAGGTTAGGTTACGCTCCGACCTCTGTGATGTCAATGACCTAAGACTTCTATGTATACAGATAAACCCCGGACTGTCTAGAGGAAGGTGCTCAAGTCTTCCAGGAGAATAACCAGGCTTTTTAGTATATAAGAAGGCAGTGGAACATCAAGGCCCTGACAGTTAACTCACGCGTAAAATATTCGGTCTCAGTAAGCAGCTGAAACTCAGGTCATTTATAAGAGGTGCTTAGTTTCAAGGCTTAAACTAAGACTCACAGAATCACAGAAGAGAGACGTTATCTTTACCATCCTGTTTGGGAAGTGATAGCCTCGTCCCAAAACAGAATACAAGCTGAAAGAATCGGACGTTGGATTAAAATAGTTTTATAATTCAGCATTTTTAAATACAGCAAAAATGCGGCACAATACAGCTTGTTGATTACAATATGTAGAAAAAAGATAATTCCATTCCACAAACGAAATTAATCCAATAGTCGTAGTAATTCCATTTTGTGTTGAGAAGGAAAATACAAAAGAAATTAATCCATTGTTGTCGTAATTCTTTTTTGTGTTGAAAAAGGAAAAACAAAAGAAATTAATCCAATAGTCGTCGTAATTCCATTTTGTGTTGAAAAAGGAAAAACGAAAGAAATTAATCCAATAGTCGTCGTAATTCCATTTTGTGTTGAAAAAGGAAAAACGAAAGAAATTAATCCAATAGTGTCGAAAAAAGCAAAGAGTCCAAATGAATTCTCGTTCAGTGATCCCTTGTCCGGGTGTAAGGCCACGAGCAGCAGGTGGATGATGCGGAGTTCCGATGTTCACTGGAGCACTAAGTCCCGCATACTTGGTTTCGCGACGACGTACGGAGTTCACATAATAACTATCAGGAGCTACAGAGTAACACAACACGTAAGACGAGGAAAGAAGAAGAAGCAGCCTCGGACTTTGGTTGACCTGCTACTTATAGGCCTGATTTTCTCGTGACTCCATGGTCCTCCCCTACACATTCCTGGGGCGGTGCCCTCTTCACAGAACTTGATGGAGACTAAACTTACTTCAGAACATTCTAGACAGTCAATGGCACACATCTCCGGGTTACAAAGCGGAGTTTTACATACATTCAGTGTTGACGAGAACATTCTAGTTGAGACAAAGATGCATTCAATATCGGCATTTACAGGTTTTAACATACAAACAGTTTACATTTGATAACAGGCATTGCACATTAAGATGTAGCATGCATATTACATTCTATTGAGAGTACTTTCAACAGTGTAGGCTACTTAAACATGTTGGTTGGTTACGTTCAAACATCGTACACATTTGCGTTCGCAGGGAGTATATTTGTTACATTCAGGATTATAAGTATTTCATTGCATTTGGTTACATTGTCGTGGTTTATTTAATCAGGTAAGAAAAGGCATGTCTTTACTGAAGGCACGTAAGTCGTTTATAGTGTTTTCATACATGTTTATTACACATTATTACCCAAAACCCCATATCTAAGGTAATACTTCTGTTGTATTAGTCAGCACTTTCATATAGCATAACGTTTTCACGTTGTTCAGTCATTCTGTCGTTTATTGCATAAGAATTTTATAGCGTCATTCATCCAATCTTCACAACTTTCAGTCTCACACGTTCCTCATCACCAAGCGTTCATTTCAGTCTTTCGGAGCTATTTGTTGAAGTAGGCCTAATCACACACACTCTTCAACAGTTACGCACATTCCTTCTCTTACATTCAAACTGGCGCACTTGATTCAATAGTGGTTAGCGGGACAACAGTGTACTATATGGTTTCTGTTACGTTACTTTCTTTATCTACTTAAACTTAGTTTTCAAGGCAGGTGTCTCTGCTTCAGAGGTCATCTCACATCTGGCTGATTTGCGCTGACCCAAAAGCAGCGAAGTGGGCGCGAATTCACGCATGCGTTCGGTGCTCCATGGGTGGGGCCTAGGAGACACGACAACACACACACACACACACAAACACACACACAAAGACACACACATACACACGCAGTAGACAGGCAGGCATATGCATGCACACATGCCCCTGCATTCACACACACATAAACACACCTGCATGCACAACCCCCCCTACACACACACACACACACACACACACACATCCCATTACCCCACCACACACACAAGCGAAAGCCTACAGACAGAGAAGCACACATACACAAAAGCAGGGGCATAATTGCACACACTCATTTACAGTTGCAGTAGGGGATGGAGTAGGAGATGGAAACAAATTGAAGAGTGTGATTTATTTTTGGGGAGAGAATGTGCAAGACTGAGTGGCGGTCATATTTTGTACCGCTTTGTGGTACAGCTAGTTTTTCTCCAGGTGAGCTAGGGCAGTATGCAAGGTGATGGAGACATCATACATCATCAAGGTGACATCATACACGGACCTGTTGTGCTTGTATGCAAACTGGAGTTGATCCAGGAAAGCAGGGAGGTGTGTTGATGTAAGCTGTAGTTTTGTTTGTG
Organism: Sardina pilchardus; assembly: GCF_963854185.1. Taxonomy (NCBI): domain Eukaryota; kingdom Metazoa; phylum Chordata; class Actinopteri; order Clupeiformes; family Clupeidae; genus Sardina; species Sardina pilchardus. Next base: position 8,396,108 of record NC_084994.1, read on the forward strand.
CACCAGGACAGGGACAAGTTAAAGATGTCAGTGTAGACTTGTGACAGCTGAGTGGCGCATGTCTTAAGGACATGAGACGGGATGCCTTCAGGGCCGGCAGCTTTGTGAGCATTAACCTGTTGAAAGGTTTTGCTCACCTCAGCTCCAACACCTGTAAGATGTCTCCTCCTGCTGGAAGCACACCTTTATCCACCAGAACTGAGTTGTGAGACTCAATACGAGCATATTATGTATTTAGCTCTTCCTGAAGGAGGTGAAGGAGTCCGTAAGCAGAGGTGATGTTGTTTTATAGCCCGTGATCGCCTGCAGTCCCTTCCACAGGCGAGGGGGGTCACAGTAGCTGAAGTCATTCTCCAACTTATTCCCATACTGTTTTTTAGCCGCTTTTATTTCCCTTCTTAGCGCATACCTTGACATCTTATATCTGACCACCGGATCGTTGGAAATGAAAGCTGTGATCCTCTCCCTCAGGCTCAGGCGAACAGCGTTGTTAATCGAGGGCTTCTGATTGGGAAATGTTGGGATGGTCCGGGAGAGCACACACGAGTCCATGCAGAACCTGCTGTAATCCGTCACCAAGTCGGCGTACTCATCCAGCTCTGCAGAGGAGTTTTTGAACACAGAGCAATCAGTTGTTTTAAAGCAGTGTGTTAGTCCTAGCCAGAGGACAGTGCAGACGCCTGCCAGAGGGCAGCCATTCAAAAGAGCTCTGGCTCTACATGGGGAGAGTCTTCTAAAATGCAGTTGGCTTTCCTTAGTGTTGCCTTGTCATGCAGTGGTGTGTGTGTGTGTGTGTGTGTGTGTGTGTGTGTGTGACAGGGGTAGAGTCTTCTAAAATGCAGTTGGCTTTCCTTAGTGTTGCCTTGTCATGCAGTGAGTGATGTCAGAGACTGAAGAGGGTGGCCAGTGATTATAGAACATGTGTACACAATGCAAAAGGAGTTTCTGATTTTTGACTGAGAGGGAGTGAAACCAGCTGGTAGATGAAAAGATCAGTATAGTTAACACTTTACACTCCTCAAGCCTCAGACGGCTGAACCTGAGTGTGTGTGTGTGTGTGTGTGTGTGTGTGTGTGTGTTTATGTGACAGGGTGTGCGCGTGTGTGTGTGTGTGTGTGTGTGTGTGTGTGTGTGTGTGTGTGTGTGTGTGTGTGTGTGTGTGTGTGTGTGTGTGTGTGTGTGTGTATGTTGGTATAGAGAAGAGTGGAGATGCATTTGTGGGTGAACATGGAGAGAGGAAAGTGTGTATGTGACAGGGTGAGTGTGTGTGTGTGCATGTGTGTGTGAGTGTTTGTGTGTGTGTGTGCACATGTGTGTGTGTGTGTGTGTGTGTGTGTGTGTGTGTGTGTGTGTGTGTGTGTGTGTGTGTGTGTGTGTGTGCACGTGTGTGTGTGTGCGCATGTGTGTGTGTGTGTGCACGCGCGCGCGCGTGTGTGTGTGTGTGTGTGTGTGTGTGTGTGTGTGTGTGTGCTCATGTGTGTGTGTGTGTGTGTGTGTGTGTGTGTTTGTGACTAGAGGTGCTTAATATTCCAATCTCTCATTCTGTTTCAGGCTGCAGTTCTGTAAGCTGACTGATAAGAGCTGTTCCTATCTGGCCTCTGCCCTGACCACACACTCCTCAAGTCTCAGACTACTGGACCTGAGTGACAATAAGCTGCTGGACTCAGGAGTGGAACTTTTATGTTCTGCACTTCGTCATCAAAACTGCAAACTGGAGGAGCTACAGTAAGCATACTTTCATGTAGTTGTTGTTTAATATGCACTTAGTCTTTTGAGCGTTTGTTATGTGTTATGGTTTGTATAATAGTATTGTTTTGTTATAATTTGTCCATTGTTAGAATTTGACATTTATTCTGCTATTGTCCTTAAATTTAGCCATACCATGCTATAGTTATTGTTATTATATAATTAACTGAATGACTTATTTGATTGCTATTCTCATTTCATTGTTTTATTTCTCATTAGGTTAGTGCTTAATTGATTGTTTTATTGATAATATTGCTTTCTCCCTTTTTGTAATTGTTCACTGTTATTTAATTTGTATTGTGATTTATTTGTATGTCGCTTTGGACAAAGGCGTCTGCTAAATAACCATAACCATAACCATAACCATAACCATAGTTGATTTGAGATTTGAGAGTGAATGAGTGAGTGAGTGAATGAGTGAGTGAGTGAGTGAGTGAGTGAGTGAGTGAGTGAGTGAGTGAGTGAGTTAGAATAAAGTAGAGTGGGAAAGAGGAGAGGAAAAGATGTGACCGGGTGAGTGTGTGTGTGACGGGTGTGACTGTACATCTAAGTGTGTGTGTGAGAGTTATAGAATAGAGTGGGTGGAGGGGTATTTGTGGCAGGGTGTGTGTGTGTGTGTGTGTGTGTGTGTGTGTGTGTTTGTGTTTGAGCAGAAGATACTTAATCTCTCATTCTGTTTCAGGCTGCAGATGTGTAATCTGACTGAGAAGAGCTGTTCCTATCTGGCCTCTGCCCTGACTGCACACTCCTCAAGTCTCAGACTACTGGACCTGAGTAGGAATAAGCTGCTGGACTCAGGAGTGGAACTTTTATGTTCTGCACTTTGTCATCAGAACTGCAAACTGGAGGAACTTAAGTATGCATGCTCTCATGCAGTGGATATATATGTGTGTGTGTGTGTGTGTGTGTGTGTGTGTGTGTGTGTGTGTGTGTGTTTGAGAGAGAGAGAGAGAGAGAGAGCACCCTCCTTTGATTAATATTTAGATGTTTCATCATCATAGAGCTGTTCCTATCTGGCCTCTGCTGTGTCCACACACTCCTCAAGGGGGGTAAAGGAGAGTGAATGTAGCAATGGGAGTGTGTGTTGGTGATTAATATTCAGGGCCCGTATTCACAAAGAATTTTAGGGCTAAAAGTAGCTCCTAACTGGCGAATTTAGGGAGGAACTCCTAAAAATAATGGGCGTGTCACTCCTAACTTTATGACTCCTATTTTTTTTCACTAAAAGTTATTCACAAAGCATTTTAAGCCTAAAAGTAGCTCCTAAGTCTAGGACGGCGTAAAAGAACTCGAGAGGACTTCTAACTCACTAAGACCTATTCACAACCCGCTTTTAGTGGCATTTCACGTCGCGATGTTTTGAAATGACCGTGCAGTGCAGGAGCTCGCTGTCATGCAAGGGAATAAATGTGCATTGCAACTAAGGATGCAAATGCAATAATGCCACCGACAACCAAAACCACCATTGCATGTAAACTAAATGTAACGTCTCATTGTGCCTAATTAAATTAAATCGCTTCTCCTCTTCGCAAATATAGGCTACGTGTTTTCATACAGATTAATTTAAAACATGTTGCAAAGATACTGCTCCAGTCCATAGTGTTTCATTAAGCCTAGGCTTGCTTTACTCTTTATTCGCTATGCCTATTTATTCATCATCTTCCATCCTTCACAGCCCGACATAGCGCACGCATTCTCACCAGCTAAGACCTAACACCTGTCACTCAACTCGTCATTGTAGGGGAGGTTTGCCATCATTCCCGCGTTATAATCACCAGCCAATCAAGGTGGTCACTTTCATCAAGCTCGTGCATGAGTAATGACGTCAACCATAGCAACGAAGACTCACTTTTAGTTTAGGAGTGGGTGTTTCTCCTTACTAAAAGTAGGTCTGAAAGGCTTTGTGAATAACTTTTAAGGGAAAACTCCTAACTAAAATCTTCTAGCGCGATTTAGGAGTACTCTTAGTGGTAAGATAAAATGCTTTGTGAATACGGGCCCTGATGTTTAACTCTGTTTTCAGTCTAGTGAACTGCTGGCTGACTGATAAGGGCTGTTCCTATCTGGCCTCTGCTGTGTCCACACACTCCTCAAGGGGGGTAAAGGAGAGTGAATGTAGCAGTGGGAGTGTGTGTTGGTGATTAATATTCAGATGTTTAACTCTGTTTCAGTCTAAAGCACTGTTATCTGACTGATAAGGGCTGTTCCTATCTGGCCTCTGCTGTGTCCACACACTCCTCAAGTCTCAGAGTGCTGGACCTGAGTGACAATAAGCGGATTAGTGCATCAGCTGTAGAGCAGCTCTCTGCTCTAGTGGAGGACCCACACTGTAAACTGGAGAAACTAGAGTGAGTAAATATCTAAATTCAAGAGTTCTCTGATCTTCTGTCCTTAGTGGCCTCTTGCTCTGATAAACTGTTGATTTTAGGAGATTTGAACATTCGTTAACACATTTGTTGTCCAACTGAACAGATGGTTAGTGAGTTTTTAACCCTTTTAGGCTCTTTTAACTGAACTCAATCAGTATCTGACTTTCCTGTTGTTAACCTCACAACTGTTGATATTGTCTGATCACCCCTACCCACCGCCTAAAAAAAACCACACACACACACACACACACACACACACACACACACACAGATACACTCCTCCTCAGCGCCACCTTCTCACACACACTCCTCTACCCATACACACAACCTCCTCTCTCCTCACACACAAACCTCTACCACACACTCCTCTCCTCACACACACACACTCCTCTCCTCTCACACACTCCTCTACCCACACACACACTCCTCTCTCCTCACACACGCTCCTCTACTCACACACACTCCTCCAAGGCAGTCTATTCTGCCAAACTCATTAATTAACAGGCCCAAAAATAACCTAGAGTGTTCTTCAACATCCAGCATCTCATGTCCTGATTCTGCTCTTCCAGAGATCCATTACCCAGTCAGCTACCTCCTGCATTTTACACCAGTGTCCTCCTCCCACATGAAGCCCACATACTGGCCCTCAGATTGCCTTCAGATTACAGCCGTGGTGATATCCTTTACCATCCCCACTCCCACTCGTGTCATATTGCTTAATTCTAGGGTGGTACACCTGGTCTAAAACCACTATGAGACTTCTTCCCCTAAGATAGTAGCCACCAACACCTCTGGCTCAAGGACTATATGGCTGCTGGTACAGAATAGAGGCCTCTGTCTCTCATGCAGCCTGGCTCACTGGTAGAGGCTTGTCATTGATGTCACTGATTGATGATCATCTCCTTTCTCCTGCAGGTGGAATGGGGGAACAGTAGAATAGTGCTTCTGATTAGACTGATCTGATCAGTGCTGTTGGACTATTTAGCTCCACCCTCACTGTGTTTGTCTGTTGTCATGGACACTGATTGATGATCTTCTTCTTCATTTATCCTGCAGGTGGGAGGACGATTCTTGTGTTGAATGGGACGACGATGAGGATGATGAGGATGAGGATGAGGATGATAGTGAGGAAGATGAGGAGGACACCATCACACACATTTCCCGGTATTAGAAATGATTCTTGATTCTGATAGATTTTTATATGACAGTGAAAACATTATAAGATCCTTGCTAAATCTGTGTAACCATGAAACAAAAAAACGTTGTAACCTGTAAGGACTATATATCACATATATGAGGAAAACGAGAAAGGGGCCACTTTCAAGAGTAAATCATTCACGTTTTGTATAAAACACATTGCTGGCATATACGTTTTCGGTAACGCTTTAGAATAGCATGTGCTTATTAGCTATTAATAGTGCATACCGGTAATAAGCAGTTAACAATTAGTTACTAACAGTTAGTTAACTGTTGTTATCCTTAACAAGGATATCCTTAACATTAACTAACTGTTAACATATAGCTTGTAAGTGTTAATAAGCAGCATTTAAAGGTGCTTACAAGCATATTTGTTAACAGTTACAGTAACATGCAGCTTGTAAGCGTTACTGGGTTTTCTGTATGGGCCACCTTATCAGGTCTAGTGGACATTCCTGGGCATTGTTGTTCTGGTTGTTTATGTTTCTCCAAGGTCTGTGTGTTTGCCATACCATTTCATTCTCATTGAGCTCAATGCAATTCAAACCAGCTAATAGGCTAACTGAAATAAAACCATGTCAATCTCTTAGTATGGTGAAGGGTATAGTGTTGATGTTATTTTAATTCCAAAGGCCAAGGGGACTTTATCAGGGTGCACAGTATCCTGGATCCATGAAATAGCTGGCCTTTAAAAATAAAAATAAAATTCCTCTATGGGAATTTAACATGGGCGTTCCAATACTTTTGACCCCTGTATTTTAAGGAAAACATTTATTTATTAACAATACATTATTCATTCACAAAGAAAATTGATGTCCTTAAAGGTTGAATATTTCCTCTTTTTTTTTCATTTAAGGCATTAAAGGGATAGTTCGGGTTTTAAGACACGAAGTTATATGGGTTCCCTGTCAGCAACGTTGTGCATCAGCAATGACTTACCCCCCGACAGCGTCCTGTGAGCCGAGGTCCAGCCGGTTTTTGATGCTGAAGAAAGTAGTCCGGCAAGTTTCTGGGGTCACGAAAGTAAAGTGTTTTTCTTCTCAAAACCATACGTGTTCAAAAGAGTGATATATTTGCACCACAAAAACGTTGTCCAGGAAAAATTCAAACCTCGTTATCACTGCACTATTTTTCTCGATTCCTATCACTGCGCACTACTGACAGCTGGCCAACGTTTTTGTGGTGCAAATATATCACTCTTTTGAACGCATATGGTTTTGAGAAGAAAAACACTTTACTTTCGTGACCCCAGAAACTTGCCGGACTACTTTCTTCAGCATCAAAAACGATCAAAAACCGGCTGGATCTCGGCTCACAGGACGCTGTCGGGGGGTAAGTCAGTGCTGATGCACAACGTTGCTGACAGGGAACCCATATAACTTTGTGTCTTAAAACCCAAACTATCCCTTTAAGATCAATTTACAAAAGATGATTTTATGTTTAACTTTAAGCATGTGTTCCAATACTCTTTGAGGGCACTGTATATGATTAATCTATTAATCGATTGATAAAGTGCTAGATTAATCAATTGCAAAAATAATTTATAGCTGCAGCCCTAATCGACAGTACTCTGTAACTTCGAGCAACTCTTTCCCTGGTAATAATCTGTACATTTCCTCTCCATTCTACCACAGGTCGGAGTCTAGACTGTGCCCCTGTGTATCACAGTGATGACTCACAGACGAGTTGTGAATCCTGTGCTGAAGTCCCAGACACCAACCACTGGGAGCGGGTCAAGCCTAAACTCTCTGTAGAGAAGGACGTCTCGACCTTTAGCCTGAGCTCTCCTGCAGGGAGCTATGAGTGTTCAGAGCAGAGGCGATTGCTCATTGAGTGCAGGGGAGGCTCAGCCTCCTCTAAAATATCACGGAAAATTGCATGAAATAATGCCTATTATGAGCTACATTAGCAAGCCAATATTCCAACTAGAACATGCTAAAAACGTGTTCAACTTCATGGCTATATCATTATAGTTTCGTTTTGCATCAAGGTTTTGCCTGTCATCTATCGTGATTTCGCTAATGTCTAATGCATTGCTGTGACGACACGATCCATTAAAATCCCCATAGAGGCTCGGCCTCACTGGACTTCGATGGCACTACGGAGTGGGCTGGTCTCAGTGCAGGAAAAGCTAGATTAATATTGGATAAACGCCGCAAAATCGTCATATCCAGGGAAGCCCGGCCTCTCTGGGGGTGAATGGGACAGTGGGATGGCTCGGATGCCGAGCTTCTGTACGATGATTGGAGGAACCGTCATTTTTTTTGATTGACAAGCATATTTCGCGATTGCACAGGAAGTTTCAACAGAGACGGGCTCTGGTTTCAAGTTCAGAGATGCGTGAAAGTTACGGAACCTTACAGGGTTGGCAGGTGAACTCGAGAGGCAAGGCTCAAATTTGCTTTCTAGTGCATGTTGTACACAACATATCCTATAAATGAAACCGTAATGTGGAGTTACAGAGTTCGTGATTTGCATTTGTTTCAGTTGTGTATTTAGGCTAAGTTGTAGGCTAGCCACATAGCTCGCTATAATAACTGTGTTGCTTGGCTAAATTGCTAATGTTTACTAATATAATAATTTTATAAGCTATTTGATAGCATTCCCCACCATGGGATATTCCAAATGAAACAGCAAGGCATATGAACGTGGAATAGTCACGTACTATAACTCTAGTAGGCTACCAAATAGCATATTTAACCCCCCAAAGTGAACTGGTAAAATGTAAGCTTAGTTCTAATCTAACCAAGCCAGCTGCAATGTCTCAGAACCCTACTGTATGTAGGCTATCTGACGAATCCAGCGCCGGCTACTGTTTGGTCTATTCTGTTTTAGGATATATTTCCCCCTCAAATAATAATATAGCAGCAATAATATTAATTTAATAGTTGACCATTTTTATCAGAGCTTCCCCTATTCCAATGAGCAGCAACCGGCACTGGTTCAGAGACTGGTCTGCGCTGGTCATGTGCTGGTCCAGTCACCCTGAAGTACTATGATTTGCAGTGGGAGCTCTTCTGTGAAGAGATAGCAAATATGGATTACAGACCAGCTGGTCCTCTGATGGACATCAGTCTCATATCAGGAGAGTTGGATGAGATCCATATGCCACATTTCCTCTGTTTAGGGGATTGTGAGGTATCTGATGCCGTGAGGGTTCTGCATGCTCAAGACAGTGGAGTGTGTCTGGAGGTGTGTAAGCTCACCCGACACCCTGCCAAGCTCACCTACCCCTCTTTGTCCCCTCTGGGCATAGTGCTGCAGACTGGCATTCGAATGAAAGTCCACTGTGAGCTGCTGCTCTACAAGAGCTGCACCTCTCCCCGCACTCTCCATGCCTACCTGGTTCCCAAAGAGCGAGCAGCGCTTCGAGCAGTGGAGCATGAGGAGAAGAACAAAGGGGTGAAGATCTCCAAGCCCAAACCGGAGAGATCCCTCTTGATGAAGAACTGGTTCAGCATGAGGACCTCCTGTCCATCCTCCATCACCCCCGAGACCCCCGGGATCAAGCTGAGGTACTGCAGCTTCAGTCCAAACTTCTTTGAGGTGTACTTAAAGAATGCAGAGGAGGCCTTTGACATGGAGTTAGTCTGTGTGGCCACCAACGAGTCTGTTTGGACAGCTGAGGTACGGAGGAATGATTATAGCCAGACCAGTCGGGAGGGCAATGATCAATACCAAACCAGTGGTAACCACAGGGAACCCTCCGAAGAAGGGAAAAGTGATCTTTGCACTGGGGGCAGTACGCACATCACAGAGTTAAAGAGAGACGATGACAGGAACATCTCAGTGGCAGCAGCATTTGTGGACAGGAACAGAGCTGAGCTCATTGCCAGGGTGAGTAACGTGATGCCGATTGCAGATGCGCTGCGCTCCAAGGACTTGGTCCGCCCTGAGAAGTATTCAGAGATCAGAGCAGCTGCCACCAATGAGGCAAAGATGCGAGTGATCTATGAGTGTTTGCATTCAGCTGGAGCTAAGGGGAAAGCAGCCTTCTATGGAGTTCTTCTGCAGGAGGAGCCCCTCCTCGTCGAAGACCTGCGTTAATAGACCAGACTAAACCTGCATTCATAACATGACCGCACCTGCTTTAAAGATTGAATGAAGTTGTTAAAGACCTGACTGCACCTTGAGGAGAGAGGGGCACATCACAACTCGTATCGTTTTTACTGTGAGGACATCAATGAGCAGGAGGCAATGAATGATTGCAAGTTTCAAATGAACTCATGCCTTTAAAAGGTGCCTTGCTGAGGGCACTTTTTAAGCAGCGCTAAAAAGCGATTTTCTCTTGGGGTAATTTATTTTACATCAAATTTAATCAGAGGATAGATTACTCTTGAAAAACAAATGTGAACTCCGGTATCTCTTGATTGAATCAGTAATTTACTTGCTGATCTATAATTTCACATTTAGTCATATGACAGCTGGGCCGTGTTGTTATATTTGTATGTTTTGTGTAGTGTCCTCCTCTATGCAGCCTTTGACTTTTCTCTTTGAACTACTAACAATGGCCGTTTTTCCCAGATTTGGGAAACACAGCCAATGTATTTACAATGCCTTTGCTATTGCTAATCTGCAATACTAAGGAATATACTGTATAACGTATTTTCATATGAGAAATGATTTTTAATCGAACAATTTGTTTTTTCTCCCACAGTAACTGTTTTTGCTTTGCATTGTTCTATTTCATTGCACTGTATTACAATTAAACAGTTTCCACATATACACCTATCAAGTACAATATACTGTAATATGTGTGTATGTCCAGTGCAGTTAATTGAGTTGTCTTCCTATTTGTTTTGGTGTGGTTACTTAAGAATGGTGACCCTTTATGTGTGTGTGTGTGGGTGTGTGCGTGCACCAGGGAGTCTGATTAGCTTCGCTGATTAGCAAGGCACTTCCTTGTCGCCATTTTTCCTGAAATACATCATGTCCGGTGCCATTTCTCCTCATTTGGTGGCTGTTCCACTATCAGCTCATGCATGAGCTAAGTGTGGGCACGAGCTCTCCTTCTGTACCTTATGTCAATCAGTAACCTGCCACTTAATTGGCTAAGTAAAACGGCACCAGAAACAAGCCCCTTGTAACGCCATGTTGAAGCCTGAAAAAATTGTTCAATTTTGGCAATTTTCACTAGCCTAGCATTCCCATTGAAATGAATGGGGGTGGGGCTTGTTCACTTTCTCCAGTTCTTATAATACCCCCATGGTGTGCACGTGCACGTGAGTGCGTATGTAGTAGAGTGGACCTTATTATGACCCAGCGAAATTGTTGAAACATGTATTCTCATATATACTGTATTGATAATCTGAAAAAACGTGTGTGATCAAATATATTAATGATTAATGAAATGTATCCCTCTACATTGATAAATGAAAACTGTATTGAATAATGAAATATGTAACTCCATACTGTAAGGATACATGTTCTGTAAAATCATATTCTTTGTAACCATGTACTCTTATATTTGATAGATCCTTTGAACAATGTGTTCTTTTGTATTCCTATGTACCAGCAATCTTTTGTACTATTGTGTATCAACAATGTAGTATATTTCCCTATAGTAGTATATTTCCCTATAGAACAAAATGTGCATAAGTATTGAACACTGTGAGTCTGACCCACTGCAAATGGGGATGACTTGGAAGACAAGGTTATTCATAGGCACTGTTCAGTATGGCAAAACATGTATGACGCACAAGCATCCTAGGGCAAGATATGCTTGCATTGCAAGAACTGGCCAACTGACCTTTACCTAGTTAGGAGAGAAGATGTGCATCTCTCTTCTATTTTGAGTGACCACAGATATGTTACAGTGGTTTCACCAGGTATAAATGACAAAGTAACATGTTGTACGAGTTGAGCATGTTTCATGAACCGTGGCTCTGGGAGCAATAAACACAATCTTCAGTTTTACATGGTTCTGATATTCTTGACTTTTTGAGAACTCACTTTTTGACACGACAACAATGTCTTCGTATATTTAGCAAAATATTGGTCTGTGTAAAACACCTGATTTACCAGAGGAAATTAAAGTTTCCCTATGCCCAAAATGTTGACCGCAAGTTCCGTATTTGTTATTGTATCAGATGTTGTGTTCTGTTTGAAATATTCCCCATGACACATGTCTGGCTGGACAAAAGCCAGGGCAGTATTGCAGTTTCAACCATGTGAAAATAAGTGCATCTTATTCCACCCTATTCACGTTAACTCCTGTATATAAGGAGGCCCTGGACATACGTAATTCATCAGAGTGCGAATCGTTTTGTGCTGTATCATTCTCTCTCTTTGCAAAGATAAATTGCAATTTAAAGATTTAAATTCACTGCTTCTTGTCTTTATTTTGCATACAAAAATACAAAATTATCTATCAGTGTGTGTGTGTGTGTGTGTGTATGTGTGTGTGAGAGAGCATGCGTGCTTGTGTAGTAGGGTGGTCCTTATTATTATGACCGCCGCTAGCGTAGCTAGCGAAGCGGTCATATAGTTGTTGTCAAAGTTTTTTTTTTTTTTTTTTTTTCTTTTTTCCCGTCATTTTTCGTCAACGATTCCCGGGACACCGTAACACCGGAGCGCATGAAACTTGGTGGGCATGTAGCCCCAGTAGAGTTCTATGGAAAATTTTCGTTTCGTCCCCGGGGGTCACTCCACCCCCGCGCTGCCCCCGCCCGAAGCCCAAAAATGACAGTTTTTCCTACATAACTACCTGAACCGTGGCACCGAGGATGACAAAATGTTTATGGTATGTTGTTCTCTAGAGCTTGCATCAACTTAGCTTATAACCAGTCATTTGTGATTTGCCCCCCCATCGTAAAAATTGAAAATGCAATGTAATATTGCTTTAATTGCCCCTATCTTCAGATGAGATGTTATGAACTGCACCAAATTTCATGTGTATGATTAACCTGACACCCTCTGGGAGTATGCCAAGTTTTGTGGAATTTCATCCATGGGGGGCTATAAAATAAATGGATTTATGTGTACATTCAGGACTGTATACCCATCGGCCAGTAGATGGTGGTATTATCTGGAGTCTAAATCCCCCCCTGGGGATTTCAAAAACTGTTCCAAACATCTCAATCTCTGCTAGTTTTTATCCTAGAAACATATAAGTGACACCATTAGAAACCTTTAATCAACTAGTTTCCAAATACGTTTTAAAAGAGAATGGTTGCTCTGGGTGCAACAAACATGCAGGAACACACACACACACACGCATACCTACACACACACGCACCACTACATACACACATGTACATAAAACATTATACAAACACATGCACAAACACGCCCACACGCATGCACACATACACCCTTACACACACACACACACACACACACCTACACACACACACACACACACACACACACACACACACACACACACACACACATGCACACACACATCTTTGAGTACATTTTGTGAGACCACCGGAGCTGAGAAGTGAGTGTGTGTGTGATGTACTATAGCCTGTGTGTGTGGGTGCGTTTCTGTGTGCCCATCTGTGTGTTTGCATGTGTGTATGTGCATGTTCTGTGTGTGTTCTCTTTCTTTCTCTCTCTCTCTCTCTCTCTCTCTCTCTCTCTCTGTGTCTGTGTTATCTGTGTGTATTCTGTGTGTGTTCTCTCTTTCTCTCTCTCTCTCTCTGGGTGTGCCTGTGTGTGTGTGTGTGTGTGTGTGTGTGTGTGTGTGTGTGCGAGTGTGTGTTTGTGTGCGTGTGTGAGTGTGTGCCTGTGTATGTGTGTTTGTGTGTGTGTGTGTGTGTGCACACACGCGCATGTGAGTGTGTGTGTGTGTGTGTGTGTGTGTGTGTGTTATCTGATATTGGAGTGACAGTGACGGCAGAGAACACAGTGAACATATACTCAGACACATTAAACACACACACAAGCAGACACACACTCACACTAGACAGAGAAGCACTCATACACAAAAGCAAGCGCACACATGCACACACTCATTTACATACATAAAAGTTGCAGTAGGGATGGAGTAGGCGATGGAAACACAAGCGTGATTGATATTTGCGGAGAGAATGTGCAGGACTGAGCGGCGGTCATATTGTGTATCGCTTTGCGGTACATCTAGTTATGATTGCCGTGCACGAAACTTGGTGGGCATTTAGCCCCACATGTCCCCATTGTTTTTCGTTTTGATTAGCAGAAGACATGACTCCACAGTGGAGGGTCTGATTTCAAACAGCAGTGAGGCAGCCTACAGAGATGAAGTCTGCACATTGACAGGATGGTGCACAGACAACAATCCAACACTGAACATGAACAAGACAATAGAAAGCACTGAGTTCAGGAGACACAGGGAGGCCCTCTCTCCACTAAGGACAGGAGGTGGACAGGGTCTCCTGTTTGGACTTCTTGGGGACCTACATCTCTGAGGACCTCACATGGTCAGACAACTCCACTGCTCTGAGAAAAACATCCCACGTCCTCAGGACACTCAAGAAAACCACCTGTCTGTCCTCAGATCAGCTCAAGGCCTGTTATCAGGGCTCTATTGAGAGTGTTTGAACATACAGTAACCCCACCTGTCTTTCCTCAGACCAGCTCAAGGCCTGTTATCAGGGCTCTATTGAGAGTGTTTGAACATACAGTAACCCCACCTGTCTGTCTGCAGATCAGCTCAAGGCCTGTTATCAGGGCTCTATTGAGAGTGTTTGAACATACAGTATGACAGCACGGTACACAAAGTGCACAGCAGCTGAAAGAAAAAGCCTCCAGAGAGTCCTGAAGACATTGGGGTCAAATCCTCGGCCTCCTCCTGCCCACACTGGACGACGTGTTGAGAACACGCTGCCTCCAGTCCGCAGAGCCAGCAGCGTCCTGAAAGATGGAACTCACCCCTCTCATCAGCTCTCAGCACTGGGGCCATCTGGAAAGCACTGCAGGGGCCTTTACAGCCCACACCTCCAGCCTCAACACACACACACACACACACACACACACACACACACACACACACACACACACTTTACAGCCCACACCTCTAGCCTGAACACACTCATACACTATCTGCTGCACTCATATCCATCTCTCTGCTGCACTCATATCCATCTCTCTACACTCATATGCATCTCTCTGCTGCACTCATATCCATCTCTCTGCACTCATATCCATCTCTCTGCTGCACTCATAACCATCTCTCTGCTGCACTCATATCCATCTCTCTGCACTCATATCCATCTCTCTGCTGCACTCATATCCATCTCTCTGCTGCACTCATAACCTGGTCAATCCCTCAATATCATTGGTCAGAGCTGCTCCACCTGGTCAATCCTTCAATATCATTGGCCAGAGCTGCTCCACCTGGTCAATCCCTCAATATTATTGGTCAGAGCCTACAGCTGATCACCTGTATGTCAATGGGGAAGCAAAGGGTTAATCTTGTCCCATGTGAGGAACCAAAGGGTTAATCTTTTCCCAACCTCAAAACAAGATCAACTGGTTTTCTGAATACGGAAGTTGACACAGAGAGCTTTGAGGAAAAACTAACTCATGAATCACTGATAAAGCTGTAAGTTTCTTTCACAAGGGTACATATTCATTATCTACAGAGACGTTGTTGTGCTTAGAATGAAGTGGGGTTCTACTGTTGATGTTAATCACAGAGGTTCAAGGGCTGTTCTAATGGCATTGGTCTTTTCCCTTTCCGTGTTTTCGGCCTGTTGTGTTTATGTTGTGAACCGTCCTGTACGCAATATGTTCATGATCTGGATTATATTGTGATAAGAAACATGTGCTGTTCCTGTAACACATACTGTAATGTCATCTATGTGGGTTAATGTGTATTGTGTCAAGCACTGGCTGTTGTGTTCAGCCATTGTGTAGACTTTTGATTTTGAAACTACAGCGTGCTGTGCCCTCTCATCGCTGATTGTGATGAACTTTTTGGGGTCTGTTCATAGGAAAGAGATGCCAGGTTTTTAAGTGTATTGTGGATAGAGTTAAAGGGTTTCAAGTGTGTTGTGGATGGAGTTAAAGGGTTTGGAGTGTGTTGTGGTTGGAGTTAAAGGGTTTTAATCGTGTTGTTGATGGAGTTACTGTAAAGGAACAGTTGTTCCATAATCCAAACTCTCTGCAGATGTCCATTGATTTCGCGTTCTGTTCTTGCAATGGCATAGCTGTGGAATATTATGTCTTCTTTCAGATGTTCTGTTTTATAATCCGAATCTCCATTTCCAGAATTATGTTTTATTATAGAGCTGTGTTTTCTCCCTCGTCTGCTTGTTTGTGTCATTTCACTTTTTCATTTGTTTCTCACTCGGTCATGGTGTCACTCTCCTCTCTCTATTTCTAGCATAATGTTTTAATTTCATTTGTTTCTCTTTTTCAATCTGAGACATCTGGTTGCAGAACAGATGTGCATGTGTGTCCCGTTACTGTGATGTGTCCATTGTGTCCAAGTGTAGGCTGGTGTTAGTGCTGTGTGATCTTTGTATGTTGATCTTTCTCTCGTTAGGCCTAAGGTAAGGTAAGGTAAGTTAGGCCTATTAAGCATTACAATTAATTTATAATCTCTTATCTCAGTATTTTAGAATACATTGTTTGCAGATAGGCCTACATTTAATTCCGTTCTCAATGGCAAACTCGAAACAGCGCCAAAACAACCACCAGTGCACTAAATAAGTATTACACATGTACTGTTGAGGCTCACATTAATTCAATTCAATTCAATTCAATTGTATTTATAGAGTGCCAAAACATTACACATGTCTCATGGCGCTTTACAGAGTGTTAAACCTTCAAAGAGAGCCCATGAGCAACAGGGGCAAGGAAAAGCTCCCTAGAATTGGAGATACATATAGGAAGAAACCTCAGACAGATCCATGACTCAAGGGCCCAACCCATCTGCCTAGGGTCAGTTAAGTAGAGTAAAGTCATTTGTAGTATCAGAAGGTTCAAACAGTCCAGTATAGGGAATAAATAGTCCATCAGTAATCCATTAGTAATTTTGGAGGGTAATGGGTCGCTGGGATGCGTGGGCCGGGGATCCTGGCAGGGAACCACAGAAGGTAATGGTAGGGCAGTCATAGGGATGATGATGGCAATGGCACTCAGGGGGATGGGACTTCAGGTGTGATGAGGGCCAGGCACAAAGATGGCTGATGACTGGTAATGGTTCACCTCACAAGTGAGGTATAGGGGAAAGGGAAGATAAATAAAGTGTGTTAGTATTACTATAAGTCATGATGGTTGGTATTAATAAGTATATCAATGGGGATATAGATTATTATACTATAGAGGGAAAAGGCAGAGGGGGAGAGGGAGTTGAATGACAGGACAGAGAGAGAGGGAGGAAGGAGAGTTGAGAGAGACAGAGGGAGAGGGGAGAGAGTTGTACGGCATGACACATGAGAAGTCCATGACAGTGCTATGCTATAGCAGCATAACTAAGGCATGGTGGAGGGTAGTCAGCACCAGCACAGGTGTAGTCAGTAGCCACCATGGGAGGCATGACTGGAGCACCAGTCACACAAGCCCACAGCAGAGGTGGTCCGTTCCAATGAAACCCTGAAGTGGTTGCAGTTCCACACTGCACCATACCTAACTATAGGAAGCACTAAAGAGATATATTTTAAGTCTAGACTTAAAAATAGGGAGGGTGTCTGCTAAACGGATTGAGGGAGGAAGATTATTCCAGAGGAGAGGTGCGCTGTAACAAAAAGCTTTACCTCCTACTGTAGTTTTTGAAAGTTTGTAGTTTTAGTTTTCTTGGAGTTACAAGAAGTCCAGTATTTTGTGATCGTAAGGGTCTAGGTGGATTATATGGGACTAGAAGATCTTTAATATATTCGGGTGCCCTGCCATTTATGGCTTTGTATGTTAGAAGTAGAATTTTGAAGTCAATGCGACTTTTAACAGGTAGCCAATGTAGAGATGCTAGGATGGGGGAAATATGTTCATATGTTTTGGTCCTAGTGAGTGTGCGAGCAGCTGCGTTTTGTATAAGCTGTAAGCGTTTTTAGACAGGTATTATTGCAGCCGGCGTATAGTGCATTACAATAGTCTAGCCTAGAAGTGACAAAAGCGTGAATTAATTTTGGCAGAGACTATTTGCACCCGGGTGGAAATAATGAACATTACTATTTACACCCGGGTGCAAATAATCAACATTACTATTTACACCCGGGTGTAAATAGTGTAATAATCAACAATACTATTTACACCCGATGTCTAACATCCATGTTCTCTGTCAATAGGCCTGTGTATTTACCAGCTCTACAGTAGGCTAGGCTTAATTTAGTTTTGAACAGTTTTTAGCTGTTTTGCCATGTCTGGGTTACTTGGAAGTGATTATACAAATATTAGGCTAATGAGTGGTCATGGTAGCTTCATCAAAGGCAAGCTACTTCAAAGAGTTGTTTTCTGAGTTGTCTTCCAGGCAGCGCTGCCACTGTTGATTTAAAAGCACTTAATCCTACTCCTAACCTTAACCCTATAACCTTAACCCTAACCTTAACCCATGCCTAAGCGCCTTCCAGGCACCGTTGGGGGCTCAAAGTCAAAACACCAAGAAACCTTTCTACTCACAACTACTGAAGCCTACTTCTACTTAACTGTACTCATATCTGAAATAAAACCAGTCAATCTTTGACAGGTTCAAAAAGCACAAACTCTTATTTGCCGCGAGGTAACGTCATCTAAGAAAAAAGAAGTCATCATTCGTACTTTGGCAGGCAAAAAAAAAAAACACGCTTCACCTGAGATTCGAACTCTGCATCTCGAGCATGGTATTCCAATCACATATCTGCTGTACTACGCCCTGTTGAGAGTGGGTGGGAGAATACTAATTATTCACTCACTTGTTGGGGTTGCTAGGTAACGGTAGACAAAACTAAAATATCATATTTCTTGATTTTGCTTGCAAACGGACGGCTTTACCCATTCACTGAATAAAGTTAATGGAAATTTAGCACCACTTTCCCATCTCAAATAGTGTTTTAATAATCCTAACTTGTTAGATTTAGGTAGGCCATCTCCTGCCAAGATGGTCCCGCTATGTTGGATAGCACGCATTTCAGGTTTGGGTGCAAATAAGAAAATGCCTCCATTCCACTTTACACCCGGGTGCAAATAATCACTCCGATTAATTTTTCAGCGTCTGGTAAGGATAAGGACTTCCTTATCTTTGAGATGTTCCTTAAATGGAAAAATGACATTTTTGTGATCTGCTTTATGTGACTACTGAGTAGAAGTTCTTGGTCCATTATAACTCCTAGATTTTTAACGCTTGTGGATGAGGTCAGTGAGAGATCACTATATGTAACTTGTGATGTAGATAGGATGTCCCTAATCTTTTTAGGACCTAAAACCATAACTTCTGTTTTATCTGAGTTCAATAGCAGGAAGTTATTAGTCATCCAAATTTGTATGTCTCTCAGACATGTGTTGAGTTTGGCTAACGGGGTTGGTTCATCGGGCTTTATGGAAATACAGTAGCCTACCCTCCAGAATTATTGGCACTGTGACGGCCGGCGCCGCGGCCGCACATGAGAGTGCTAGAACAAGTGGCGAGTGCCGCAACTTCCATACATTCACCATCCCTCACGCATACATGTCACTATACTGATAAGTAACGTTATTTTTCTTTCATGCATACATTCCACTACACTGATAACTCACGTTAGCTTCTGTTCGTTTGTATTGATAATATTTACTTTATATCGTCATAAATCACAACACGTTTATCTTCGTTAAGCATTTGTTACTTTATTTAACATTTCACATGTTGGTTACGTTTCACAGCTACAGGGCTGAGTGCAGGCAGTCTTGTTTCTGTTTTTCCGTTACTTACATTTTCTGTTTCGCAAGCGACCGTGACTGTGAGGAGAAACATCAAGACACTTCCTGGTTCCGGTAAAGGACCCGAGGTTCGGCGGAAGTGCCGTTAAGAGTCCTTTGGCTGCAACCACCAGTCGTGTGACGTCAGGGGGAGAGGAAGATCTTATGTTTCGTTTAGTCATTAAGTTTATGCTTTGTTTATTATTTATATTAATTTACAGTAACAGCTAATATTACTTTCTCACTTTGGTTATTAGTTTAAACTGGCCTCGTCTTTGTATTTGTCCTCCTGTCGAATTGTCCTATTGTATGTTAATGTGGTTTACCCTCTTGTATCTTATTGGTACGATCTGTCAGTATATATGCTCCCCTCATGTCTCAGTTTGGGTAGGTCAGTGTTTGCATTCAGTCCTGTATTCCTTAAGTTCTGTTTATTTGACCTCAGTTTAGTTGAGACTTTATTTTGTTAGTCTATTGTTTATTTAACCATTTGCTTATGGCATGGATTATGGTTATTTTTGTAAAATAAATACTTTTTCTTAAAAGTTATTCCTGCGTCCCTGTTGCCGTACTGCCTGGTCCCTTACAGGCACCCTTGGTAAAAGTTGACTAAAAATAGGTATTAAAAATAATCTTTAGGTGATTTATTGTACTCCCACAATGAAAACAATGAGGAAAAATATACCCTGCAAGGCAAGCAAATTTATTCTGAGAAAAAGGAAAATCTCATAAAGAAATAAATATTTTTAACAAAAACAGCTTGCTCACAATTATTGGCACCCCTGAAACATATTATGTACAACATTTAACAGGAGCATTTTCCTATGTAAATGCAACGTTTTAAAGTAAATCAGAGTGTCTGTGAACTTTCAGAAGTAGTTCATGACGTTCTTTTTCACTATGGTATGAAAATGAAGTCACTCAGAGGCTAAATCCTCTAGTCATTTTTCAACATTGGAGAGACAAGAGAATACACTAAATTGAAATAAAAAGAAATTGTGTTGACATTTGTAAGTAAGAGAATGTCTATGGAAACTAGGTATTTTGTTGAAAATGCCTATATTTCCAGTTAAAATGATGACTAAAAGGTTCTAATCATCTGGAAATGTGGCAAACATGCTTGGACAAAGACCCATGGCTATTTTGCTCCCACGCACAGTATGGAGGATGGTACGATAGGCAAAAAAATCCATAAGAACCACTGTTGAGAGTTACAGACAAAGCTATCATCTTGGGGTCACCAAGTCCCCCCCAAAAATCTTCAAAAGTGACCTCACTCCTAATAGATTATTTATTTAGCATGTCAGGTTAATGCCAGTAGAGTCATTTAATGAACAATGTAAATGGCAGGAGTTACTGAATGGTACCATGACATGTCTGGGAGTGTGGTCTATTGTCAGATGAAAATAAAATTATGCTCTTTTGCTAAAAACACTTAAGGTGTCTTTGGCGTACATAGAAGAATGACTATACTAAAAAGAACCCCATGCCTAATCAGAATTATGGTGGAGGGGCTGTGCTATTGTGGGGCTGTTTTAATTCCCAAAGGCCTTGGGAACCTAATTAAGGTGCATGGCATCATGAACACCAAGAAAAACCTGAACATTTTCAAAGGAAATCAAACAATCTCTGCCAAGGCCCTAAAAGTTGGTCATGATTGATCATTCATCAGGTCAATGAACCAAAACAAATGCACAGATCAAAACAAATATGTTTTACTGAACACAAAATCAAGCTTCAGACATTGCCATAGCAGTCCCCTGATCTAAACTCCATAGAAAAACAGTGGGATGAGTCAACGAGAAGAATGCACAAGTGTGGACCTAGCAATCTGGACGATCTGGGGAGGTTTTGTAAAGATGAATGGTCTTAAATCCCTTACTTTGTATTCTCAATCTTTATGGGGTGTCAGAGAAGAATATTACATGCTGTTTTATTGACAAAGGGAGGTTTAAGAAGGTATTACAAGTAGGGGTGCCAATAATTGTGAGTGACGTGTTTTTATTAAAAACATTTATTTCTTTATGAGATTTTCCTTTTTCTCAGAATAAATTTGCTTCCCTTGCAGGGTGTATTTTTCCTCATTGTTTTCATTGTGGGAGTACAATAAATCACCTAAAGATTATTTTTTAGACCTATTTTTAGTCAACTTTTACCAAGGGTGCCAATAATTCTGGAGGGTACTGTAATTGTGTATCATCTGCATAAGAATGGAAATTAATGCCATGTTTTCTAATTACAGAACCTAGGGGAAGCATATAAAGAGAAAATAGTAGGGGCCCTAGTACTGAGCCTTGAGGCACTCCATATTTTACCATAGTCTGGGTGGATGGTTCATTATGGACCTGTACAAATTGTTGGCGGTTAGTAAGGTAAGATCTAAACCAAGCAAGTGCAGAGTCTTTGATACCTCCGCGCGCAAAAAAAAAGAGGAAGACAAGGCAATAACACAGGCTACAGCCCAATGCACTTCTAATCATGTAAGAATATGTAGATTACTTTATGGGCTGCTTATACTATTAATGTAAACGGCTTTTATTCTTATTCCATTGCAACTTTAAACAGGTCTAAGGAGTTTGTTGTTTTCATGTAGCCCTGGCAACTAGCCGGCCTGAATAATATGCACTTGAAATGAAACCTATTGATACGGTTCGGGAGAAGAGATATAATCCCGCCCACACTGGAAATTGATTGGTTAACTTACCGAAACATGCCAATCAGGATGCTTCATGAGACACACACGCACACTATCACACACATGAACAGTCTCTCGCTCTGCCTCTCTGTCGTGTGTGCGCTACACAGATGCTGTGCGCGGTTTTGAGCACAGTCTGTGTCGTGTGTGCGCGATCTTGCCCGCTCGCTCTAGATTCCGGGAGATTTTAAGTAATTTGCGGGCATCAGTGAGTCGCTATTAATATGCGGGAGACTCCCGGAACTTCCGGGAGACTTGGGATGTCTGATGAGGAGGTCATTAAACACTTTAACTAAGGCTGATTCGGTACTGTGGTGGGCTCTAAAGCCAGATTGGTACAGTTCTTGAATTTTGTTCATTTGTAAGAAGGCGCCAATTTGTTTGGAAACTATTTTTTCAAGTATTTTTGACATAAAAGGGAGATTAGAAATAGGCCTATAGTTAGCTACATTAGAGAATGAATGGAAACTACATGATGGTGTCAATGCTTCTGTGCGGGCCTGATGCTATACTGTATATCACAGACATGTGTTGGGGGCCACCCATAATAAGATGGCCGCCATATCTGGCCAACGGGCCGTAGTTTGGGGACCACCGCCTGACACGTGTGTGTGTGTGTGTGTGTGTGTGTGTGTGTGTGTGTGTGTGTTAGTTATATCTGGTGTCAGTGCAGTGTGATCTGTGTGCATGTGTGTCCCATTACTGTGATGTATCTATTGTATGTGTAGACTGGTGTTAGTGCTGTGTGATCTGTGTGTGTTGATCTTTCTCTCTCATTCTCCAGTATAAGATCTGGGGATCCCAGGAAAAGGGGCGTGTTGGCCTAAAATGAGTTCCTGTTAAGAAGGTTTTATGTCATTTATGTCTAATAACGTATAGACTTTCTATGGAGAGACAGAGCACTCCAATATGGCCGTCGTCTCCAGTAAATATCCACCTTTCCTACAGTATGTGCCTCCCCATTCACATGGGCCTACATGGACTTTGTGTGGTCCAGCTTGTCTTTGGTGGTTCAAGGAATAATTCGAAATTTTGCACATGTCCCGCCTCTTCCAGTGCCGTTGCTCCAATCATTTTGCCGATCCTTGGCACGCATGCGCAGTCCAAGATAACCAGTAAGAAAAAGGCTTTTTAAGCGTTAATTTGATACAAAACCATTAAACCTTTTCAGCGATTTTAGTCCGATTTTCATCGTGATTTCAAACATGTGATTTTTATGTCCCTTACACCTCTGAACATGGACATCCAGCTCTCTCCCCATTCATTTAGATAGGGCCTGGTCTTGCTACGGTCAAACTCGCTGCCCGACCCCATGGCCAATATGGCTGTCGAGTGACGTGACTTGCTTTAAAAAGACTTTGGTTGAGGTCAGTACTGTGTGTCTGTGGGAGTTAATCCAGCACTCATACTGGGCTGAGGTCAGTGCTGTGTGTCTGTGGAAGTTAATCTGGTACTGGAAGTGTGTGTGTGTGTGTGTGTGTGTGTGTGTGTGTGTGTGTGTGTGTGTGTGTGTGTGTGTGTGTCAGGTGTGTGATTAGCAAACAGGAACAAGAAAGAGTGTAATTTTCTGGTGGAAGTTGTGTGTTTGTGTGTGTGTGTGTGTGTGTGTGTGTGTGTGTGTGTGTGTGTGTGTGTGTGTGTGTGTGTGTTTTGTGTGTGTCTGTGAGTAGAGATGTAAGTTCTCCTCTTCTTCTCTAGGATGGAGGGCACTAGCTCTAACAGGAGCCCACCCTCCCCTACACCCACCCGTGTGTCCATGAAGAGTGATGAGTCCAATCACAGAGGAATCAACTTTACAGGAGGAGACTCTTCAACTGGACAGTAAGGTCATGACTCTAAGGTCATGTGTATTTGTGTGTCTGTTACTCCATAGTAAGATTTGATATGTGTGTGAGTGTGAGAGACTGGTTCAGTGATGAAAATATTAACCAGTCTACCTTTTTTATTTAGCTGCACCAACGATCCACCGACGTTTAGCCACGTGTCACCTTTAACGCCACAATTGTATGAATCCTGTGTTTGTGTTGATGTGTTCATGCGCTGATGGTTGTGTGTGTGTGTGTGTGTGTGTGTGTGTGTGTGTGTGTGTGTGTGTGTGTGTGTGTGTGTGTGTGTGTGTTTTCCTGCAGCCCAAAGAACGAGAGCAGGTCCAAAGATTTGCCAATCAACCCTAAAGGAGAAAACTCATCCATTGGAATGTAAGATCATGGCTATAATCTTCATTTGTGTGTGTGTGTGTGTGTGTGTGTGTGTGTGTGTGTGTGTGTGTGTGTGTGTGTGTGTGGTTGTGTCCATCAGTCCTCCAGTATTAGAAGGTAAAATGTGGTGAAAGTAAGAGAAAGAACGACTGCAAGGGAAATATGAAGCAAGTCTCTTCAACAGTAATTACATGAGGGAAGAGCAGTCAGTGAGGGGATAAAAGTATTTCTGCTATATTTATTAAATGGTCTGAAACTAATAATTGGGGGGATCTACCCACATCACCATCATGTTGGCTCATTGAATGATGTGTGATTTTGCCTTTAATAAATTATTCAGTTTTTAATTGTGTTTTGGTTTTCACACAGATGTCAGCAGAACCATAAATCCCATCTGCAGAAGAAGTTTAAGTGTCTGATTGAGGGAATCCCAAAGCAGGGAGACACCAGACTCCTCCATGAGATCTACACAGACCTCTACATCACAGAGGGGGGAGAAGGAGAGGTCAATGATGAACATGAGGTCAGACAGATAGAGGAAGCATCCTGGAGAGAAGCAGCACAAGGCAGACCAATCAAATGCAGTGACATCTTTAAACGCTTACTGGAAGAGGAAAGACGCAGAAAAGAACACTTCTTGAAAAAAGAAAGACTCAGAAAAGACGAGGCAGAAAAGAGGGGCAGAAACTTCAACCCCAAACAATACAACCCCCTCAGAACAGTGCTGACAAAGGGAGTGGCTGGCATTGGAAAGACTGTTTCTGTGCAGAAATTCATTCTGGACTGGGTTGAAGGAAAAGCCAATCAGGATGTCCACTTCATATTTCCTCTTCCTTTCCGGGAGCTGAACCTGATGAAGGAGAAGAAACTCAGTCTGGTGGGTCTTATTCAGTACTTTTTCCCAGAAATCAAAGATCCCAGAGTCTTCTCCATTTCAGAGCACAGAGTCATGTTCATCTTTGATGGTCTGGATGAGTGTCGACTTCCTCTACATTTCCGCTCCAACCCGACCTGTTGTGATGTGACAGCACCAGCCTCAGTGGACGTGCTGCTGACAAACCTCATCAAGGGGGATCTGCTTCCCTCTGCTCTCCTCTGGATCACCACCCGACCAGCAGCAGCCAATCAGATCCCTCCTGAGTGTGTGGACCAGGTGACAGAAATAAGGGGATTCAATGACCCACAGAAAGAGGAGTACTTCAGGAAGAGAATCAGTGATGAGAACCTGGCCAGCAGAACCATCACACACCTGAAGTCATCCAGGAGCCTCTACATCATGTGCCACATTCCAGTCTTCTGCTGGATTTCAGCCACTGTTGTAGAGAAAACATCAAAAGAATCAGACAAAGCAGAATTGCCAAGAACTCTGACTCAAATGTACACACACTTCCTGATGATGCAGACAGGCATAAAACATGTCAAGTACTCAGAGAGAAAAGAGACAGATGAAGAGGTGATTTTCAAACTGGGGAAACTGGCTTTCCAACAGCTGGAGAAAGGCAATCTGATCTTCTATGAGGAAGACCTGAGAGAGTGTGGAATTGATGTCACAGAAGCATCAGTGTATTCGGGAGTGTGTACTCAGATCTTCAGAGAGGAGGCTGGGTTTTACCAGGGGAAGGTGTTCAGCTTTGTGCATCTGAGCATCCAGGAGTTTCTTGCAGCTCTATATGTGTTCCTCTGTTTCAGCACCAGACAGAGAGACATGCCTGGCCAACAGCAGACCTCTCAGCTCTCTGCTCTGTTCAGAGCTGCAACACTTTATGACCTACACAAGACTGCAGTGGACCTGGCCTTACAGAGTAAGAATGGACACCTGGACCTTTTCCTCCGCTTCCTTTTAGGCCTCTCACTGGAGTCCAATCAGAATCTCTTAAAGCATCTTCACCCACAAAGCAGTAGCCAATCCGATAGCTCAGAGCAAACAGTGCAGTATGTCAAACAGAAGATCAGAGATCAGAGTAGCTCAGACAGAAGGATCAACCTGTTCTACTGTTTGAATGAGCTGAATCACCATGCTGTAGTGGAACACAAAGAGAGCTCAGTATATCTGCATGTAGAGATGCTCTTACCAGGAGAGTGGAAGACTCAGAGATTTAAGTTTCAGATGTCAGAAGAGCAGATGGCTGAGTTTGACCTGCAGAAGTACATAAAGACACCAGAGGAAGATCAGACTGAACTCCTCAGTTCAGATGAAGTTCTTCAGAAGCTGCTGCAGTCAGCAGTCATATCAGCTCTGTAAGTAACACTATCTGAGAGTCTATGTTTGTACAGTATGTGTCTGTGTGTGTGTGTGTGTGTGTGTGTGTGTGTGTGTGTGTGTGTGTCTGAGAGAGAGAGAGAGAGAGAGAGAGAGAGAGAGAGAGAGAGAGAGAGAGAGAGAGATGGTGGGAAGGGGGTAATGTTTTATGTGTGTGTCTGTGTGAAATCTCTCATTCTGTTTCAGGCTGGAGAGGTGTAGTCTGACTGAGAAGAGCTGTTCCTATCTGGCCTCTGCCCTGACCACACACTCCTCAAGTCTCAGACTGCTGGACCTGAGTTACAATAAGCTGCTGGACTCAGGAGTGGAACTTTTATGTTCTGCACTTTGTCATCAACACTGCAGACTGGAAGAACTAAAGTAAGCATACTTTCATGTTGTGGATTTGTGTAAGACAGAGATGTGTGTGCGTGTGTGCGTGTGTGTGCGTGTGTGTGAGTGTGTGTGTGTGTGTGTGTCACAGGTGGGGGGCACTAGAGCCACTATCGCTATAGTAACCACCACTAGGGAGCGTGTCGTACCCTTCAATAAAACCAGAGACTAGACTAAAAATATTTGTTTTTATTTATTTATTTATAGGCTAAAAGATGCTATTTAATAATTCAGAGTCCAAGTCCACATGACAGTCCAGGTAGCAGTCCCAAGATGGCAACATCTTCAGCTCATCTTCAGCTCTTGACACCCACCCCTGTCCACCTTTGAGTTAAATGGGTGAACAGCCAGACGACGATAGCTTAGCAGTGTGGCCGGCTGGAGAATGGAAGGGTGCCCCGTGTGGCCGTGTGGAGTACTGGCCCACCGTCTCACGCCCCAGTGCCTAGCAGTGTCCTGGTAGAGTTGAGCTCCACTCCCGGTTGGCCTCCATAAGCTCCGTTTCCACGGCCACCGACTCAGCTGCTGTAGGCGACACGTCCTGTCCCCGTCCGGTCTCTTGCACTGAATGTCTGTGCTTTAAAAAGCCAAGCCCACAACCCCTGCACCAATCACCACCACCGGATTCTCCCGCTACACACCTGTAGCCAATTGTACACAATCTCCCGGCTATAGGAGCGGCCATCCTGGTGTTGACCCAAAAGGGTCCCCCACGGAAACTCAGTCCCAACCCAAACTTACCCCCCCCCCCCCCCTTCTTTCCCAGTTTAGTCACCCTGAGGTGTGTGTGTGTGTGTGTGTGTGTGTGTGTGTGTGTGTGTGTGTGTGTGTGCGCGTGTGTGTGTGTGTGTGTGTGTGTGTGT
This sequence comes from Sardina pilchardus, assembly GCF_963854185.1. Lineage (NCBI taxonomy): Eukaryota > Metazoa > Chordata > Actinopteri > Clupeiformes > Clupeidae > Sardina > Sardina pilchardus. The sequence continues at coordinate 8,423,605 of NC_084994.1, forward strand.
GTGTACGTTTGCATTTGCGTTTCTGTGTTTTTTTAATTGTAACCAAATCCTATAACCATAATAGGTAGGGAGTAGGCTGTTGATGAGAAAGGAAGGTGTGTGTGTGTGTGTGTGTGTGTGTGTGTGTGTGTGTGTGTTTCTGTAAGACAAAGAGCAAGGGGAGGGGATGGAGTTTTCTGTGTGTTTTTGTGTGTGAGAGTAGATAAGTACTTAATATTCTGTGTGTGAGTGTGGGGGACAGATATGTGTGTGTGTGTGTGTGTGTGTGTGTGTGTGTGTGCGCGTGTGTGTGTGTGTGTGTGTGTGTGTGTACGTTTGCATTTGCGTTTCTGTGTTTTTTTAATTGTAACCAAATCCTATAACCATAATAGGTAGGGAGTAGGCTGTTGATGAGAAAGGAAGGTGTGTGTGTGTGTGTGTGTGTGTGTGTGTGTGTGTGTGTGTGTGTGTGTGTGTGTGTGTGTGTGTTTCTGTAAGACAAAGAGCAAGGGGAGGGGATGGAGTTTTCTGTGTGTTTTTGTGTGTGAGAGTAGATAAGTACTTAATATTCTGTGTGTGAGTGTGGGGGACAGATATGTTTGTGTGCGTGTGTGTGTGTGTGTGTGTGTGTGTGTGTGTGTGTGTGTGTGTGTGTGTGTGTGTGTGTGTGTGTGTTTTTACAGGGAGAATGGCAGGTGTGTGTGTGTGTGTGTTTTGTGTAATTGAGAGAGAGTAGGTTGTTCATGAGAGAGGGAGTGTGTGTGTTTGTCTGTGAGTGATGGGAGGAGGGCAGTTAATGCAAATACATATTTCCTGTGTGTGTGTGTGTGAGAGAGAGAGACTAGAGACTAGAGGTGCTTAATATTCCAATCTCTCATCTGTTTCAGGCAGATTGACTGCAATCTGACTGAGAAGAGCTGTTCCTATCTGGCCTCTGCCCTGACTGCACACTCCTCAAGTCTCAGACTGCTGGACTTGAGTACGAATAATCTGCTGGACTCAGGAGTGGAACTTTTATGTTCTGCACTTTGTCATCAGAATTGCAGACTTGAGGAACTACAGTAAGTGTACTTTCATGTAGTGTGTGTGTGTGTGTGTGTGTGTGTGTGTCTGTGTGTGTGTGTGTGTGTTTTGAGGGGGGCGGCAATGCAAAGCTGTTCTGTATTTTTGTGAGTAGAAGATAAATGCTTAATATTCAGATCTCTCATTCTGTTTAAGCCTATGGTACTGTAGTCTGACTGAGAAGAGCTGTTCCTATCTGGCCTCTGCCCTGACCACACACTCCTCAAGTCTCAGACTGCTGGACCTGGGTTGGAATAAGCTGCTGGACTCAGGAGTGGAACTTTTATATTCTGCACTTTGCCATCAAAACTGCAAACTGGGGGAACTAAAGTAAGCATACTTTCATGTAGTGTGTGTGTGTGTGTGTGTGTGTGTGTGTGTGTGTGTGTGTGTGTGTGTGTGTGTGTGTAATCTAATATTTCATTCCGTTTCAGGTTGAAATGGTGGAATCTGACCAGGGGTGGTTGGAGAAATTGTGTGTGGGTGTGTGTGTTGCGATTAATACTCAGATGTTTAACTCTGTTTCAGTCTACTGTACTGTAAACTGACTGATAAGGGCTGTTCCTATCTGGCCTCTGCTGTGTCCACACACTCCTCAAGTCTCAGAGTGCTGCACCTGAGTCACAATAAGTGGATTAGTGCATCAGCTGTAGAGCAGCTCTCTGCTCTAGTGGAGGACCCACACTGTAAACTGGAGAAAATAGAGTGAGTAAATATCTAAATTCAAGAGTTCTCTGATCTTCTGTCCTTAGTGGCCTCTTGCTCTGATAAACTGTTGATTTTAGGAGATTTTAACATTGTTGTCCAACTGAACTGATAGTTAAAAAAAATCCTTCCGTGTGATTTGATAAACCACTTGTCCGTTATCTTGAATGACTTGCTAGGCTACTTTAAAGGGATATTCCGCCATTTTTGGAAATACGCTCATTTTCCACCTCCCCTCGAGCAAAGGCAACTTGCAAACTACTGGCACTACTACTGCTTGTTGTCTATGGGGACTATTTTCAGATGTTGCGTACGATATCACTGTGCCGATGGTACGTTTGCAAGTTGCCTTGATTATTACGCCAGATGAGAGTGTAGTTCCATGTCAAATCAGCCTAGAAAAATGCCAGGTTTAATTTTCAGTTGGTCTTATTGCACTTTCTAACTTGAGAGGAGACACGTTTTAAATGGGAAAATTACCAGAAATCTTAGTCACTTTTAAACATGAAGCTAGCAGGCAAGAAGCTAATGGTCTAATCCGATTCAATGATCTATGCTAGGCTGAAATTAAAAGTTGTATCGCCAGACTCACAGAATGGCTGGATGAACGGGAACAAGGTAAATATCGATTGTTTTGCCTGAGGGGAGGTGGAAAATGAGCGTATTTTCCAAAAATGGCGGAATATCCCTTTAAGCTCTTGTCGAACCCTGTCAGAAGAAGAGTGAAAACATCCTTGGCACCAATAAATGCCTTCAAAACCATTCTCTGTTCATCTTTTAAAGAATGAATACTCGATAGATTCGACAAGACGGTTGAAAAAGCAGAATCAATGTCAGCACAAGACTCCTCGCTGCGTGCCACCATTGTTGTTTGAATCAGACAATCACTTCGGCGCAACGTCACATCTATGAAATCCCCTCCGGCGATCCTGATTGGTTCATTATTTTTTGCTCCCTTGGAGGAGTTTGCATTGCCCTCGAGCACAGACCCTTGTGTGGAGCAAAACGCCTCTGGTGGAGCATGGCGGAACTACAAGGGTCTGGCGAGAGTCAGGCTATCGTTTTGCCTCCTTACCAAAGATTCTAGAGCGGAGCAAGATGGATCAGTTAACATTTTAGGATCAGCACTGTAGCCAGCATCTGGGACGACACCTGAGCTTGTCAAAAGTTATCCATCTCGCTCTGTTCTAGAATCTTTGCTCCTTACGTTAGAATGTACTAAAATTATCAAAGGGACACCGTGATTTCTGGAACAGCGGTAGGCTAGGCTGCTGAAAACGTTCGGATATTCTGCCATTTATTTTTTATTTTTTACAATTATTTTTTATTTTATGAAATCAAGAGGGTCAGCACTTAACAACTGAAGAAACTGCATTACATAGGGAAAATAAATATACATATATTTTTACTCTAAACTCCTCTCTACCCTCCCATCCCCTACTGTACCTCTCACACACAGTCATCCAAACCCACACACACTCGCACACACACACACACACAAAAAAAGGAAAAAGGGGGGTTCAAGTGACACAAAACACAAAAATACACACAATGGCCATAATATATACATATACATGTATTTTCAATTTTTTGTCTCAGTGAAATTTCTATTTTGTGTTTTGAGTGTGAATAAACACCAATCCTTGAAGTTTGGATCCCTGTACAGAACTATGACAAAAGTGACATATTGTAGCCTACAGTACCTTGTTCACAGAAAAGCAAAAGCCAGATGTGTCTTGTATTCATATACCATCAGTGTGTAGTTGACACATTGTGTGCTTAGTAGATGATGGCTTGTGTTTACTGTTTGATACAGAAACACCGTTTTTACAAAGGTGTGAGGAGTTAATTAAGCTGTGTTTGCTTTTGCAAGAGAACTACAATGTTTTGATAATTTGGTAGAAGTGTTCTTATTTGTGTTTAGAGTTTTTGCAAAAATATCCAATAGTTACAAAAAATGCACTGAAGCAATGAGGAAAACCTGTAATGCTAAAACAACCCAACACTGCAACTGCTGAGTTGAGTCATGGAGCCCCTTTAAAAATAAAACAACCCAAACTGCAGCTGCTGGGTTGAATCATAGAGCCCCCTCAATGATAAAACAACCCAACACTGCAGCTGCTGGGTTGAATCATGGAGCCCCTTTAATGATAAAACAACCCAACACTGCAACTGCTGGGTTGAATGACCCCACTCGTGCTCTCTGATGTACCTGTAGAAGGGCAGAGCAGAAATGGAGGAAAGATTTCAGCTTTCTTCAGCTCTCTTGTGAAATCACTTACAGTTTTACCAACTCTCTCTCTCTCTCTCTCTCTCTCTCTCTCTCTCTCTCAAGAATGGCAAGGCCAATTATTCTGCCAAACTCGTTAATCAACAGGCCTACAAATAACCTAGAGTGTTCTTTAAAACCAACATCCAGCATCTCATGTCCTGATTCTGCTCTTCCAGAGATCCATTACCCAGTCAGCTACCTCCTGCATTTTACACCAGTGTCCTCCTCCCACATGAAGCCCACATACTGGCCCTCAGATTGCCTTCAGATTACAGCCGTGGCGATATCCTTTACCATCCCCACTCCCACTTGTGTCATATTGCTTAACTCTAGGGTGGTACACCTGGTCTAAAACCACTATGAGACTTCTTCCCCTAAGATAGTAGCCACCAACACCTCTGGCTCAAGGACTATATGGCTGCTGGTACAGAATAGAGGCCTCTGTCTCTCATGCAGCCTGGCTCTCTGGTAGAGGCTTGTCATTGATGTCACTGATTGATGATCTTCTTCTTCCTTTATCCTGCAGGTGGGGGGGAGATTGGGGTACTAAATGGAAGGATTACGAGGAGGAAGATGATGCTGAGGAAGACAATGATGGGGATGAAGATGAGGATGAAGGCCATGATGGCGGGGGGAAGAAGATAATTGAGTAGCTCATTAAGTGAGCTTTTACACACACACACACACACACACACACACACACACACACACACACACACACACACACACACACACGCACACACACCAGTGTCTCTTGTGCAGAATGTCTGGAGAGGATCATGAGCAGCACACAGGAAACAGCCTCATAGCACAACACACACACACACACACACACACACACACACACACACACACACACACACACACACACACACACACACACACACACACACCATCTCATTCAGAGCACAACATATATTGTAAAATGACATTTACTTCAGTGAATAAATGCAGATTATTTTTTCTTGTAAATTGTTGTTTTTTGAAGACCATGTGCATACTTTGAAGTTCTTCATCCTAGCGTTGTAGTGACAAAAAATGATGGAATAATCATCATACATAGTCTAAATAAAATAATACTTTAAATATTTCACAGCAGAAATGTATCATTTGAGTGACACCATTGCATATGTACATACATCTCTAAATGTGATTGGCCACGTATGTGATAGCATCAGCAGCTGGTCTCAGCTCACTGTACAATTCAAATGAGTCAGTCTGAGCCCACAGTGCAGTGTTATGGTGCCATCTAGTGGTCAACAGGAGAACACCCCCTGAGAGGAGACTAGCAGCAGTTCCACTGAAGGCTTGTTTGGATGAGAGGTGAATGTAATGACATTAAAGTCTCTCTTCCTGGCCTTGTGTCAAAGTGTCTTTGAAGTGAATGGAACTTGATACAGATATACTTACAGCTACAGTTTCTGAGACCTTGTCTGCCTTGTCAACTTACAAAACTGAGTCAGTGGGCAATGTGAGTTTAGGCTTCAGCTGTTCAACACGGTCTCCCACAGTCCAAAAGACTACACTACCCACGTCACCTTGCTGCACTTGGCACTGACTGGTTGTAGGAAGAAGCTAACAGGCTTCAGCTGCACAACACTGCTGCTGGCTCTGGAGGACTGACTTATATACATACACACACATACACACACACACACACACACACACACACACACACACACACACACACAGGCGTTACCTGTTTATCTGTCCTGAGTCGGCCATTGTTTTTGTTGAGCCCCTCTGACCCCCTCCTCGCTTCCCCACATCCTCCAGCTCTCCCGTTTCTTTGGCGATGGAGGACAAGACACAGAGGGTGAGATGCGTTAACGGCGTGCACTCCATCAGCTGAAGTTACGCTCACACACACACACACACACACACACACACACACACACACACACACACACACTTCAGCTTGTGTTGCGCTTGCGCAGGATCAGCAGTTCCACGGGCCTCCCCGTCCTGGAGGAGAGTGAAGAGTTGGCCACAGCCAGCGCCTGCCCAGAGGAAGAAGAAGAGGAGAAGGAGGAAGAGGAACAAGAGGAGGAGAAGGAGGAAGAGGAAGAAGGGACACCGTGGCGCTCCGCCACCGTCTCCTCCGTGGCCGTGCCCCCCCGCCCCCCCCCACCCAGCTGGGACCCCGCAGCCCGGGCCTGCTCTCCCTGGAGGAGCCGAGGAGGAGCACAAGGAGCCCAAAGGAGCCCAGAGCGCTGGGAGGAGGGAGCGCTGTGCTGCTGGAGCAGGAGGGGGACATGCAGTGCGGCGTGCCCCACGCCCAGCAGCCCCAGCTGGGGAAGAACGGCGGGGAGGAGGGGGGGTGCTGCTGGAGCAGCCTCTGGACATTTACCAATCTCCTCATGCTCAACTTGCACACACCACACACACACCGACGCACACACACACACACACACACACACACACACACACACACACACACACACACACACACACAAATGGACATTGTCATTGTCGCAGCCTCGGAACATTTCCCATTCCCAATCTCCTCATGACTCATGCTGCCCATGCATAATACATTGGGCAGGTAAATCAGGTGTTTGGATAATACCCTTTGAGCTGTACTATGATATTTAGAGAAAACGTTTTCAACCACCCAAACCATACAGTGCATGTTCTGAAAGCATGATTGACTTTCCTGCCCATATGATAATGATGTGTAATACATTTTAGGCATGTTTCGGTCATACCTTTTGAGATAATAATGTCCCAAAGACTTTTGTTGTGGTTGCCGCTGGGCTCAGTGCAAGAGACCTACGATTTACAGAGCGCCGAGGTCAAAGGTCAACATGGTTGCTTTGCTCTGCACTGCAGCAGGCCAGTTCTTGTGTGCGCAAGCCAACGGGTTTCATAGTGCAGCGCTGTGGCTTGTGTGTACAATGTGAACCCGGCTCCAGCCAAGAGCAACCTAGCGGCTTCAGCCAAGGACATCAGCTCAACCAAGAGCAACCTAGCGGCTTCAGCCGAGGACATCAGCTCAACTGAGAGCAACCTAGCGGCTTCAGCCGAGGACATCAGCTCAACCAAGAGCAACCTAGCGGCTTCAGCTGAGGACTTCACCTCAACCACGAGCAACCTAGTGTACAATGTGAAACCTACTTTACAGTAAGATTCAGCTGTGAGTCCCAGATGTCCATCATGCATTTGCTGCTATCAGTAAATAAAAATAGTTTTGTGCCCTCAGTTGTAGGGCTGCATGATTTGAGGAAAATATCTAATGGGATTTTTCTGACAGATATTGTGTTTGTGATTATGTTTTGTGATGTGATTTTTGAATGTCAATGAATTGATTCAGTAGCCTGACGAGCCAGACCCACATCAAGATGTAGGGTCTGGACACTCACCGTAGACAGGGCTCAATCGGAGGGGTGGGATAAACAGTTGTCTTTCAAATTCCCTCCCCGCAATAGGATAACGCTAAACGAATCATCTTCTTGTTTTCAAGTAGCAGGATGCGTAACCTTCCCTCTCCACGCAATAGGATAACGCTAAACGAATCATCTTCTTGTTTTCAAATAACAGGATGCGTTACCGTCGCAACTTCTGGTCGCATATCAGTCACCATTATGTTAAGCCCTGTGATTGGGCCGCTGGTGCTGGGGGTTCTCAGCTTCCTGGCTCAATGGATCGTGCCTAGACTGCCCGCCAGCCAAATTACATTTGCTGCCGCTAGGGGCGTCTAGATTTCTAGGCTATTGATTCAGTTCAATATTCCAAATGTGTCTTTTATTTGTGTCACTCCTGATTGGTGGGCACGCCTGGTGAACAAGAAGCACAACACCCCCGACCGACTATGAAGCTCACCAATCAGAATAGCTGTAGCCTACCTCACACACTACACACACCAACCAACTACAAGTGGCATAGTCAAGGAGGACGAAATTAATATAAAACACAGTGACCAAATGAACTGTGCTTCAATTATTTGTAGACTTTGCGATTAGGTATTTGCGTTGGTTCATATTAGGATAATGATTGCGATAATTGTGGCACCAATCATCCCAAAATGGGCCTCTGGCTCATGGACTAACAGCGACCCACCGCGACCCAACCCCTTGGAGGCGGGACTGTGCTGTGCGTCACGTCTCCATAACGAAAGCGAAACTGATCTCGTCGCCTCCATTTTGTGGATAAGCAGTTCAACATTTCTGCAATGAAGTATCTAGAAAATACAATCGGTAAGTAGCCTAATCTATCTCATCATTGGATAGTGAATGATTGAATTGGTGCTTCAACGCAATGAGTTTAATAACATTATGTTCATGGGGATTCAAATTGGAATGTAGGCTGAAGTGTTTGGCTCTCGGCACCGACGCGACGACACTGTGTTATCGTTCACTGACAGAGTTATTGACCAGTAGCCTATGTCGATCTTCGCTTTTAAGTAAGAACTATCATCACGATAGTAGACTAATGTAAGCTACACATTTGTATACGTTGTACGCACAGAAATAGTCAACGCTACGTAGGCTACAGCTGTGTGTCTAGCTATGGGCCAACAATTTAGCCAACCGTCCGAGTAATAAGAGCCATGGGTAGCATAGCCTACAATGGCGTAGACTACAGTGAGAAAACGGGAGATCAAGTTGTTATTGGCCCAAAGATAAAACAGGAAGGACGGAAGCCACTTGACTTTCCGGCTATGTATTATTCTGTTTATCTATGATTAGAGTGTGGAAGAATTACTCCGGCAATATAGGTTATTTGACACGCACTATAATGATGAAGGTTACACGGAAGTAACGAAGATGACCACCTGTCTGTGCAGTCTCTGTCATAGGCCTACTCGTTGAAATTGAACTTGAAAAAAACATCGTTTCATATTATGCAAAACTGAATTAGATTTGTTTTGAATGTAGCCTCAGATGAAGTTCTTCCGAGGCTGGTGCCAGTGCACATCAGCACTACGCACCGTGTCTGTGTTAAAGGGATATTCCGCCATTTTTGGAAATACGCTCATTTTCCACCTCCCCTCGAGCAAAACAATCGATATTTACCTTGTTCCCGTTCATCCAGCCATTCTGTGAGTCTGGCGATACAACTTTTAGCTCCAGCCTAGCATAGATCATTGAATCGGATTAGACCATTAGCTTCTCGCCTGCTAGCTTCATGTTTAAAAGTGACTAAGATTTCTGGTAATTTTCTCATTTAAAACGTGTCTCCTCTCAAGTTAGAAAGTGCAATAAGACCAACTGAAAATGAAACCTGGCGTTTTTCTAGGCTGATTTGACATGGAACTACACTCTCATCTGGCGTAATAATCAAGGCAACTTGCAACCTACTGGCACTACTACTGCTTGTTGTCTATGGGGACTATTTTCAGATGCTGCGTACGATATCACTGCGCCTTCAGTACGTTTGCAAGTTGCCTTGATTATTACGCCAGATGAGAGTGTAGTTCCATGTCAAATCAGCCTAGAAAAACGCCAGGTTTCATTTTCAGTTGGTCTTATTGCACTTTCTAACTTGAGAGGAGACACGTTTTAAATGGGAAAATTACCAGAAATCTTAGTCACTTTTAAACATGAAGCTAGCAGGCGAGAAGCTAATGGTCTAATCCGATTCAATGATCTATGCTAGGCTGAAGCTAAAAGTTGTATCGCCAGACTCACAGAATGGCTGGATGAACGGGAACAAGGTAAATATCGATTGTTTTGCTCGAGGGGAGGTGGAAAATGAGCGTATTTCCAAAAATGGCGGAATATCCCTTTAAGGCCTACTGTATGCTTCACAAACCTGCCACTCCAGCTTCTTGTGAATAACCATGGTCTCCACAGGGCAGTGTCAGTGTAGCTACTCCATGTAATAACTGTTGAATATGTGCACTTTTATGTGTTCCTTTTTAATACGTTTATAGACTGTTCTCTCACTGGCCGCCCTGTCTGAATCTCCATCTTCACTAGAATCATTTCAGCTCCACCAAGGAGCTCGTGTTTGCTCCCCTGTCTGCTTGTTTGTGTCTTCTAACTTTTTTCTGTTGTTATAATCTCCCTCTCTGACTTAGTGTCTCTAATTTCAACATACTGTTTTTTTTTGTTTATATGTTTTTCATTCTTACACCTGGTTTCAGAACAGATGTGCATGTGTGTCCCGTTACTGTGATGTATCCATTGTGTCCAAGTGTAGGCTGGTGTTAGTGCTGTGTGATCTGTGTGTGTTGATCTTTCTCTCTCATTGTCCAGTGTAAGATCAGGAGATCCCAGGAAAAGGGGCGTGTTGGCCTAACATGAGTTCCTGTGAAGAAGAGGAGCATGACTGTGAGCCTGTGGGGTAAGACAACAGCAGCAGCAAAAAACACAACAACACTCATATTACTGCTTATTAATGCTAATAGTGTAGTGTGTGTTTTCTCTATACTTTTGATAGTAGACTCCTTCCTTTTCTTTCTCTCTCTCTCTCTCTCTCTCTTTCTCTCTTTCTCTCCTTCTCTCTTTCTCTCTGTGTGTGTGTGTGTGTGTGTGTGTGTGTGTGTGTGTGTGTGTGTGTGTGTGTGTGTGTGTGTGAAACATAATGGAACCACCACAAATTCTAAACATATAGCCACAGGCAGTGGAAGAGACCACACTCTCCTGTACCGAGCTGTGTGTCCATGAAGAGTGACCGGTCCATGGAGCTACCGCAGCAATTTGCAGGAGGAGGTGTTCCTGCTGATCAGAGGTGAGTCATTTGGTCATGCAATTTGATTAGCTGTTGCGCTCAAAATGTTAAAGATCCTGAAACATACTAATTTTATTTCAAAAGATTGCTTTTGATTTTGATTCAATTCAATGACCCAATTTAATTCAATTCAATTCAATGACAAATAAACATTGTGTTGTCAAAGCATGTTTTGCATCTCTCTCTCTCTCTCTCTCTCTCTCTCTCTCTCTTTAAAATAAAAATACAGCCTTATGCAGCGGAAGAGACCGCTCTCTCCTGCACCCAGCTGTGTGTCCATGAAGAGTGACCGGTCCATGGAGCTACCGCAGCAATTTGCAGGAGGAGGTGTTCCTGCTGATCAGAGGTGAGTCATTTGAAATGTTCCTAAAACATATTCATTTTATTTCTGAATATTGGACATGTTAGTCTTGTTATCTGGTAAATTAAAAATGACCACACAAATAAATGAATGCAATTGTTAGTAATTACTCAAAGAGCCATTGTGTTTTGAATAAATAGAGGTTAATAAAAACATTCCACTTTTGTGTTTTGTTCCGATGAAATGTCAATAGACCTCTTAAGTTCGCCTACAAAAAAAGTTACCATCTTTGCCCAAATAAGGAGATCTGGTATCTTGAGATTTTTTTAACATGAGGATTTTTGAATTATTCAAGTCTCACAGGGACGAAGCAATTGGAAATGCAGACGTTGAGCTCTACACAGTTTTGTCCTTCGAGAGGATACTGTGATCTTCGGAACGTCAAGACGGCACACTTTGATCTTTGCTACCCCAGAGCTAACTTACAATGCAACTTGCCATAGATAGCTAGCGAGCTTCAATGAACTCCCAGATCTCTTGATATGGGCAAAGATGGCAGCTTTGGCTCCTTTTTGGCTAAAATAGAATGATTGAATGGCGAAATTTAACTTTTTAAAATTATCCCTCTTATCTCATTCCGTTGTACACGTTGCAGTCATTACTCTATGGTATGATATGACCCCCACCCCCCCATTTGCACACTTCCTATAAACATAAACACCATGGCTACATTGCATAATGACTCAGGCAGTCTCATTTAAAAGTTTGTGTACAGATTACTTTTTAAAGCGGTTCAGTATACAGTGTGGACTCTGTATTGTCTGTATTGTCGCATGGATCTTTTCTCATTGTGTACACACTGATGGTTGTGTGTGTGTGTGTGTGTGTGTGTGTGTGTGTGTGTGTGTGTGTGTGTGTGTGTATTTGTCTGTCTGTCTGTCACTGCAGCCTTAAGAAGAAGAAGAGGAGGTCCCATTCACCTGCAGTCAGCGTTCATTGGTCCAAAGAGTTGCCAATCAACCCTAAAGGAGAAGAGTCACCTATTGGAGTGTAAGTGACCGTTCTCTTTGTGTTTGTGTGTGTGTGTGTGTAAATTCATCAGCTTTCCAGTATAAGAATGCTTGTCTGGTCTGAAACACAGATAATTGATTATGTGGTGTGTGTGTGTGCGTGTGTGTGGGATCATCATTACACTGGCTCATTGAAGTACATTGTGTGCATGTGTATTTTTGAATGATTGAATAATGAATTATTTATTCTACAATTGTGCGTTTTCACACAGATATAAGCATATCCACAAAGCCCACCTGCTGAAGAAGTTTCAGTGTCTGATTGAGGGAATTCCACAGCAGGGAGACACCAGACTCCTCCATGAGATCTACACAGACCTCTACATCACAGAGGGGGGAAGAGGAGAGGTCAATGATGAACATGAAGTCAGACAGATAGAGAGGGCATCCTGGAGAGAAGCAGCACAAGGCAGACCAATCAAATGCAGTGACATCTTTAAACTCTCACCGGAAGAGGAAAGACGCAGAAAAGATGAGGCTGAAAAGAAGGGCAGAATTTTTAACCCTAAACAATACAAACCCCTCAGAACAGTGCTGACAAAGGGAGTGGCTGGCATTGGAAAAACAGTCTCTGTGCAGAAATTAATTCTGGACTGGGCTGAAGGAACAGCTAATCAGGATATCCACTTCATATTTCCTCTTCCTTTCCGGGAGCTGAACCTGATGAAGGAGAAGAAACTCAGTCTGGTGGGTCTTATTCAGCACTTCTTCCCAGAAATCAAAGATCCTAGAGTCTTAACCAGTTCAGCACACAGAGTCATGTTCATCTTTGATGGTCTGGATGAGTGTCGACTTCCTCTAGATTTTCGCTCCAACCCGACCACCTGTTGTGATGTGACAGCACCAGCCTCAGTGGACGTGCTGCTGACAAACCTCATCAAGTAGTCAGGTAGAACTTTGTGGAATTTGGGCATAAGTGTGACATAAGGTACTAATGCAATTTTTTTGCATAAATTGATAGTTTAGGGGGTGTCCTTTCAGAATCTGATGGGTGCCGCTCCGGCACCCTTGAGCATTTTCTTTAAAATGACATCATCTGCCACACCCCTTTTTTATCATAGAAAGTCGTCTGAATATACATTAACATATAAACCCATCATGTATGGTATCAAATTAAAGCTCTTCTCATGCAGGAATCAGCTTTGACCATCAAAAAGATGAAAAAAAATAGTTCAGGTCCCTTCAGAGAACAAAATACCATTTGCAAAGTGACCTTTAAGGTCAGATTACGTTCCTTTTTGCCGCATAATAGCTAACTCTAAATCATGTCATATTTTGGTATTAAATTGAATAAATGATGGAACTGCCATTTAGCCTAATACAGTGAATCTTAACCACAGGGCCGCGGCCCAGACTTACGGTGATTCTTAACCAGAGGGCCGCAAGAAATTTTCAGTGTTGCACCTGTTGGCCGCAAGGGCTGCGGTACTGGGTAGATTATCAAATGAAGACATCAGAGATATGTAATGCATGAGACTTAATTCCATTCACCAGAGATGGAAAAGTCCAGCTTCAGAAAGTAAAAGTCCTACCACATATCTGTGCCAACCACTCACTCAAACCAGCTGATTCTATTTAACACAACTCTTCAGCCAGGTCAAGCAGCTAATTGATGAGACCACCTGTTAAGTGCCAATACATGATTGGACTTTTACTTTCTGAAGCTGGACTTTTCCACCTCTGCCATTCACCTTGTGGGTATATCCGTATCGAGGATATGTACTGCAAATGCTGCTAGCTACGTTAGCACATTGTCGTTATACCTGTGCACTCACAAGAATCCTTACAAAACTGCTGGGATTCTGACACTACACATTTCACTAAAGGGGAGACTTGCCCAACGTGTTAGAATGAATGGATGGCCAGAAGTTCATCGCCAGAAAGCTACCATTAAGTGAATCCAGCCATGTCTAAAAACAAATACCGTTAACGTAACGTAATGAAATTGCACTTGTGAAATGTCTACCAATAAATACAAAAACGTGCGCTTTTTGGATGTGAATGATGAATATTAAATGGGCCCCGGGCATTATATGTCATCCAGATGGGTGTCTCTCAGTATGAAGATGCACCGCCACTAAAGAGTGGTTCCAAAACACTCAACATCTGCTTCAAGACAACCAAGGACCGGCATGTTCAGTCCATAGGCTCCACCCAATGGGTGGACTTTAGCTGTTCCTCCCCAAAGTGTTCTCTAAAGTGAGACTCTTTGATGGTGGTGACCTCAAACCCAGTGTCCCAAAGGCAGCTTGTCTTCACTCCAGAGATCATCAGGTCAACCGTCCAGCAGTGACCGAATGCATTTTGTTTCAGGAACTGGTCGACTTCAGTGTCAACACAGTCTGCCAGCCCACTCCTGATCATTGATTAACCAGGGGGCCTTGGTTTGCTCTCTGGTGGAGTATTCTGTGCACTGTCTGCCTCTCCTGGAGCATGTCTTTGCCGGGTGACTTGGCCATGACTGTTGACTGGTGTGACCGGACTCTCCACATGTGTAGCAGATGTACTGCCCTTCCTGGTCTCTTAATGGCTCTCTATTTGGGTCACAAGGTGGTCGTTTGCTTCAGGGATCCATTGCAAAGGTGATGAGCAGTGTGCAAATAAAAATTCAACTTTCAGTGGAGGATACTGATGACAGCGAGGGAGAAATGTCTGATTGAATGAATGTTCTTTGGAGGAGACATTTGATGTTTGTGATGTGTACAAGGCCAGCCTGGCAACATGTTCTTGATATAGTTGCTTTCAGAAATCTGTGATAAAGTACTACTTTGTTGTCTGTTTGATTAATTGGTGAGGGTTGATACAATTTGTTGCTCAGCCTACCATTTCAGAGGTGTGACCGTACCAGATTTTACAGTTATTATGTTCTCTGGAGGGATAATTTTTAGCATTTTTTAAATTGACATCATTGATTTGTGTTTGAGAAGAGCTTTCATTTGATACCATACATGATGGGTTTTATACAGTAATGTGAGTCTAGTTCTTTTTTTATGGTCAACAAAATTATTATGTCATTAAAAACTTTTTTTTTTCATCTTTTTGATGGTCAAAGCTGATTCCTGCATGAGAAGAGCTTTAATTTGATACCATACATGATGGGTTTATATGTTAATGTATATTTAGACGACTTTCTATGATCAAAAAGGGGTGTGGCAGATGATGTAATTTTAAGGAAAATGCTCAAGGGTGCTGGAGCGGCACCCGTCAGATTCTGAGTCTACACCCCCTAAACTATCAGATTATGCAAAAATATTGCATTAGTACCTTATGTCACACCTATCCTGGGGTTCTACCTGACTAAAGGGGAATCTGCTTCCTTCTGCTCTCCTCTGGATCACCACCCGACCAGCAGCAGTCAATCAGATCCCTCCTGAGAGTGTGGATCAGGTGACAGAAATAAGGGGATTCAAAAACCCACAGAAAGATGAGTACTTCAGGAAGAGAATCAGTGATGAGAACCTGGTCAGCAGAACCATCACACACCTGAAGTCATCCAGGAGCCTCTACATCATGTGCCACATTCCAGTCTTCTGCTGGATTTCAGCCACTGTTGTAGAGAAAACATCAAAAGAATCAGAGAGTGTAGAAATGCCAAGGACTCTGACTCAAATGTACACACACTTCCTGATCATTCAGACAAGCATGAAAAATGTCAAGTACACAGAGAGAAAAGAGACAGATGAAGAGGTGATTTTCAAACTGGGGAAACTGGCTTTCCAACAGCTGGAGAAAGGTAACCTGATCTTCTATGAGGAAGACCTGAGAGAGTGTGGCATTGATGTCACAGAAGCATCAGTGTATTCGGGAGTGTGTACTCAGATCTTCAGAGAGGAGGCTGGGCTGTACCAGGGGAAGGTGTTCAGCTTTGTGCATCTGAGCATCCAGGAGTTTCTTGCAGCTCTCTATGTGTTCCTCTGTTTCAGCAACAGACAGAGAAACATGCCTGACCAACAACAAACCTCTCAGCTCTCTGCTCTGTTCAGAGCTGCAACACTTTATGACCTACACAAGACTGCAGTGGACCTGGCCTTACAGAGTAAGATTGGACATCTGGACCTTTTCCTCCGCTTCCTTCTAGGCCTCTCGCTGGAGTCCAATCAGAATATCTTAAAGCACCTACTGCCACAGAGCAGCAGCCAATCAGATAGCTCAGAGCAGGCAGTGCAGTATGTCAAACAGAAGATCAGAGATCAGAGGAGCTCAGACAGAAACATCAACCTGTTCTACTGTCTGAATGAGCTGAATCACCATGCTGTAGTGGAGCACAAAGAGAGCTCAGATCTGCTTGTAGAGATGCTCTTACCAGGAGAGTGGAAGACTCGTACATTTCCTTTTACGATGTCAGAAGAGCAGCTGGCTGAGTTTGACCTGCAGAAGTACATGGGGACACCAGAGGAAGATCAGACTGAACTCCTCAGTCCAGATGAAGTTCTTCAGAGGCTGGTGCCAGTGATCGCAACATGTACATCAGCTGAGTAAGTAACACACAGTGTTTTGTACAGTATGTTTGTGAATATGTGACAGTGTGTGTGTGTGTGTGTGTGTGTGTGTGTGTGTGTGTGTGTGTGTGTGTGTGTGTGTGTAAGAGAGAGGGGCGGGGGCAGAGAAAGAGAGATTCTGATGGCATATCCTTCAGGCTGAGTAAAGCATCGCAACATGTACTGTACATATGAGTAAGTATAGTAATACACAGTGTTTTGTTCAGTATGTTTATGAATATGAGAGAGAGAGAGAGAGAGAGGGAGAGAGAGAGAATTTCCCTCAGGCTGAGGCTGCTGCTATGGTCTTAACTGCATGTGAGGAACATGGACATCTCCAGTGTATACCAGCTTGTCTTTAGCAGAGACGTCTCTCAGTGCACAGGAGACTACAGTAAACATGCAACATTAACTGTTGTTTACAAGATGTAGATTTATTCTTCTGCCCTAAAATTGATAATGAGGAAATTGGTGATGTTTCACATAGATAATAATAATAATAATAATACATTTTATTGATATAGCGCCTTTCAAGACACCCAAGGTCGCTTCACAAATGAATTGAAAACACAAAATAGCCAGGTGCCAGACAGAGCGCCGTATTCGCACAGCGTTCCTGTACAGACATCAGACATTAGACAACCACAAACATAGCGCATTTTTCACGTGCACAGAGACAGTGCCGAACGGAGTGGCTTAGTCGCCAGCGTACCCGTGGCAACAAAGAACAAACAAATTTACAAAACAACAAGACACAAGACAAAAGATGCCGGACGGAGCGGCGTAATCGCCTGCGTACCCATGACACCAAGACATACAAAGACAGACACCAAACAACAATTAACATATGATAAAATAACATAGATTAACAAAAACACTTGCAACACTAGGCAAAACAAAATGTCAGATAAATAATAAAAGAAAACAAAATCAGAAAAGTCCACGCCAACTTATTCCTGCATCCGAGTCAGACGACCGAGAAAAGTCCCGGCTGGGCAATGATGACACAGCCTTGAACCAACCGGTGGATTCAATAGGCAGGCCGGCTGGAGAGCACCAGTAGCACAAGCAGCAGAAGCAAAGAACCGTCCGAAGTCGTGGGCGACCCTGCAGATCAGCAACTCAGTTGACCCCGACAGCAACAGCTTGTTTTCAGCTTGGATCAGACTCCAGGCTGAGCATGGCAGCTCGCAGACCAGCAGCTCGGCAGTCGCAGTAGCAGCACATCGCCCGCAGTTGGTAGCTAGGTCCTGTCCTGACCAGACGGTGAAGTGCAGCGCTGCTCACGGATGGAGGATGAGAGAGGCCCAGGGCTAAAGCTAGCCATCGTCAGTTTTCAACCCAGTGGACTTAACGGCATCAGCCAACTTGTTTGCAGAAAAAAAGACTAAAAAGCATAAGACTATCAAGAATAGCGTAAATAAAGAGTGATAAAAAAACATTTAACTAGACACATAACTACAAAACAATTAACAGAATAAAACACAAAATTACGAACATTACATAAAAACAGACAAAAACATGATGCCAGACGGAGCGGCATGTCTTGCCAGCGTCCCCGTAACCTAGCAACATCTCAACATCTCAACAAGATCTCTTTCTCTCGGCCCAACAATACTGAGTGCTGTCGGTACAAAAAAAGGGAAAAACGAAAACGAACAGTTTTATCTAGCTAAATGGCTAATGATAAAATCCAGTGACTTTTCACATAGATATCTGTTTCTCAAGGCCAACAGTACAAAAGAAGTGATCAGTTGTATCTAGTTCAAGTTGCTATTGCCAGCAGCTACCACAGCCAGCCAGCTGCACTCATTCTTGAGCCCCCATGTTCATGCCCCCACAGACAGGTTCCCCATTATGATGCATCCAGTCAGGATGTTCTCAATAGTGCAGTGCTAAAAGTTCAAAGTGACTATCTCTACTTAACTCGGCGAGGGCTGAACCATTTCACCCCCCTATCATGTCTGAGGTGAACTTTTGAATTTGTTATGCATATTTATATTATGAGAGATAAGGTGAACCATTTCACCCCCCTATCATCTCACAGCGCCGTAGTCAGAAGTGGGTTATCCCAGGCTTGGTAGCGTTCGTAGCTCGTAGAGTTGAGCTCCACTCCCGGTTGGCCTCCAAAAGCTCCGTTTCCACGGCCACCGACTCAGCTGCTGTAGGCGACACGTCCTGTCCCCGTCCGGTCTCTTGCACTGAATGTCTGTGCTTTAAAAAGCCAAGCCCACAACCCCTGCACCAATCACCACCACCGGATTCTCCCGCTACACACCTGTAGCCAATTGTACACAATCTCCCGGCTAGGGAGTGTTGATCCAAACGTAACCCCCCCCCCCCCCACCCCCACCCACCCTTCATCTGTGTGTGTGTGTGTGTGTGTGTGTGTGTGTGTGTTTATTTTAGTATAGAGAAGAGTGGGAGGCATTTGTGGGAGAAGTGTGTATGTAACAGAGTGAGTGTGTGTGGGTTGGGCAGAGTTTTGTGTGTGTGTCTGTGTGTGTGTGCGTGTGTGTGTGTGTGTGTGTGTGTGTGTGTGTGTGTGTGTGTGTGTGTGTGTGTGTGTGAGGTGAGGAGGTGCTTAATATTCCCGTCTCTCATTCTGTTTCAGGCTGAGTAACTGTGATCTGACTGAGAAGAGCTGTTCCTATCTGGCCTCTGTCCTGACCACACACTCCTCAAGTCTCAGACTGCTGGACCTGACTGACAATAAGCTGCTGGACTCAGGAGTGGAACTTTTATGTTCTGCACTTTGTCATCAAAACTGCAAACTGGAGGAACTAGAGTAAGTATACTTTCTTGTGGTAAATGTGTGTGTGTGTGTGTGTGTGTGTGTGTGTGTGTGTGTGTGTGTGTGTGTGTGTGTTTGTGAGTTAGTATAGAGTAGAGGTGGAGGGGCATTTGTGGGTGTGCATGGTAGAGTTCTCAACGGGCCAGAAAATGACAACCCGACACGACCCGGTCGGTGGCTTTCAAAGCCTGAGCCCGATGTAACCCGACACATATACAGTATATGATTTATCTACCTGAACTATCTACCTGCCGCCCGACGCCGGGGGTCGAGATTTCCCATGTTATCCTATGGAGACGGACGGGCTGTGGGTCGTTAAGGGCACAATTATGCAGTGGCCTACCTAACCCACGTAAAAACCTAGTGAAACAATATTTTCCACAACAGAAACATGATGTAAATGGGAAAACGTACTGTTCTTGCTATAAAAAAGGCAGAATCATCCACAGAGCATGATATTTCAATAACCTCTTCATACACGCTTCACTTTCTTTTCACCAACTCCATCTTCTTCTCCAGGCTAAAGGCGTGCACACACGCGGCGGCATCAAGTCTGCCCCCGCTCCATGATTGCATGCACGTTGCATGCAGCAGCCAGACTTTCTTTACGGTAGATCGAGATACTTTATTGATCCCAAGGGGAAATTCACGATGATTCACGGTAAACGGGTCCTGTCGGGTTTGTCGGGCCGACCCGACCCATTGAGAACTCTGGTGCATGGGTAGAGGGAAGGTGTGTGTGTGTGACAGGGTGAGTGTGTGTGGGTTGGGGAGCATGTATGTATGGCAGTTTTGTGTGTGGAATATGTGTCTAGGCAGTGAGTGTGTGTTTGGATGGAAGTGTGTGTATGTTTGAGAGGGCATGTGTGTTTTGGGGCAGTTGGGGAGAGTGTATATTGAGAGAGAGTTTGTGTGTGTGAGAGAGAGGGGGGTGCAAGGATATGTTAGATAGTGTGTGTGTGTGTGTGTGTGTGTGTGTGTGTGTGTGTGTGTGTGTGCGTGCGCACGCGTGTGTGTGTTTGTGTATGTGTGCGCACGCAATAATCCAATCTGTCATTCTGTTTCAGCCTATGGGGCTGTAGTCTGACTGAGAAAAGCTGTTCCTATCTGGCCTCTGCCCTGACCACACACTCCTCAAGTCTCAGACTGCTGGACCTGGGGGCCAATAAGCTGCTGGACTCAGGAGTGGAACTTTTATGTTCTGCACTTTGTCACCAAAACTGCAAACTGGAGGAACTAAAGTAAGCATACTTTCATGTACTGTAGTGTGTTTGTGCATGTGTGTGTGTGTGTGTGTGTGTGTGTGTGTGTGTGTGTGTAGGGGCATTTGTGGGTGGGTGTGCATATGGAGAGAGGGAAAGTGTGTGTGCTAGTGCTATGAGTTTGTTTCCTGTGTGCTACTGGACACTGGCTACAGGCTCTGCACAAGAAATGCTGGTGTGTGTGGAGGAGGGGCATTTGTGGGTGTGCATGGGGAGAGGGAAATGTGTGTGACAGGGTGAGTGTGTGTGTGTGTGTGTGTGTGTGTGTGTGAGAGAGAGAGAGAGAGAGAGAGAGAGAGAGAGAATAGAGTAGTAACTCTTGTTAATGGTGCATTTAAGCCAAATAGCTCAGATAGTTCTAGAATGTTTACCTGTTTAAACGACACTGAGAGCACACAACACCCACAACAACTTACAGCTGTAGTCTCTCCCTCTGTTTGTGTTGGGTAAGCTGTGTCTGTGTCGGCAAAAGGTGAGGTGTGTGTGTGTGTGTGTGTGTGTGTGTGTGTGTGTGTGAGAGAGAGAGGGAGAGAGCGAGAGAGAACCCACATGTATCTCGTCTGACTGATAAGAGCTGTTCCTATCTGGCCTCTGCTGTGTCCACACACTCCTCAAGGGGGGTAAAGGAGAGTGAATGTAGCAATGGGAGTGTGTGTTGGTGATTAATATTCAGATGTTTAACTCTGTTTCAGTCTACAGTACTGTTGGCTGACTGATAAGGGCTGTTCCTATCTGGCCTCTGCTGTGTCCACACACTCCTCAAGTCTCAGAGTGCTGCAGCTGAGTCACAATAAGCGGATTAGTGCATCAGCTGTAGAGCAGCTCTCTGCTCTAGTGGAGGACCCACACTGTAAACTGGAGAAAATACAGTGAGTAAATATCTAAATTCAAGAGTTCTCTGATCTTCTGTCCTTAGTGGCCTCTTGCTCTGATAAACTGGTGATTTTAGGAGATTTTAACGTCCACATTTGTTGTCCAACTGAACTGATGGTTAGTGAGTTTTTAACCCTTTTAGGCTCTTTTAACTGAACTCAATCAGTATCTGGCTTTCCTGTTGTTAACCTCACCACTGTTGATATTGTCTGATCACCCCCACCTTCTGCCTCAAAACACACACACTCACACACACACACACACACACACACACACACACACACACACACTCCTCATCTCCTCTCACCAACACACTCCTCTACCCACACACACACTCCTCTCCTCTCCTCACACACACTCCTCTCCTCTCACACACACACTCCTCTCTCTCCTCTCACACCCACCACCTAAAAAGAGACACACACACATACACTCCTCCTCAGCGCCACTTTCTCACACACACTCCTCTACCCACACACACACTCCTCTCCACTCACACACTCCTCTCTCCTCTCCTCTCATCACACTTCTCTACTCACACACACACACCTCTACCCACACACTCCTCTCCACTCACACACTCCTCTCTCCTCTCCTCTCACACACTCCTCTCCTCTATCACACTCCTCTACTCACACTCATCACAGGCCGACTATTCTGCCAAACTCATTACAGTAATTAACAGTCTAGAGTGTTCTTTAAAACCAACATCCACCATCTCATGTCCTGATTTTGCTCTTCCAGAGATCCTACACACACTCCTCTCCTCACACACACACACTCCTCTACCCACACACACACACACACATTCCTCTTCAGCACACTCCTCTCTCTCTCTCTCTCTCTCTCTCTCTCTCTCTCTCCCTCTCACACTCACACACACACACACACACACACACACACACACACACACACACACACTTGATCCCTTAACTCAGCCACATCCTCTCACTTTTCCATCTTCTTCCTCCTTCCTCACCCTCACCCACTCAGTTGAACAGCTTCTGCTCTGACACATTGAGTCATGGAGCCCCTTTAATGATCAAACAACCCAACACTGCAACTGCTGGGTTGAATCATGGAGCCCCTTTAATGATCAAACAACCCAACACTGCAACTGCTGGGTTGAATCATGGAGCCCCTTTAATGATCAAACAACCCAACACTGCAACTGCTGGGTTGAATCATGGAGCCCCTTTAATGATCAAATAACCCAACACTGCAACTGCTGGGTTGAATCATGGAGCCCCTTTAATGATCAAACAACCCAACACTGCAACTGCTGGGTTGAGCCATGGAGCCCCTTTAATACTAAAACAACCCAAGACTGCAACTGCTGGGTTGAATCATGGAGCCCCTTTAATGATAAAACAACCCAACACTGCAACTGTTGGGTTGAATGACCCCACTCGTGCTCTCTGATGTACCTGTAGAAGGGCAGAGCAGAAATGGAGGAAAGATTTCAGCTTTCTTCAGCTCTCTTATGAAATCACTTACAGTTTTACCAACTCTCTCTCTCTCTCTCACATACTGGCCCTCAGATTGCCTTCAGATTACAGCCGTGGTGATATCCTTTACCATCGCCACTCCCACTCGTGTCATATTGCTTAACTCTAGGGTGGTACACCTGGTCTAAAACCACTATGGCGCGTTCAGACTGCAGACGAATCTGATTCAAATCTGATTCCATCTCATATCCGATTTTTTGGGCTGACTGTTCACACTGCCTTTAGCAAGTGTCCAAATCGGATATGGCTCTGTTCAGACTGGGTCACATTAGTAACGGATCTGAGAGGTTGCTGTAGCAACGAAAACAAACATTTCTGCCATCAGGAGGAAATACTTGCTAATTTGGTGTGATTAAACATAGAACAATACAACTATGAGTGTTCATTGAATGCATGCATATGTGTGCGCATTTGCGCGACAGAAACCAAAACTAATCAGTGGCAAGCTCCGCTTCAAACTGTTGAGGCTATTTAATTATTTAACAGCATTTAATAGAACAATGTGGATTCTTGCAACTTCCATAGAAACAGAGCAGAGACTGTATAATGCTCTATTTAGCATTGAGTATTGTTAAGTCATGTTTAATATAGCATGGTCAAAAGACATAGCCGTAACGTTGCTCCACAACTCGAAATAGGTGGGCGGTCACGCACGTAAAGTCACGTCACGGACAGTCAAATCCGATCTGAGTGTTGGGACTTGGGAGCTGTTCAGACTGAGACGCATCTGTCCATATCCGATACGAATGCGATATGAAACTACCTCCTGGATGTGGTTTGCAACTGTTTCACAAAAATCGGATTTCATGTGACCTGTCACTGTTCAGACTTCAAAAGTGACATCCGATACAAATCTGAATGGGCTAAAAATCGGATTTTGGCTGGCAGTCTGAATGCAGCCTAAGAGACTTCTTCCCCTAACATGGTACCCACCAACACCTCTGGCTCAAGGACTATATGGCTGCTGGTACAGAATAGAGGCCTCTGTCTCTCATGCAGCCTGGCTCACTGGTAGAGGCTTGTCATTGATGTCACTGATTGATGATCATCTCCTTTCTCCTGCAGGTGGGAATGGGGGAACAGTAGAATAGTGCTTCTGATTAGACTGATCTGATCAGTGCTGCTGGACTATTTAGCTCCACCCTCACTGTGTTTGTCTGTTGTCATGGACACTGATTGATGATCTTCTTCTTCCTTTATCCTACAGGTGGGCGAAAGATGAAGGTACTGAATGGGAGGATTATGATTCGGAGGAGGAAGATGAGGATGATAGTGAAGAAGACGAGGATGAGAAAGACGATGATGGGGAGGAAGATGATGATTCGGAGGAGGAAGATGATTTGGAGGAAGATGATGATGATGAGGAGGAGGATTGAGGAGCTCATTAAGTGACCTTTTACACACACACACACACACACACACACACACACACACACATGCACACACACACACACACACACACACACACATGCACACACACACACACACACACACGCACACACACACACACACACACACACACACACACACACACTCAAGCACACACACACACACACACACACACACACACACACTCAAGCACACACACACACACACACACACACACACTCAAGCACACACACACACACACACACACACACACACACACACACACACACACACACTCAAGCACACACACACACACACACACACACACACACACACACACATACAGACACACACACAGACACACACACACACACACACACACACACACACACACACACACACACACACACACACAAACACACACACTGATCAGCCAGAGATGATTGGCAGCATGCAGCATGGACTCGGCAGACATAAGAGACTCTCACACATGCACAGGTGGACATGTGGACACACACACACACACACACACTGTTGTTGTCCGTATCTGTTGAACCTGTTCACTATTGTTTTGTCATTATATCAGATGGACATGTGGACTGGGGTGAACACTGTGTGAATGTCCATATCTGTTGAAGCTGTTCACTATTGTTTTGTCATTATATCAGATGGACATGTGGACTGGGGTGAACACTGTGTGAATGTCCATATCTGTTGAACCTGTTCACTATTGTTTTGTTTTGTCATGATATCAGATGGACATGTGGACTGGGGTGAACACTGTGTGAATGTCCATATCTGTTGAACCTGTTCACTATTACATGTATGAAATCATATGCACATGTGGGTTGGACTAGGGCCTAGGCAATGTATAAAATTCAGTATCTGTTGTAAAATATAAAATGAAATAAGCTTTATTTGATGGTATTAGTGTGTGTGTGTGTGTGTGTGTGTGTGTGTGTGTGTGTGTGTGTGTGTGTGTGTGTGTGTGTCTGTCTGTCTGTCTGTCTGTCTGTCTGTCTGTCTGTCTGTCTGTCTGTCTGTCTGTCTGTCTGTCTGTCTGTGTCTTCTGGCACATTTGTTCCACGAGGAGCCGTTAATATAGAAGTTAGAATACTTACAGGGATGTTGAACTTATTTCAGTAACAAAAGCATATTTTAAAACATTTGATTTGCAGAAATGAACTCACCATTGCACATCATCCCTAAATCTGGCTGGTTGTTTGGCCACATGTGTGATGACATCAGCAACTGGTCCCATCTCACTGTCCCATCTGAACACTTCAGTCTGAGCCCACAGTGCAGTGTGGTGGTGCCACCTAGTGGTCAACAGGAGAACAGCAGCTGGTCCCATCTCACTGTCCCATCTGAACACTTCAGTCTGAGCCCACAGTGCAGTGTGGTGCTGCCACCTAGTGGTCAACAGGAGAACATTCCCTGAGAGGAGACTAGCAGCTGTTACACTGAGGCCTTCTCATATGAGGTGGATGCAATACAATTACACATTAATCCATTAATTTATTCAGAGCAGAGGCCGTAGACTTCAATGGAACAGTCGGTGACTTCTGATGGCCTTTACCCAAAGATTATGAATGGAGGAGCAAGATATTTCATCAGGAGCCACTTCGGGGAACCCAAATGTTACCGATTATGTGCTGCCTCTGCTCTGCATAAAGGGGCATTTTGATCCCTCCTCCTGTTTCCCAGATTCATGGAGGTGGCTTCTGATGAAGTATCTTGCTCCACCTTAACAATCTTTGCTTCACACAAGCAACAGAATGGGCTTCTGATGGTGTATCTTGCTCCACCTTAACAATCTCTGCTTCACATCAGCAACAGAATGGGCTTCTGATGAAGTATCTTGCTCCACCTTAACAATCTCTGTTTTCCATCAGCAACAGAATGGGCTTCTGATGGTGTATCTTGCTCCACCTTAACAATCTCTGCTTCACATCAGCAACAGAATGGGCTTCTGATGAAGTATCTTGCTCCACCTTAACAATCTCTGCTTCACATCAGCAACAGAATGGGCTTCTGATGAAGTATCTTGCTCCACCTTAACAATCTTTGCTTTACATCAGCAACAGAATGGGCTTCTGATGGTGTATCTTGCTCCACCTTAATAATCTTTGCTTTACATCAGCAACAGAATGGGCTCGATGAGCCGCTCGCCGAGGTCAGACTGGACCATGTGACCACCATCAGGTCCACCAGAAGGAGCCAATCAGAGGAGAC
This sequence comes from Sardina pilchardus, assembly GCF_963854185.1. Classification (NCBI taxonomy): domain Eukaryota; kingdom Metazoa; phylum Chordata; class Actinopteri; order Clupeiformes; family Clupeidae; genus Sardina; species Sardina pilchardus. The sequence goes on from NC_084994.1 coordinate 8,450,187, forward strand.
GTGAGGTGGCGGGGTCTGCCCCTCCATCAGCAACAGGCGGCAGCCAGGGGGTCAAGGCCGTGTTGATTAGCTTCGGCAAGTTAGCAAGCGCCATTTTCAAGTATGGCGCCTGGAGAATTTAGAACCAGCTCCGTGCACGAAAATCCGTGTTGGGAACGAGCTCTCATGCGCGTACATGTTGGTGGACGGGTACCTACAGCCAATCATTACTCCGTGCGACACTCCACTGGACTCAGGTGTGCGTTCCCGAGCAACTTTTTCTGCTTGTTGTTACTCGGCAAGCAAGTTATGTGCATTATCGCCACCCTCTGAACTGGAGTATGACTCTCTTTTTCCAGAATGTCCAATAGAAATCAATGTAGGTCCATGCATCATTTCCAGGTTTGGAACTTTGCGCATGGTCAGATCCGACTGGCGCTGGATCGGAGCTCCAGTGTTCAATATGGCGTTGGCGAAAATTGGCCGGATTTACTAGCCTAGCATCGGCCATTCATTTGTATGGAGGGCGGGACTTAGTCACGCTCTCCAGTTATATATAATACCTCCATGGCGGCAGCAGCATCAAGGTGCTCTGTGAGGTCAGCACACCTGACTTGGAGCTGCTGACCCTGACGCTGCGCCCCTGCTGCCTCCCCCGGGAAACCCCAGCTGCTGTGGCCAGCTCCCCAGTGCTGATGTTAAGGCTGCAGTGCTGCTGGTAGCCAAGGATGCTAACACTATGGAGGCTAACTATGGACAGGGCTGCATGTGTACAAGTCTTATGTGTGTGTGTGTAGACCAACTTCTTCAGCATAATGGGCCACATGTTAATCTGAGAAGAGGGCCGTGGGTCACAAATAAGATCATGTGATGTCACTTTAGATTACACTGAGATGCATCATATGTTTGTCAGTACGCCACTTCCCCAGACAGCACTCCATGGTAACCCTGGTTACTCATTTATGTCATGGGCCTGTTGATCTCTGCTGACAGGAGAAACACAGCGCCCCCCTTATTGCCCTGTGTGAAACTGTGGTCAGATAAGGAACTGCAGCTAACCCTTTAAAAAGCCATTGGGACAGAAATTCCCACAGGCTGACAAAGGTTGTTTGGCCTGCGGATCCTAAATGTGAGCACCTTGGTCTCTAGACTGTTAATGTGTAGTGTGTTAAAGCTGTCAATAAATGTCACAAATGTCTGTATGTCACCATATCTATCTATTAATGCAAGGAACGTCTGTCTGTGTGTCACTCTGTCTGTCTGTCTGTCTGTCTGTCTGTCTGTGCCACGCATAACTCTCGGGTGGGTGGGTGGGTGTGGTGTGGTGCCTGTGTGTATTGTTACGTAAAGAAAGGTTTCCTAAGCTTCACGGTATCAATATTATCTGTTTTGGTGAGCGGGAAATCACACTCCTACTGTACACAATGTCTACACCCTGAGTAAACAGTGTGTGTGTGTGTGCGCGCGCGTGTGTGTGTGCTCAGTCCCAGACACAGACACAGAGCACACGCACACCATGTGCTGTTTCTTTAAGGGAATCAACTCAAGGCTGAAGGATGGACTTTGACTTAAGAAAAAAATCACAAGTTGCCACCCTATTCACTCCAGAACATGTTTGGCGGTTGCCTTTGGTGGTTAAAAGATCTCACGGTAAGTCATTGAATGTTTTTGTAATTAAAATAAAAATGGTTGTAGTTTGAAAATGACTCAATGTGCTAAACAAAATTGTATTGACTTGTTGGTGAGTCTGACAAGGTAGATTTATGTAGGGAGTGGAGGCTGATGTCTTCATGGTAGGCTTGTGTATTATTTCCTAAACAGCCAAGAGCCTTTAAATGCTTTATGTTCGTCATACTCAGCTCTGAACAAAACCGTTTAGGAGTTCTTCTGATCCAAACCACTCTGGTTCAGGCATACTGTAGCTGCTCCACAACCAAACAAGTCCAGACCAAACTTCTCAAACATTTATGTTATTGCTGTTCGACCTAAAGGGTTGAATGTTGTCCTTGTACTGATTTCCTGCCTGTCCCATGCCATGGACTGTAACAGATTTTCAACTCTTCCTGGTATCAAGTAAGAAATTACAAATGTACAAATCATGAGTCATGAAACTGCAGGATGTTGTCAATCCACATAGCGTTCTGTCTGAGGAATCCCCTCAGATCTGGCTGTATTGCAGCCCCTCAGGGAGTACAGGTGCTCCATCACGATGAGTTGTTCTGCAAAAAAAAACACAAGCAAAAGAAAAGTATGGAAGCCCATTTCCGCCAGGGGTTTAAAAAAAATAAGTTTATGCTAAATCAAAATCATGAGATATAAAAGTCAAAATGATGAGATTAAAAAGTCAACAGTTTTAGATACAAAGTCATAATTTTGAGATATAAGAAAGTGATCACTGGGCATCTGGTGGTAGGTCGATCCTGCCATGGGCATCTGAGAGGGCCTTTGGGAGGGAGATGGTCCTGCCATGGGGGTCTCAGTATGATTGCATTACATCTCATTATACTACTATTAGAGAGTAACATTCTTGTGTGTGTGTGTCTGTGTCTGTGTGTGTGTGTGTGTGTGTGTGTGTGTGTGTGTCTGTGTGTGTGTGTGTGTGTGTGTGTGTGTGTGTGTGTGTGTGTGTGTGTGTGTCTGTGTGTGTGTAGTAGTAGTAGTAGTAGTAGTAGAGACACAATTGTTCTCCTTATGGAGGTTCTCCTCTTTTTCTCTAGGGCGGAGACCACCAGCTCTAACAGGAAAACATACTGTGTGTGAGTGTGTGTGTGTGTGTGTGTGTGTGTGTGTGTGTGTGTGTGAGTGAGTAGAGACAGGAATATTTTCATAATGTAAGTTCTCCTCTTCTTTCTCTATAGGAAGGATGGGGGTTACTACCTCTAACAGCCCTCCCTCCCCTACACCCACCCGTGTGTCCATGAAGAGTGATACGTCCATGGATCCTCCAGTCAACTTTAGAGAAAAATACTCTTCTACTGGACAGTAAGATCATTGACTCTGGTTTTCACACTATACTGTATGTGTCATTGTGTTATACTTCAGTCAGGTATAGGCATGTGTGCATCCATATGTCCGCATGTGTGCGTACGTGTGTGTTGGAGTGAATAAAGACAGGATTGTGATCCTGATGGAAGTTCTCTTCTCTAGGATGGAGGGCACTAGCTCTAACAGGAAAGCTCCATCACCTACACCCACCCATGTGTCCATGAAGAGTGATAAGTCCATGGATCCTCCAGTCAACTTTAGAAAACGAGACGCTTCCACTGAACAGTAAGATCATGACTCTCCCTGAGTGTGTGTGTGTGTGTGTGTGTGTGTGTGTGTGTGTGTGTCGGAGTGAATAAAAACAGGATTGTGATCCTGATGGAAGTCCTCTTCTTCTCTAGGATGGGGGGCACCAGCTCTAACAGGAGGCCTCCCTCTCCTACACCCACCCATGTGTCCATGAAGAGTGATAAGTCCATGGATCCACCAGTCAACTTTAAAAATCAAGACTTTTCTACTGAACAGTAAGATCATGACTCTCCCTGTGTGTGTGTGTGTGTGTGTGTGTGTGTGTGTGTGTGTGTGTGTGTGTGTGTGTGTGTGTGAAAAAAACAACAAAGTACCAACAATGTAGTTTGCGAACCCGGAGTTTGTAACCGAAGACTGCTAAGAACACTTAGCAAAAACAGCGTGATTTAAACATTCAGAGATGTTAATCATGGGCCCTCTCGGAATGTTTAACACTCTGTAAAGCACCATGAGACGTGTGTAATGTTTTGGTGCTCTACAAGTAAAATTGAAAGATGTGTTGGCTAAATCCATTGGCTTTGTATCACCCTATAATCAGACCACAGACAATTGGACCAATATCTCCAATACCCAGCTGTCAAAGTGATGCATCCATGGGGGATCTTTTCAAGTTCAGCAGTGGACCACCGCAGTCTGATCCAAAGTGAGTTGTTAGATGTTATATTTAACATTTTTGCAGTTTTACACAGTTTATAGCATGGTAAGGATAGTGAGGAAAAGCATGTGATCTATCTGGGACAACGTCAGTTGTATCATGCCTTGCTGTGTGTGTGTGTGTGTGTGTGCGTGTGCATGTGCACTACCAAGCCCTATGAGTAAATGTATGTATGCATTTTGCTTATCATAGTTTGAACCCTGGCTACATGTGTTTTTGAATGGTTTGATTTAGTCTTAGATTCAATAAATGATTTATTCTTTAATTATGTGTTTTGGCTTTTGCACACAGATATCAACAGATCCACATATCCCACCTGCAGAAGAAGTTTCAGTATCTGATTGAGGGAATCACACAGCAGGGAGACACCAGACTCCTCCAGGAGATCTACACAGACCTCTACATCAGAGAGGGGGGGAAAGGAGAGGTCAATGATGAACATGAGGTCAGACAGATAGAGAGAGCATCCTGGAGAGAAGCAGCACAGAGCAGACCCATCAAATGCAGTGACATCTTTAAACCCTTATCTGGACAAGATTCTGATGACTCTTCTGGTGGATCTGATGACTCTGATGATGAGGTTGTGGACACCATCTCTAAGCCCTATCACAAACAACATAAATTCATCAGAACAGTGCTGACAAAGGGAGTCGCTGGTATTGGAAAAACTGTCTCTGTGCAGAAATTCATTCTAGACTGGACTGAAGGAAAAGCCAATCAGCATGTCCACTTTATATTTCCTCTTCCCTTACGGGAGCTGAACCTGATGAAGGAGAAGAAACTCAGTCTGATGGGTCTTATTCAGCACTTCTTCCCTGAACTCAAGGATCCCAGAGTCTTCACCAGTTCAGAGCACAGAGTCATGTTCATCTTTGATGGTCTGGATGAGTCTCGACTTCCTCTAGATTTCTGCTCTAATCCAAAGTGTTGTGAAGTGACAGAGCCAGCCTCGGTGGATGTTCTGCTGACAAACCTCATCGAGGGGAATCTGCTTCCTTCTGCTCTCCTCTGGATCACCACCCGACCAGCAGCAGCCAATCAGATCCCTCCTGAATGTGTGGGCCAGGTGACAGAAATAAGGGGATTCAATGACCCACAGAAAGATGAATACTTCAGGAAGAGAATCAGTGATGAGAACCTGGCAAGCAGAACCATCACACACCTTAAGTCATCCAGGAGCCTCTACATCATGTGCCACATTCCAGTCTTCTGCTGGATTTCAGCCACTGTTGTAGAGAGCACATCACAACAATTAGGCATAGATCATGAATCAAAAGAATCAGAAGTAGAAATGCCAAGGACTTTGACACAAATGTACACACGCTTCCTAATCATTCAGACAAGCATAAAACATGTAAAGTACACAGACAGAGAAGAGACAGATGAAGAGGTGATTTTCAAACTGGGGAAACTGGCTTTCCAACAGCTGGAGAAAGGCAATCTGATCTTCTATGAGGAAGACCTGAAAGAGTGTGGCATTGATGTCACAGAAGCATCAGTGTACTCAGGAGTGTGTACACAGATCTTCAGAGAAGAGGCTGGGCTGTACCAGGGGAAGGTATTCAGCTTTGCGCATCTGAGCATTCAGGAGTTTCTTGCAGCTCTCTATGTGTTCCTCTGCTTCAGCAACAGAGAGAGAAACATGGCTGACCAACAGCAAACCTCTCAGCTCTCTGCTCTGTTCAGAGCTCCAAAACTTCATGACCTACTCAAGACTGCAGTGGACCTCGCCTTATACAGTACAAATGGCCACCTGGACCTTTTCCTCCGCTTCCTTCTTGGCCTCTCCCTATCGTCCAATCAGAATCTCTTGAAGGACCTTCTCTCACAGAACAGCAGCCAATCAGAAAGCTCAGAGCAAACAGTGCAGTATGTCAAACGGAAGATCAGAGACCAGAGTAGCTCAGACAGAAGGATCAACCTGTTCTACTGTCTGAATGAGCTGAATCACCATGCTGTAGTGGAGGGCATTGACAGACACTCAGGAGCTCTATATGTAGACATGCTCTTACCAGGAGAGTGGAAGACTGTGAGATTTACGTTTAAGATGTCAGAAGAGCAGCTGGCTGAGTTTGACCTGCAGAAGTTCATAAAGACACCAGAGAATGATCAAACCGAACTCCTCAGTCCAGATGAAGTTCTTCAGAAGCTGCTGCCAGTGGCCACAATATCCACATCAGCTGGGTAAATAATGTACTTAGAATTACAACCATATTACCACCTGTTTCTGTTACTATTTGCACCTTAAAACATGCCAACTAATGTTGAAAACTTTTCTTGCCCGTGCCTTATGCATTTATTGGAAGGTTGAGGAGAAAGTGGGAGTATCATGAAAAAGTGATTGATTAGGTATTTGACCATATGTATGAAAACAGCACACGTTTCACTGTAACGTCATCATAAGTGTGTTGGACAGAGAGAGTGTATGTGTGTGAGTGTGGGAGAGAGCATGTGTACAGTGACAACAATGTGTAAGAGAGTGTGAGATCAGGGTTCAAATTATGATCTGATCTTTGAGGGGATCTTTAAAACCAGAATGGTACTGTACAGTAGGTAGCTTGCTATCTTGACGTTTCTGTTGCAATTAAAAGTGAATAATGTGCCTTCTTGAATAACATGTTTTATGTAGACTATCTATCTCTAACATGGATATTATTCTATTCATTGAAGGAAAAAAGAGCTTTTATTAACGATTAAAATAAAAGTTTACCTCTGTTTCAGGCTTAAAGGCTGTGATCTTACAGAGAGGAGCTGTTCCTTTCTGGCCTCTGCTCTGACCACACACTCCTCAAGTCTCAGAGAGCTGAACCTGAGTGAGAATAAGCTGCTGGACTCAGGAGTGGAACTTTTATGTCCCGCTCTTAGTAATCAAAACTGCAAACTGGAGGAACTCTGGTAAGCACCATTTCTTGTAGTGTATGTGTGCGTGTGTGTGTGTGTGTGTGTGTGTGTGTGTGTGTGTGTGTGTGTGTGTGTGTGTGTGTGTGTGTGTGTGTGTGTGTGTGTGTGTGTGTGTTTGCCCTCTGATTGAAAAGATGCCAAACACACAACCGTCATAACTACCAACATTAATGTAGCCAACCACCACAGTGTGGAGTACACCCATCAGTCCTCTAGTGTGGAGGAGCTCCATCAGTCTAGTGTAGAGGAGACCCATCAGTCTAGTGTGGAGGAGATCTATCAGTCTAGTGTGGAGGAGCTCCATCAGTCCTCTAGTGTGGAGGAGATCCATCAGTCCTCTAGTGTGGAGGAGATCCATCAGTCTAGTGTAGAGGAGATCCATCAGTCTAGTGTGGAGGAGATCCATCAGTCTAGTGTGGAGGAGATCCATCAGTCTAGTGTGGAGGAGCTCCATCAGTCCTCTAGTGTGGAGGAGATCCATCAGTCCTCTAGTGTGGAGGAGATCCATCAGTCTAGTGTAGAGGAGATCCATCAGTCTAGTGTGGAGGAGATCCATCAGTCTAGTGTGGAGGAGCTCCATCAGTCCTCTAGTGTGGAGGAGATCCATCAGTCCTCTAGTGTGGAGGAGATCCATCAGTCTAGTGTGGAGGAGCTCCATCAGTCTAGTGTGGAGGAGCTCCATCAGTCTAGTGTAGAGGAGATCCATCAGTCTAGTGTGGAGGAGATCCATCAGTCTAGTGTGGAGGAGATCCATCAGTCTAGTGTGGAGGAGATCCAGTCCTCTAGTGTGGAGGAGATCCATCAGTCCTCTAGTGTAGAGGAGATCCATCAGTCTAGTGTGGAGGAGATCCAGTCCTCTAGTGTGGAGGTGATCCATCAGTCTAGTGAGAAGGAGCTCCATCAGTCCTCTAGTGTGGAGGAGCTCCATCAGTCCTCTAGTGTGGAGGAGCTCCATCAGTCCTATAGTGTGGAGGAGCTCCATCAGTCCTATAGTGTGGAGGAGCTCCATCAGTCCTCTAGTGTGGAGGAGCTCCATCAGTCCTCTAGTGTGGAGGAGCTCCATCAGTCCTCTAGTGTGGAGGAGCTCCATCAGTCCTCTAGTGTGGAGGAGATCCATCAGTCCTCTAGTGTGTGCCATTAAGAACCTAGAATACAAATGGCGGCTCATTGTGTTAGTGTTTGGTAGCCGAGGTCATGTACTTAGGTTGGAATTCAATGAGTTTTGCATTGGAGGACGACACAAAACAAAAAGCCAACTAGTGCTCCATATCAGAAATTTTGGAAAGTATGTTTATTTGGAAGAGACTGTGTCTTGTACCCTTGAATTTGTAGAAACACACAATAGACTGCTGAAATTTGGTTCCTAATGAAACTTGACTTGTAAATTGGAATCAAATGAAGTATATCAAATGTGTGTTGGAGAGTGGTGGTAGTGGTGGAGGTCAGGGCCGGAGTGGGGCCTCTTTTCAGCCCGGGAATTTCAGGCCCAATACCGGCCCACTTTTTCCATAGTAGTGGTAATTGGATCAATTAAGCAACAGTTCAGCTCTTACTGTCCTGTATTTATTCTTTGCAATACCATGGTTCAACAAATAATGTAGCCTATGTTAAATAATAATCTGAGAAGTTAACATATTCCACTATCCCAAGGTTGATAAATGAACAAAAGCAGAAATAAATGAATAAAGCATTTCAAACGTTTTGCACTCTTCAGCATAAAGGCATATTGAACTAATGTTTACAGTTCAAATCACAGTAGGCTACAAAGTTACACTGTGAATGGCAACGGCATCTAGGAGCGGACATCCATGTGACCGATGGACGTAAAATGTATCCAAATTCACATTCTCTATTTAGCCTAATTGCTCACAGATCACACATAATTCACAGATATTGTGGAAGAGCTGGACTTGAGCTTTCAAACGATATTAGCAGGTGCCGTGATAAACTTAACGAAACCTAACGAAAATTTACGTTGCTTACCTTCAGTTTAATCATAGAGTCCCGAGTAATCCGGTTTTGAAATTGCAGCAAATATCTACATGTTATCTAACTTCGGGCTAAATTATTATATTAAGCTTCCATTCTAATAGCAGATCAAAATAATGAACTTGCTTTCTAAATCAAATAATCAAAAGATGGTGCATGTGTTACAAGTCCCGGTCAGGACCGTGGCAACAAATAATAAATATTCCTGTAAAACAGGAGAAAAGAAATGAGGAGCAGACAGACACCGATGTTAGTGTTTAGTCACGAAGTTGCTTCTGAATTTATTAAATAACAATCAATAAGAATCCTCAATGGCTGTTTTAAAGCCCCAATACAAGCATATTATGGTGTGACATGTCAATACAAATACAATTCCATTCATACATTACATTACATTCACCCATAACTAACATCCATATCAATACTGATAAAATACCACAAGTTAAATTACTTTTACAATACTAATCATGTTTACATCAATGAATAAAAGGCTACTTTGCTTGAATTGTGCAATATTAAATGGCTATACCATTACTTTAAATGAAAACTGTTTGGCAGACCACTATGACACTATCCATACTGAACATAGGCTACACACAGACAAAACAGTTTCTCATTAAGGCACTTAGTGCTAAATAAATACTAGGCTACATGTAACCCACTCACATTCAAATCAACTATCATTCACTCCAGTATTCATGACTATATTGAACATTCATGTAATTCGAATAAATCATTAAATCAAGTTATCAATATCTATAATCATTAAACTGTAGCTTATATGTTCAAATCAGTGCATCTTTAACATTAACAAAATGGCTGTTTCTTTAAAACCGTGTATTCACTCATATAACCGTATCTTTAAACCTTTGTCAAAATGTTATAGGCCTACTCTCGTTTATTATCCCGTGTCTCATAACAAATACTCAATGAACTAGATTATCGTAATATATAAAAACCAGTGTGTGTCACCTTTAAATGTGCTCGTTAAACATCGTAAGACAGCAATCTTGAAAACCAGTGTGTGTCAACTTTAAATGTGCTCGTTAAACATCGTAAGATAGCAATCTCTTGAAAACCGAGTGTGTTAACTTACTATGCTAGGCTAACTGTCAAATACATGACTCAATACTATTCCTGCCAGTTAGCTAAAAGACGGCGGCTAACGTCTACTGTAGGCTACTTCTCTTTGCCGCCAGAGCTAGCTCGCGAGACGGCAACTGAAAGTTTACCTCAGCTAGCGATCTCATACATTTAAATGTAAAACTAAAGTTATGACGTTTCAATTTACATAAAAATAGGTTGTCTGACAAACATCAATACAGAGCTGACAACCAACAACAAAGAAGGACAGTTTACCCGGCACTAACCTGTAAAACAGGAGAAAAGAAATGAGGAGCAGACAGACACCGATGTTAGTGTTTAGTCACGAAGTTGCTTCTGAAGTGACCGCGGGGGTCCACCACTCAAAACAACCCCAGATGGAACGTCAGTCTGCATCACTCATTGAAAGTTCGATAGAATAAAATTAAAAGTCCTACTAGGCATAGTGCCGTTCTAAGTGAAAGTAAATATAAATACAGTAAATAAACAAATATAAAACAAACCTGTGGTCACCTACTTAGGGGCGCCACACATGCACAGATCAACTGTGCTTTTCAATAGATATTTCTATCATTATGCTTCAGGTGACACGGATGCTGACGGTAAATTAAAAGTTTAATGGGCATAAATCATGTGACTTGTTGTAACAGAGGTAAATATTGTACCAAATAGCCTGGTGATGAGACAGCTTAAAACATGTATTTCACACTTGCTGGAGACCCTGGCGCGTATAGTTGCGGTAGGGCCTGCCCTGCTATCGGTAGCCTATCTGAGAAATCATATTTGGGAAAAGACGTGCTATGGACCCAACCAACTATCTTGGGAGGGGAGAGCTCCCTCGCATACTATGCTACAGCCCATGCAGAGGCTGCGGTGTCAGAATGCGGAACCTCTAGCCTACTTTAAGAGAAGATGGACTAACCTGACAAATGGAAAAAAAAATAAAAAATTCTCGATCGGCCCAAAAGTGAAGCGGCCCATCGGGAAATCTCCAGATTCTCCCGATTACTTACCCCAGGCCTGGTGGAGGTTAAAGACAGCAAGTAGAGTGTGTATGTACAGTGCCTATAGAAAGTCATCATACCCTTTTGAAATAGTTACTTTTTTTGTCTTACAGCCTGAAATCAAAACCCATTTTAAAAACAATCGTTTCCAGTTTTATTTACAAATTTAGCTGTACAACATCAAAATAATGGAAAAAAAGTCAACCGTTCTGAAAATTAATAAAAAATTAAAAACTAGAATAACAGGGTTGGAAAAGTCATCATACCCCTGACTTAATACTTTGTAGAGCTTCCTTTTGCTTTCATTACAGCCATCTATCTGTTTGGATATGTCTATTACAGCGTTGCACACCTAGATTGGGGAATATTTGCTCAATCTTCCGTGCAGAATTGATAAAATCCAGTCAAATTCTGTAAGGAACGGCAATGGACTGCTCTCTTCAAGTCAATCCACAGATTTTCTATAGGATTTAAGTCAGGGCTCTGACTTTGCCACTCAAGGATATTCACCATCCTATACTTAAGCCACTGCTTTGTTCTTTTGGCAGTATGTTTAGGATCATTGTCGTGTTGGAAGGCGAATGACCTGCCCATCTTCAGCTGTCTAGCAGAGGGACACAGGTTTTCCTCAAGAATTTGGGTGTACTTGGCAGCATCCATTTTCCTTTCTATCCTGACCAATTGCCCAGTCCCTGCTGAAGAGAAACATCCCCACAACATAATGTTGTCCCAACCATGCTTCACACTAGGTATGGTGTGTTTTGGGTGGTGTACTGTGTTTGGTTTCCACCAAACATTGCGCTTGGAGTTCAGTGCAAAAACACATCTGGAATATTCTGCTACCATGTGGAAAAAGTGTTTATGGTCAGATGAGACTAAGATTGAACTTTTTGGAGACTAAGATTGAACTTTTTGGACTGAGCTCCAGGTGCTTACCAAACACAGTATACACACCCAAACATACCCAAAACACACCATACCTAGTGTGAAGCATGGGGCAACATTATGTTGTGGGGATGTTTCTCTTCAGTGGGGACTGGGCAATTCTGCCGTACAAAGGCAAAACCCCTTAACATCATATTTTGTCAAAAATGAGTTAATGTCATTTTTGGGGTATTTGAGACCTCCTTTATCATGTGAATGAATATCGTTAGTCAATTTAATCGTTTTAGCGAAAAAATAAAGGGCTCTGACAGCCGTAACTTCCAAAACCGTAAGACAAACCACAATAGAACGCCTTAACAGTTATGATAAGGCTTTTAGCCTTTGTGCGGGCACGCTGAAGTTGAGTTAAGCTGTTCTGGCTTTGGTAAACCAGGCTTCACGACAGATGTTACTGTACCGCCGTGATGTTACGGCTACTCTAGCTTTGACCTACCGTCAAAGTTTGCCGTCACCAAACCACATAAGCTAGTTTGCGAGAACAACACCACTTAGCTAGCCAGACAAACTGCTCAGTATGCAGTAGGAATTAAAGCAAGGTGATCAAGCTATAGATTGTATGTTTTACAGGTTGTCATACATGTTGTGATTTTCGTTCAGGGCGATGGTTCAGATCTGTCGATGTCTGTGACAGCCCGGAGCTAATCTGAATCACGTAGCAGCTAACGTTGAGGCTGACACACCTCCTCATTTAGCGGAGCCTCATCAGACGCCGAAAACCAATTATTAAAACAACATACAGGCATCCTACCTTTCCATGCAATCCGATGTAATCAATGGAAGATATAATCCATAGCAAAGCACGTAATCTGCATCCAAAACAATCCGTACATGTTTGAACCATATTTTCTTCTTGCAGATGTTCATGCCAGATCTTTCACAAATCCATATTGCTAACAAAGTAAGCTAACCCCGATGGTAAAAGTAATTCCAACTTTTTTTCGGTGGACCCTGTCCAGGTTAGCCTATCTCTGAATTAAAAAGTAGTAGCCTAATCCAAGTCGAGTTTGCTGACTGTGCATCTTGAGCAGTTTGGTGGCATTTAACCTTTAACCCTTAAATTTGATTGACCACGTTTGTAAACATGGGACATTGTTTTTCTCCTGTATGGGAGAGACTAAACTTCCTTCCTCAGGTGATTTCAGGTCCTTATGCAAAATAGCCTATAGAATTAGTTATGGGCCTGTGGCTCATCAAGGGTCAATCAGTATTCAATATCAATGAGATAGGTATGTATATATATATATATATATATATATATATATATATATATATAGTATATTATTTTTTTTATTATAATAGAGTAATACAATAATAATCATTATCACTTACTCTAATTATCATCATCACTGAACTGGCTATTTGCAGACTGTGCGGCCCCTACTTATCCAACCTGGGCCTTCTGGGTCTCGTTGCTTGTGAACATGGAGGATGAGGAACGGTCTAATCAAATGTTTAATTAATTATTACTCTAAAATCAATAAATATACTGTACCTTTGTATTAAATTATAATTTAATTATCTGTATTGAGAAAATATCTCTTGTATTTTAGGTAAGTTTAGTGTTGCTGTGCTATCCTGATCATTATAGCACTTTGTAGGAACAACCAATGGTCTATATAATTTAAAATAAATACCATGATGACTAGACTTGGTTAAGTGTTCTTATATTGGATGTAAGTATGTTGAACAGCAGGCAAATATTTATTTTATGTCAGTTAATGCCTTTTGCCTTTGCACCACTCCTCCATTTTGTGCATATGATACAAAGGCAGGGTACAGTAACAGCCAAACAAGGGTCAAAGGTCAATTTTGAGCTCAATTTTTTTTGTATACAAACATTTCTTCACCTTATCAACAACTTGTCAAATTTTGGGAGTCCTACCTAAAAAACTTTTGTCGGGACAAAAAATAAACTTTAAAGTCATTTTTCTCAGTTTCACACTCTAGCGAGTTAAGGTCTTTTGCCTTTGCAGGGCAGAATTGGTCAGGATAGGATGCTGCCAAGCACACCCAAATGATTGAGGAAAACCTGCGTCCCTCTGCTAGACAGCTGAATATGGGCAGGTCATTCGCCTTCCAACACGGCAATGATCCTAAACATACTGCCAAAAGAACAAAGTAGTGGCTTAAGGATAGGATGGTGAATATCCTTGAGTGGCAAAGTCAGAGCCCTGACTTAAATCCTATAGAAAATCTGTGGATTGACTTGAAGAGAGCAGTCCATCGCTATTCCCTACAGAATTTGACTGAATTTTAACAATTCTGCACGGAAGATTGGGCAAATATTCCCCAATCTAGGTGTGCAAAGCTATAATAGACATATCCAAACAGATTGAGGGCTGTAATGAAAGCAAAAGGAAGCTCCACAAATGATTAAGTCAGGGGTATGATGACTTTTCCAACCCTGTTATTCTAGTTTTTAATTTTTCATTAATTTTCAGAACTGTTGACTTTTTTTTCATTATTTTGATGTTGTACAGCTAAATTTGTGAATAATACTGAAAAAGATTGTTTTTAAAATGGGTTTTGATTTCAGGCTGTAAGACAAAAAAAGTAACTATTTCAAAAGGGTATGATGACTTTCTATAGGCACTGTATGTGCTGTGTGCATGTCTGTTTGTGTGTGTGCGTCTGTGTGTGTGTGTGTGTGTGTGTGTGTGTGTGTGTGTGTGTGTGTGTGTGTGTGCGGGCGTAGAAGATTGGCGATTCATATTCAGATTCTTAACTCTGTTTCAGGCTGTATGACTGTAAGCTGACTGAGAAGAGCTGTTCCTATTTGGCATCTGCCCTGACCGCACACTCCTCAAGTCTCACACTGCTTGACCTGGGTGGCAATAACCTGGACTCAGGAGTGAAACTGTTATGTTCTGCACTTTGTCATCAGCACTGCAAACTGGAAGAACTACAGTAAGCATCTTTCCATGTTGGGAGTGAGTGTGTGCTTTGTCTGTGTGTGCTTTGTTTGTGTGTGTGTGTGTGTGTGTGTGTGTGTGTGTGTGTGTGGTGGGGGGGCATGGGCTGCGCCAGGGTGTTGCTTGCTATAGCTAAAGCAACACCAAGATTTTGATAAGCAACACCAAAGCAACATCAAGTTGGCTCAAGTTGCGTGTCAAGATTGCAGACCAGTAGCTTTTAAAATCGGCGGTGCTACCAGCACAATTCAAACTTTGCTCATGTTGTTAAATAGCCTAGCTATGATCTATGAGCTACACCAACAAAATTATCCTGGCGCCGCCCATGGGGGGGGGGGGGGGGGTCAAGACAGCTGTTGGGATGTGTATACAGTGTGTGTGTGTGTGTGTGTGTGAGGGGAGGGTTAAAGACAGTTGATTGGTGATTCATATTCAGATGCTTAACTCTGTTTCAGGCTGAATGGCTGTAATCTGACAGAGGAGAGCTGCTCCTATCTGGCCTCTGCTCTGACATCACACTCTTCAAGTCTCAGACTGCTGAATCTGTGTGACAACATCCTAATTAGTAAATCAGCTGTAGAGCCGCTCTGTGCTCTAGTAAAGGACTCACGCTGTACACTAGAGAAGCTGCAGTGAGTAAATATCTAAACATGTCACTCAGGTCTTTAGGACATGAGCCCAACCTGCCTCTTTTATTTGTGTCCTCTCTCTATTCTGTCTGTTTCCTCCATCTCCTCCTCCATCATTGAGTCCATCCCTCCATCTCCTCCTCCATCATTGAGTCCATACCTCCATCTCCTCCTCCATCATTCACTCAGGTCTTTAGGACATGAGCCCAACCTGCCTATTTTATTTGTGTCCTCTCTCTATTCTGTCTGTTTGCTCTGTGTGTCTTTGCATATACTCATCCATCTGTCTTTCATCCCCCTCTCTCCTTTTTCCTGCCCATCCTCTCTATCTTTCATCCCCCTCTCTCCTTTTTCCTGCCCATCCTCTATCCGTCATCCCCCTCTCTCTCCTTTTTCATGCCCATCCTCTCTATCTGTCATCCCTCACTCTCTCCTTTTTCCTGCCCATCCTCTCTGTCTCTGTCCAACCTCCTTTTATCTGACTGACATCTCTTCTCATCTTTCTTTCTTCATCTTTCTTTCTTTCTTTCTCTGTATGTTACCTTCATGTTATCTCTCATCTCTCCCTCAGTTGTTTAAAATGTCCTAATTTGTGCTGTACAGATGAGTGTGTTGCATGCGTGAGTGTGATTCTATGGCTGCTGTTACATTTGTCCCCCTGCAGTCTGGCTCGCTCATTGGGAGATGGTTGTCATGGACACTGATTGACCGTCATCTTCTTTCCTTTATACTGCAGATGGAGTGAATCTGGGAAAAGACGAGAGTTGAGACAAATGACATGAGAGTGGGATCCATCACACACACACACACACACACACACACACACACACAAACACACACACGCAAGCACACACACACACACACACACACACACACACACACACACACACACACACACACACACATGTATATGATGTTTACAGATTAATAAATTCAGATGATTTCCATGAATTATTTCATTTTCTAATACTTTGTGTGTACTGTACATACAGTACTTTGAATATAACACACTATATTGGCAAAAGTCACCTGCCTTGACATCTGAACTTCAGTGACATCCCATTCTTAATCATTAATCAGTCCACCCTTTGCAGCTATAACATCTTCGACTCTTCCGCTGAGGCTTTCCACAAGGTTTAGAAGTGTGTTTATTGGATTTTTTTTACCATTCTTCCAGTTGCACATTTGTGAGGTCACACACTGATGTTGGGCGAGGAGACTGGCTCTCAGTCTCTGCTCTAATTCATCCCAAAGGTTTTCTATTGGGTTGATATCAGGACTCTGTACAGGCCAGTCAAGTTCATCCACACTAAACTCTGCCATCCATGTCTTTATGGACCTTGCTTGGTGAATTGGTTCACAGTCATATTGGAACAGGAAGGGGCTATCCTTGAGCTTGGCTTGGCCCCTTAGTTCCAGTGAAAGGAACTCTGAGTTTCTTAGCATTTTTCATCATTAATCCGTTTAATCCCACATTTTTCCCATGATTTGGGGACATTGTCCCCAGTCTGCACCAAAGTGACTGATCAAATCTGGAAAAGTGCTCATTAAAGCTTCATCATCAGCACCCTCTGTTTCATCCCACGTGCCTCTTCATCCAGACAGCTGTAGGTATGTTTTTGGCGCCCCCTGTTGTCAGGACACTGTCACTGTCTCACTGTGTGTTATGCCACACTAATTCCACATGTGCCTCTTCATCAAGACAGCTGTACTGTAGGTGAGTTTTGGAGCCCCCTGTTCAAGATATTTTCACACTGTCAAATGATGTAATTAAATTGATGAAATCTACATGGAAAGGACATGTTCAATGGTCATTCCTGGGTGTGGTCATGATAATGATGTCAATGTTGTTTTTTGTTTTTATTAAAAATATATATATATTGTTGTGAGATATTCCCTTTTCTCAGAATTGTCCTCATTCTTTTCATTGTGAGATGATTTTTAATATCTGTTTGTAGTCAAATTTCCTATTGTCAACAATTCTGGAGGGCACTGTGTACTACCTGAGAAATATAAAAGGTGACAGTGTGTTTTCCTCTTTCCTTTGCACTGTGTGTGTGTGTGTGTGTGTGTGTGTGTGTGTGTGTGTGTGTGTGTGTGTCTGTGTGTCTGTGTGTCTGTGTGTGTGTGTGCTCATTCACTGATGAGGGACTCAAGGGTTAATCTTTTCTCAACCACAAAAACAAGAACTGGTTTTCTTGGCTCTCTGAATACGGAAACATCGAAACAGTTGCACACAGAGAACACTTGCGTTTCAGGGAAGTGGATATCAGAAAGACAAACTCATGAAACATTCATGAAGCACCGTAAGTTTGTTTTACCAACGTTAGTTGCTGCATGTGCTTACAATAATGTGGATTCATTGGTGGTTAGTGAGGTTCCTCCTTCACTGTGAAGCACTTTGAGTGTTGTGAGAAGCGCTGTATAGATGTGACTTGTTGTGCTGTACGCAATATGTTCATGATCTGGATTATATTGTGATAAGAAACATGTGGTGTTCCGGTAGCACATATGGTCATTGAGGCAGCTGTGGCCTACTAGTTAGGGCTTCGGGCTGGTAACCAAAGGGTTGCCGGTTCAATCCCTGACCGGTAGGAAAAATATGGGTGGGGAGAGTACAGTAGTTGAGTGTGTGCTGTGTGTGTTCACTAATCCACGGATGGGATAAATGCAGAGACCAAATTCCTTGTATGTGCAGGTAGACTTGGCTGAGCAGCGCGATGCACATGATTTACATGTACACCTATGTTGGTTAATGTATATGTTGCACACTTGAAGAAATGATGTCTGGACAACAAGTGTGTCGAAGGTTCTTCGTTTTCAACTCTATCATGAAATACATTCTGTAACACGCTCTCTGTGTCTCATCCTTTCTCTCTAGGTTTCGTTCTCTACTTAAGTTTCGATTTCCTCTCTTTACTCAATGCTCTGAACTACTCCCTGAACAATCCCACATTGCCACCTAGTGGACAAAAATGATAATGTCATCGTGATTATCTCACAAATCTAAAAGGTTGAAAAGAACACAATAAAGCAAATAAAATAAATCATGGGGGTGTACACTACACATATGGTGTCAAGCTTTGGCTGTGGCTTTGGCTGTTGTGTTCAGCCGTTGTGTAAATGATTGATTTCAAAACTACAGCGAGCGCAATAGGAAAATGTCACAATATTTCCTGAGGCAGAATAGGCCTTGTAGGAAAATGTCACAATATTTCCTGACCATTTTTTTAAAGAAGGAAAAGCAAAAAAACAAAGAACACAATGTTTTAACGCCTGTAAACATTTTGATAAAACACTGAATGTGACGAATACGTTTTATCATGTAATCAACCTCAAATGCACGAACACAACAGTAACAACACTTTGAAGAGAGTTTTGAAAATGTACAGTGTACAATGCTCCAGTATTTATGTGAACAT
>NC_084994.1:8474020-8476520 GCF_963854185.1 Sardina pilchardus
TAAAGGCGTTCGAATTAAATGGTGGCGCACGGAATTGCATGAGGCTGAAATGTTAAGTCTTATTCAAAATGAGAACAACAGGCAAATGTAAATGTGATGTATGACTTCAAATTAATTCAACTTCTTATTCAATTGATTTAAAGTTTAATGTAATTCAAAATTCAAATGACATTGATTTAAACTTTAAATTAGATTACATTTAATAATCGTTGATATATTTAAATTTGATACTTGGTGATATGACTTACATGACATTTTACTTTGTAATTTACTTTATATTTAATTATTGTTACTTTGACCCTTCATACACCTGGAGTAGTCATGTGTGTGTGTGTGTGTGCGTGCATCTGTGTTTGAATGAGGAATAATGGATGATTTAGTCTTAAATCGTGTGTTTCTTTCACACAGAAATCAGCCGATCCACAAATCCCAATGCAATAAGTGAACGTATTTGTTACGGATTGATATGAAAGACTTGAATTAGAAGCACAAAACCCATGTTCCTTGACAGTGGTCTGTTATAATTAGCAACGGTCTGTTATTGAGAAATATCAGATCTCTGAATGTTGGGAAGGCCCATTCATGTGAATGGAACTTTCTGCAGCACTCTGAAGAGTTGTGTAAAAAGTGTAAACCAATGTGTCTACTGACTGTGATTGTCTATTTATTTTTGTTTTTTACACACAGATACCAACTTGATCTAATTAATATGCAGCAGATCCACAAATCCCACCTGCTGAAGAAGTTTCGGTCTCTGATTGAGGGAATCCCACAGCAGGGAGACACCAGACTCCTCCATGAGATCTACACAGAGCTCTACATCACAGAGGGGGGAGAAGGAGAGGTCAATGATGAACATGAGGTCAGACAGATAGAGAGGGCATCCTGGAGAGAAGCAGCGCAAGGCATCAAATGCAGTGACATATTTAAACCTTTATCTGACAAAGACAAACCCATCAGAACAGTGCTGACAAAGGGAGTGGCTGGCATTGGAAAAACAGTCTCTGTGCAGAAGTTCATTGTGGACTGGGCTGAAGGAACAGCTAATCAGGATGTCCACTTCATATTTCCTCTTCCTTTCCGGGAGCTGAACCTGATGAAGGAGAAGAAACTTAGTCTGATGGATCTTATTCAGCACTTCTTCCCTGAAATCAAAGATCCAAGAGTCTTCACCAGTTCAGCACACAGAGTCATGTTCATCTTAGATGGTCTGGATGAGTGTCGACTTCCTCTAGATTTCTGCTCCAACCCGACCTGTTGTGATGTGACAGCACCAGCCTCAGTGGACGTGCTGCTGACAAACCTCATCAAGGGGAATCTGCTTCCTTCTGCTCTCCTCTGGATCACCACCCGACCAGCAGCAGCCAATCAGATGCCTCGTAAGTGTATGGACCAGATGACAGAAATAAGGGGATTCAACAACCCACAGAAAGAGGAGTACTTCAGGAAGAGAATCAGTGATGAGAACCTGGCCAGCAGAACCATCACACACTTGAGGTCATCCAGGAGTCTCTACATCATGTGCCACATTCCAGTCTTCTGCTGGATTTCAGCCTCTGTTGTAGAGAGCACATCAAAAGAATCAGAGAGTGTAGAAATGCCAAGGACTCTGACTCAAATGTACATACGCTTTCTCATCATCCAGACAAATATAAAAAATGTCAAATATGTAGAGAGAAAAGAGACAGATGAAGACGTGATTTTCAAACTGGGGACACTGGCTTTCCAACAGCTGGAGAAAGGCAATCTGATCTTCTATGAGGAAGACCTGAGAGAGTGTGGAATCGATGTCACAGAAGCATCAGTGTATTCAAGTGTGTGTACTCAGATCTTCAGAGAGGAGTCTTGGCTGTACCAGGGTAAAGTGTTCAGCTTTGTGCATCTGAGCATCCAGGAGTTTCTTGCAGCTCTCTATGTGTTCCTCTGCTTCAGCAATAGACAGAGAAACATGGCTGACCAACAGCAAACCTCTCAGCTCTCTGCTCTGTTCAGAGCTACAACACTTTATGGCCTACACAAGACTGCAGTGGACCTTGCCCTACAGAGTAAGAATGGACACCTGGACCTTTTCCTCCGCTTCCTTCTGGGCCTCTCACTGGCGTCCAATCAGAATCTCTTAAAGCACCTACTGCCACAGAGCAGCAGCCAATCAGATGCAGGACAAGCAGTGCAGTATATCAAACAAAACATAAGAAAACAGAGTGAGTCAGACAGAAGGATCAACCTGTTCTACTGTCTGAACGAACTCAATCACCATGCTGTGGTGGAGAATATTGGCTGGAGATCAGAGACTCTGCGTGTAGACATGCTCTTACCAGGACAATGGACGACAAAGAGATTTAAGTTTAAGATGGCAAAGGCGCAGCTGGCTGTGTTTGACCTACAGAAGTACATACAGACTCCAGAGAAAGATCAGACTGAACTCCTCAGTCCAGATGAAGTTCTTCAGAGGCTGGTGCCAGTGGTCACGATATGTACATCAGCCATGTAAGTAACACAC
>NC_084994.1:8486520-8494020 GCF_963854185.1 Sardina pilchardus
GAGATAAAAAAGCAGAAGAGGTCCCCCTCCCCTACACCGAGCTGTGTGTCCATGAAGAGTGATAGATCCAATGATCTGCCAATCAACTTTAAAGGGGGAGACTCTTCTACTGAACAGTAAGATAATGGCTCCTATATGTTGTGTTTGGGATTGTGTGTGTGTGTGTGTGTGTGTGTGTGTGTGTGTGTGTGTGTGTGTGTGTGTATTATACAGCTAATGGTATTTGTTTTGCTGTAGTTCAGAGATAAAAAAGCAGATGAGGTCCCCCTCCCCTATATCCAGCTGTCTGTCCATGAAGAGTGATAGATCCAATGATCTGCCAATCAACTTTAAAGGGGGAGACTCTTCTACTGAACAGTAAGATAATGGCTCCTATATGTTGTGTTTGGGATTGTGTGTGTGTGTGTGTGTGTGTGTGTGTGTGTGTGTGTGTGTGTGTGTGTGTGTGTGTGTGTGTGTGTGTGTGTGTGTGTGTGTATTATACAGCTAATGGTATTTGTTTTGCTGTAGTTCAGAGATAAAAAAGCAGATGAGGTCCCCCTCCCCTATATCCAGCTGTCTGTCCATGAAGAGTGATAGATCCAATGATCTGCCAATCAACTTTAAAGGGGGAGACTCTTCTACTGAACAGTAAGATAATGACTCCTATGTTGTGTTTGTGCTTGTGTGTGTGTGTGTGTGTGTGTGTGTGTGTGTGTGTGTGTGTGTGTGTGTGTGTGTGTGTGTGTGTGTGTGTGTGTGTGTGTGTGTGTGTGTGTTTCATTTAAATATGTACAAAGTGATCTGGCTATCCAAAACATCAAGTAGATTTTCTGTATGCCCAGTACTCTCGAATATGAACAGACATTTTGTCTAGCGTAACCTCTGGTAGATGGATGACATCATTGTCCATTGTGATGTCATGATAGGAAGGTACCACTCTGCTAGTGATGACGGATAACATCATGATAGGGAGGTACCACTCTGGTAGTGATGACGGATAACATCATGATAGGGAGGTACCACTCTGGTAGTGATGACGGATAACATCATGATAGGGAGGTACCACTCTGGTAGTGATGACGGATAACATCATGATAGGGAGGTACCACTCTGGTAGTGATGACGGATAACATCATGATAGGGAGGTACCACTCTGGTAGTGATGACGGATAACATCATGATAGGGAGGTACCACTCTGGTAGTGATGACGGATAACATCATGATAGGGAGGTACCACTCTGGTAGTGATGACGGATAACATCATGATAGGGAGGTACCACTCTGGTAGTGATGACGGATAACATCATGATAGGCAGGTACCACTCTGGTAGTGATGACGGATAACATCATGATAGGGAGGTACCACTCTGATGACGGATAACATCATGATAGGGAGGTACCACTCTGGTAGTGATGACGGATAACATCATGATAGGGAGGTACCACTCTGATGACGGATAACATCATGATAGGGAGGCACCACTCTGGTAGTGATGACGGATAACATCATGATAGGCAGGTACCACTCTGGTAGTGATGACGGATAACATCATGATAGGGAGGTACCACTCTGGTAGTGATGACGGATAACAACATGATAGGTACCACTCTGGTAGTGATGACGGATAACATCATGATAGGTACCACTCTGGTAGTGATGAGGGATAACATCATGATAGGTACCACTCTGGTAGTGATGACGGATAACATCATGATACGTAGGCAGGTGCGTCGCTAGGTGTTCAAAAGATTCGGGGCTATAGCCCGGCTGACCCTTCCATTTTTCGGGGGTCCGGGGGGTCACGAAGTATAATAGATTTATACATTTAAAACATATAATGAGATAATCAAGATGGCATCCAAAATTGCCACTATTTGGAGATTTTTCCATATCTCAGGCTCAAAACATAATAGAAATGCAATAACGTCTTGTGGCAGGGACATTAGTCTCCGTGTTGCACAGTTGGTTTGATGTCATGAGGTCAATTGGTCACGAAGTATAATAGATTTATAAATTTAAAACAACGCTAGAAAAGTTGGATATAAGAATCAAGCTTTAAAGGCTACCATTAAGTAAAGGTAATATCTATCCAGTATACTTCATTTTGAATGTTGAATGAATGTTACACATTAAACCATATTTACCATACTTGTTTTTGAATGGTTTGATTTAGATTTAAAATACTGTATTTTGGCTTTCATTCACAGATATCAGCAGGTCCACAAATCCAACCTGCAGAATAAGTTCCAGTGTCTGATTGAGGGAATCACACAGCAGGGAGACACCAGACTCCTCCATGAGATCTACACAGACCTCTACATCACAGAGGGGGGAAGAGGAAAGGTCAATGATGAACATGAGGTCAGACAGATAGAGAGAGCATCCTGGAGAGAAGCAGCACAAGGCACACCAATCAAATGCAGTGATATCTTTAAACCCTTATCTGATCAAGCCAAGCCCATTAGAACAGTGCTGACAAAGGGAGTGGCTGGCATTGGAAAAACAGTCTCTGTGCAGAAGTTCATTCTAGACTGGACCGAAGGAAAAGCCAATCATGATGTCCAGTTCATATTTCCTCTTCCTTTCCGGGAGCTGAATGTGGTGAACGAAAAAAATCTCAGTCTGGTGGATCTTATTCAGCACTTTTTACCAGAAATTAAAGATCCCAGAGTCTTCACCAGTTCAGAGCACAGAGTCATGTTCATCTTTGATGGCCTGGATGAGTGTCGATTTCCCTAGATTTTCACTCCAACCCAGTTTGTTGTGATGTGATGGAGCCAGCCTCAGTGGACGTGCTATTGACAAACCTCATCAAGGGGAATCTGCTTCCCTCTGCTCTCCTCTGGATCACCACCAGACCAGCAGCAGCCAATCAGATCTCTCCTGACTGTGTGGACAAGGTGACAGAAATAAGGGGATTCAATGACCCACAGACAGAGGAGTACTTCAGGAAGAGAATCAGTGATGAGAACCTGGCCAGTAGAACAATCACACACCTGAAGTCATCCAGGAGCCTCTATATCATGTGCCACATTCCAGTCTTCTGCTGGATTTCAGCAACTGTTGTAGAGAGGACATCAAAAGAATCAGAGAGTGCAGCAATGCCAAGGACTCTGACTCAAATGTACACACACTTCCTGGTCATTCAGACAAGCATGAAAAATGTCAGGTACAGAGAAGGAAATGAGGCCAATGAAGAGACCATTTTAAAACTGGGGAAACTGGCTTTTCAACAGGTGGAGAAAGGCAATCTGATCTTCTACGAGGAAGACCTGAGAGAGTGTGGCATTGATGTCACAGAAGCATCAGTGTACTCAGGTGTGTGTACTCAGATCTTCAGAGAGGAGTCTGGGCTGTACCTGGGGAAGGTGTTCAGCTTTGTGCATCTGAGCATCCAAGAGTTTCTAGCAGCTTTGCATGTGTCTGTCAGCAACAGACAGAGAAACATGCCTGACCAACAGCAAACCTCTCAGCTCTCTGCTCTGTTCACAGCTGCAACACTGTACGACCTACACAAGACTGCAGTGGAACTGGCCTTACAAAGAAAGAATGGACACCTGGACCTTTTCCTCCGCTTCCTATTGGGCCTTTCACTGGAGTCCAATCAGATTATCTTAAAGAACCTTCTGCCACAGATTGGTAGCCAAACAGATGCAGGGCAAACAGTCCAGTATGTCAAACAGAAGATCAGAGATCAGCGTAGCTCAGACAGAAGGATCAACCTGTTCTACTGTCTGAATGAGCTGAATCACCATGCTGTAGTGGAGGACATCGACAGAAGCTCAGGAACTCTATATGTAGACATGCTTTTACCAGGAGAGTGGAAGACTAAGAGATTTGAGTTTGAGATGTCAGACCAGCAGCTGGCTGAGTTTGACCTGCAGAAATACATAAGGACGCCAGAGAATGATCAAACCGAACTCCTCAGTCCAGATGAAGTTCTTCAGAAGCTGCTGCCAGTGGCCACAGCATCCACATCAGCTGAGTAAGTAACACACTATGTGTGTGTGTGTGTGTGTGTGTGTGTGTGTGTGTGTGTGTGTGTGTGTGTGTGTGTGTGTGTGTGTGTGTGAATATGTGAGTGATAATGGAGAGTTTTATGGTGTGTCTCCCTGATGAGTAAAAGCCCTGCTATGATCTTTTAAAATGTCTGTAGTTTGTTCCTCTATACCTAACTGGTGATTTGGCCGCTGCTAGCATTCATACCGTAAGTGACATACAGTAGCTGAAAAGTTAGAGACTGAAACAATATCTACAGTACTAACACAGGGACAGCCAAGTTCACAAAAACTCAATGGAAATAGTACTATAGACCTGATGTGTGTACTATGCCTGTGTGGCAAATGAATTGGGCTTGATTGTCTTGCAGCGCATATAGTTAAGGCATCTGAGGCAAACACATACAAGCCCTCATAAATACATCATGAAAGACAAATGTGTTTGTGGGTGGGTGGGTGGCTTTGTAGAGGATTGGTGATTCATTTTCAGATATTTCAACTCTGTTTCAGGCTGGTTAACTCTAATCTGACAGAAAAGAGTTGTTTTTATCTTAACTCTGCTCTGACCTCACACTCTTCAAGACTCAAACTGCTGAACCTGAGTTACAATGAGCTGCTGGACTCAGGAGGGGGATTTTTATATGCTGCTCTTTGTCATCAATCTTGCAAACTAGAGAAACTACAGTAAGCATCATTTTCATGAATTTTGAGTGAGCATGTTTTGTGCACATTTCTGTGTGTTTGTGTGTGTGTGGTAGGGGGTTAAAGGTAGCAGGTAGAGTGTGTGTGTGTGTGTGTGTGTGTGTGTGTGTGTGTGTGTGTGTGTGTGTGTGTGTGTGTGTGTGTGTGTGTGTGTGTGTGTGTAAATGCAGTGTGTATGTGTATTGTATGTTAGGGCTGGTTTGGTCAATTCTTCATCTTGCTCAAACACACACACACAAACACACACACACACACACACACACACACACACACACACACACACACACACACACACACACACACACACACACACACACACACACACACACCAGCAGCACACAGGAAAGCATGGACAGAGGAGGACCAGTCACTCTCACAGATGTGCTCAGGTGGACGTATGGATTAGGGTGGACATTGTGTGAATGTCAGTATCTGTTGTATTTGTTGTTATATTGTTTTGTGATGTATGAAACCACATGGACATGTAGACTGAGGTAGACATTGTATTAACATATATGTTTGCCTTCTGAAATATGTTATTTATTATTTATTTGAATTGTTCCTCATATGTAACCGTATGGATACTGTTTGTTGAAATTGTGTATGTGTGCATGCTTGTGTGTGTGTGTGTGTGTGTGTGTGTGTGTGTGAATGGGAGTTAGCAGGAAAGAGTCAGTTGATTTTCATTCTTTATTAGTGTGAGTCCATGCATATCAGATGAATCAATAAATGACTGTTTGCTTTGAGGAACCATGTTGTCCTGTTTTTACAATGTAATTATATTGAATAAATTCAGATGGAACTGTGGGTCTTTCAATGTTCCATTTTCATTGTTTAATACTGTGTGTGAATACTTTGAGTATAGTACATTGTCGTGTGTGTGTGTGTGTGTGTGTGTGTGTGTGTGTGTGGAAAGGGCTGCATGTGTACAAGTCCTAGTGTGTGTGTGTGTGTCTAGACCAAATTCTTCAGCATAATGGGCCACATGATAATCCCAAAAATGTGGGGAAAAGCATATTTTCCACAGCACATGAACGCAGCCATTGGGGCAGGAATCAAAAAGCCATTGGGGCAGGAATTCCCACAGGATGGCAGGCGTTCAGGATGTTTGACCCGCGGATCCTAAATTTGGGCACCCCTGGTGTAGACTGTTGGGCCCTAAACAATCTCACCAGACACAGAACTCCATGTTAATGATTCTTTAAGGAAATGAACTCAAGGATAGAAGATGGACTTTAGTTCTGGTGTGTTATCTAAACTATAAAACATTTTATGACAAGTTGCCACAAGAACACACTGATCAATCCAATACACTTCTTATCCAGTGGCTTGCCTTTGGTGGTTAAAAGATCGCATGGTAAGTGCATTACATTGTTGAGTTGTTAAATAGGAATGTTTACAGTTTGAGGTTGAAAATGTCCAAAAGAACGATGAATTTATCATTGATTTTATATATATGATTTAATCAATGCTCTAAACAAAAGTGTGTGGACTTGTTGGTTTGGAGATTGTAAAGCTAGATTTATGTAAGAAGTGGAAACTGACGTCTTCTAGGCTACAATACTGTACATTCCCAAACAGCTACAATTTCCTTTAGATGCTTTCTGTAGTTAGTTAGGGAGAGAAATCTGTATTTAATGCTGTTTGACCGTCGTTGTGCTGATTTCCTGCCTGTTCCGTGTCATGTGACTCCATACTGGAACACGTCTTTTCTCATGTTCCTCAGACTCCAAACATGGAGTTTGGAATCTAACAGATTCCAATAGATAGATATCCATGGAGTTTGGAATCTAGATCTAACAGATTCCAATAGATAGATATCCATGGTTTGTTGGTACCAAGTAAGAGATTACAGAATTAGTTCAGCTCTTTGAAGTAAGGGAGAAGTGAGACTTTAGGCTGGAAGGAGAAAAAAGCTTAGCTAAGGCTGTTCAGGAAGTGCATGCTACAGTATGCTGAGGTCAGTGCTGCGTGTCTCAGGGAGTTAATCTGGTAGCAGCAGAGGAGAAGAGGGCTACCGAGGAACTCTCACAAATCTGAATCCAGATGAGCAGTGACTCATACTGTGCTGTGCAGTGCTGTGTCTGTGGCAGTTTAGAGTTGAGAGAGGAGGTCTGACTCCAGATCAGCATGGCGACTCGTGTATCTCTGGTATCAGTGCATCCCACCAGAGAGTCTCTGTGGTAAGTCAGGGAGGAGATTAGGTGCAAGCACACAGCAGAATTACCAAAACTGGAAATCAGCTCATGGGCTCCACTGGAGTTCAAGGTATCAGATTCAGATTCAGATTTGGGAATCTGGTTTCAGATTCTGGATTCACTGTCTAGTATCCCATTCACACTCACCTGTAAATAGGTCTTAAACCATACAGTAAACAAAATAAGAGCACATCTCTGGTGAGTTGGCTCAATATATTACAATACATTGCCGTTATTGAGGCAGAAGATGAATGTCTTGTTGAGTGAGAGAGAATATATCACGTTGAGAGACACAGAAAATAGTGTGAGGAATGATGGACCATGCAGCGGTCAAGAAGCAGAAATTAATGATTGTTTAAGGTGGTAAAGTATGATACGAAACTGAGTGTTTTCTTACAATTATTATGATTCTTATTGTTATGATTATTATTATTATTATTATTATTATTATTATTATTTCCATTAATTCCAGTATTCAACTGCTGCTGAGATGAGTGTCTCTCGGGAGAGATAGGAAGCTCTCCAATCACAGAGAGCAACACACAGCAACACACTCAGACCAGAGTCTGCTCTACACAGCAACACACTCAGACCAGAGTCTGCTCTACACACACACTC
>NC_084994.1:8499020-8536520 GCF_963854185.1 Sardina pilchardus
AACCTGTTCTACTGTCTGAATGAGATGAATCACCATGCTGTAGTGGAACACAAAAAGAGCTCAGTAGATCTGCGTGTACACATGCTCTTACCAGGAGAGTGGAAGACTGTGACATTTAAGTTTAAGATGTCAGAAGAGCAGCGGGCTGAGTTTGACCTGCAGTACATGGGGACTCCAGAGGAAGATCAGACTGAACTCCTCAGTCCAGATGAAGTTCTTCAGAAGTTGGTGCCAGTGATCACAACATGCACATCAGCTATGTAAGTAACACACAGTGTTTTGTACAGTATGTTTGTGAATATGTGACAGTGTGGGTGTGTGTGCGTGTGCGTGTGTGAGAGAGGGGCGGGGGCAGAGAAAGAGAGATTCTGATGGCATATCCTCCAGGCTGAGTAAAGCATCGCAACATGTACTGTACATCAGCTGAGTAAGTAATACACAGTGTTTTGTTCAGTATGTTTGTGAATAAGAGAGAGAGAGAGGGAGAGAGAGAGAGAATTTCCCTCAGGCTGAGTCTGCTGCTATGGTCTTAACTGCATGTGAGGAACATGGACATCTACAGTGTATACCAGCTTGTCTTTAGCAGAGACGTCTCTCAGTGCACAGGAGGCTACAGTAAACATGCAACATTAACTGTTATTTACAAGGTGTAGATTTATTCTTCTGCCCTAAAATTGATAATGAGGAAATTGGTGATGTTTCACATAGATCTCTTTCTCTCGGCCCAACAGTGTGCTGTCGGTACAAAAAAAGGGAAAAGCGAAAACGATCAGTTTTATCTAGCTAAATGGCTAATGATAAAATCCGGTGACTTTTCACATAGATATCTGTTTCTCAAGGCCAACAGTACAAAAGAAGTGATCAGTTGTATCTAGTTCAAGTTGCTATTGCCAGCAGCTACCACAGCCAGCCAGCTGCACTCATTCCTGATCCCCCATGTTCATGCCCCCACAGACAGGTTCCCCACTATGATGCATCCAGTCAGGATAGTGCAGTGCTAAAAGTTCAAAGTGACTATCTCTACTTAACTCGGCGAAGGCTGAACCATTTCACTCCCCTATCATGTCTGAGGTGAACTTTTGAATTTGTTATGCATATTTATATTATGAGAGATAAGGTGAACCATTTCACCCCCCTATCATCTCACAGCGCCGTAGTCAGAAGTGGATTATCCCAGGCTTGGTAGCGTTCGTAGCTCGTAGAGTTGAGCTACACTCCCGGTTGGCCTCCAAAAGCTCCGTTTCCACGGCCACCGACTCAGCTGCTGTAGGCGACACGTCCTGTCCCCGTCCGGTCTCTTGCACTGAATGTCTGTGCTTTAAAAAGCCAAGCCCACAACCCCTGCACCAATCACCACCACCGGATTATCCCGCTACACACCTGTAGCCAATTGTACACAATCTCCCGGCTAGGGAGTGGCCATCCTGGTGTTGACCCAAAAGTGACCCCCAAGGAAACTCAGTCCCAACCCAAACCCTTATGTGTGCGCGTGCTTGCACTGCAAAACTGCAAACTGGAGGAACGAGTAAGCATACCTTCGCATGTGTGTGTTTGTGTTGTAGTATAGATTACAGTGGGAGGCATTTGTGGGAGAGGGAAAGGTGTGTATGTGTAACAGAGGTCGTCTCTCCCCTCCCTCGATCACTCTGCGTTGTGTATTAAAGAATGGACGCCACAACTGGATATAACGTTTGTCGCTTTATTGCTCTGGGCTGGAGTGTAAAGACAAAACAAAGAAAGACAGTCAGAAAGGAGCGAGCCAGTCGCGTCACAGCTCCTCTGCCTCAGGACAGTAGCAAAAGAGCGCGCCATATTTTAAACAACACACACTGACGCAATAACAATATAATGAAATATGGCATACCTGGAGTGTAAAGCAAGACAAAACAAAGAAAGACAGTCAGAAAGGAGCGAGCCAGTCGCGTCACAGCTCCTGCCAACCAAACAGGTAAACCACATTTACAGTCAATATAGTAGGGGGGATTATCAACAAAAAAGGGCCTAATCGTTACGCGTCGGATAGAAGCACCAAAATTGGTACAGACACTCTTTATGATGTATCTCATCATATCAGAAGGGGTGCCCCACATTTCTGGTTCATTAAGGTCATTTTTTAAGGGAAAATCCAAGATGGCTGCCAGAAACGGCCTTAGGATAATAAAACATTGCATAGTTTGGGCATCTTGATTTATTCTGCTACTTTATCATTTCACATTTAATATATAGAGATGGTTAACAAATAATATATGCAAGATAACCCATGTAAACAATCTTACATGTCTATTATACAACTTTAAAGTGGAAAAACAGGCTTAAAACAGTCAGAATGGCATGACTCCCCCAGTGAATCCTCACCTGAGTAGTTAATTATTCATTTATGCATAACATTAATATTCTTAAAAACTTTTGGGAGAATCACTTAATCATTTTCAAAAGACAGCTTATTGTTTAATTGTCAACATGAGCAGAGATCTAGCCCTAAATAGGAACACAACTCATGTTATGCTAGCGTTAGCATTAGCATTAGCCAATGTAGACCCACCAGCTGGGTTGAGTTAAAGCTGGGCAAACAAAGATTCCTAGGCTAATTGTGTCCCTGTGATCACTTGGGGTCTTTTTTTGCGTATTTGTGCCCTTTGGATCTTCCTGGGGGGTATTGTCGTATTCTTTCGGGCATAATGTTATAGGAACTATGAAATTTAGATTTGTACTACAGTAATGGTAGCCAGCTACTAAGGTGTGTAAAATGTACATTGAGTAAGGCTGTGTCTCATTACACTTACTTCCGTCAGTACACTGCTAATGTGCACTTACTGACGTAGTGCTCACTTTTGATGGTTAGTACTGTCCCAAAAGGGGCCTTCCCCAAACTTCCCACAAAGGTGGGAGCATGAAACATTCTAAAATCACTTGGTTAAATGCTGAACTATTCAAAGTTCCTTTCACTTGAACTAAGGGACCAAGCCCTGTGCACCAGTGTACAAAGCAAGGTCCATAAAGGCATTGATGACAGAGATTGGTGTGGATGAACTTGACTGGCCTGCACAGGGTCCTGACCTCAACCCAATAGAACACCTTTGGGATTAATTAGATGGACTGAGAGGCAGTCTACTCATCCGACATCAGTGTGTGACCTCACAAATGTGCTTCTGAAAGAATGGTAAAAAAAAATCCGATAAACACACTGTGGAAAGTCTTCCCTGAAGCTGTTATAGCTGCAGAGGGTGGATCGACATCATATTAAACCCTATGGATTAAGAATGGGATGTGACTGAAATATGTGAGTCAAGGCAGGTGACCAAACACTTTTGGCAATTAGTGTACAGTACTTAGGTTGCTTTTGGTATAGGGCAAAACTTTCAGGAAATACACATCAATATTGTTTTCAAAACCTTGAGGAAAAGAACAAGTTCGGCTCTCCCAGGTTTTCTCTCTTTTTCAGGTTGTGATACAACCTTTAGGGCAAAAAGTCAGCATGGGCTGCATGGAAATAATCTCCAGAAGTAACAGGTGCCTTCACTGCTATGACATTAAATCTTTTTCAATTACTTAGCCAGGAAACAAACATATTTGCATTGCTGGAGAGGTACACTTGTGTTCTTTACGATAAGACAACCAATCTTGAAAAATTCAATGATCTCAGGAAGGATTTGTTTTCTCAAAAATGTCTCTCAATGGAAAATACCCCTACCACACAGGCTGCACTGATCCAGCATTCAAATAGTGCAGTGTACTGTACCAAGCTAACATTTGGTCCAAAGGTCTGCAAGCTATCCAGTCAGTGCTTTCTCCTGAAAAATATGGATGGACTAAATTAGATGATTCTTGGACACCTGATTTATGGACACTTTTACCAGAGGCAGCGAAAGTATGTAGAGAACTTCTTAATGTGACAGCAAAGCTGAGCATCTCTGCCGAGTGCCGATGCCAGGATGCTGGGTTGCCTTGCACAGCATTATGCCAATGTGCTGGAGCATGTGAATAGATGAAAATATGCAGTATGTAGGCTATGACTAATGTACTACTGTAATCTTACAAAGTTACAGGGGACATGTGTGCATCATTTTATGATTTTATGAGATCTGCCTGAGGTGCTTCTCTGTGTTTACAGTATCCTTAGGTAGCCATAGTGTAATTCTTTTCATAATTTATTTTCTTTTAAGACAGTTCTTCTTACCCTAGATAGCCCAAGATATTTGGGGCATTCCTTCTAGGATGTCTTAGGATCACCCAAGGAACATACCCAATTTCAAGCTTTTTAGAGGTTGTTTAGATGGTCTTTGAATTAGCTGCCAATTATGTGGCGGGCACGACCTTAGCACAACCTTTTTCAATTTCTTTAAAAATTCACTACCTGTTAGAGATAGTTTTGGGCACCCCTTCTAGGATGTCTTAGGGTTATTTCGTCTTTTTATCATATCCGCCTTCCTTCCTCGGTTCTCCGGCTTGTTCCCACCGATCTATAAAGAACACCAGATAGACTATCCCATTGTTGCTGCCCCATCATTCTTTAACTAGGAAGGAAGGAAGGGATGATATAAAAAGATGAATGAGAAGAGCCTTTAGGATCACCCAAGGAACACCAAATTTCAAGTTTATTAGAGGTTAATTAGGTGGCATTTGAAATAGCTGACAATTTTGTGGCGAGCAGCACTGCCTTTTTCAATTTCTTTAAAAACTCACTTCCTGTTAGAGACATATTGGACACTCCTTCTAGGATGTCTTAGGATCACCCAATGAACATATACCAACTTTCAGGCTTTTTAGGGGTTGTTTATATGGTCTTTGAACTAGCTGCCAATTTTGTGGCGGGCATACAGCCTTTTCCAATAGTTTTTGAATCAGCTATCAATTGTATTGGCGACCATTTTTAATTTCTTCAAAATCTCACTTCCTGTTTGAGATATTTTTGGGCACCCCTTCTGGGATGTCTTAGGATCACCCAAGGAACATGTATATCAAATTTCAAGCTTTGTAGAGGTTGTTTAGGCAGTCTTTGAATTAGCTGCCAATTTTGTGGCAGGAAGCGCAGTATTTTTTTGTTTTTTTCAAAAACCTCACTTCCTGTTTGAGAATTTTGGTGAAATCTTCCAGGATGACTTAGGATCACCCAATGAACATATACACCAAATTTCAAGCTTTTAGGAGGTTGTATAGGTAGTTTTTGAATCAGCTTTCAATTGTATTGGCGGCCATTTTTAATTTCTCCAACATCTCACTTCCTGTTTGAGATATTTTTGGGCACCCCTTCTGGGATGTCTTAGGATCACCCAAGGAACATGTATACCAAATTTCAAGCTTTTTAGAGGTTGTTTAGGCAGTCTTTGAAGTAGCTGCCAATTTTGTGGCAGGAAGCGCAGTATTTTTTAGTTTTTTTCAAAAACCTCACTTCCTGTTTGAGAATTTTGGTGAAATCTTCCAGGATGACTTAGGATCACCCAATGAACATATACACCAAATTTCAAGCTTTTAGGAGGTTGTATAGGTAGTTTTTGAATCAGCTATCGATTGTATTGGCGGCCATTTTGAATTTCTCCAAAATCTCACTTCCTGTTTGAGATATTTTTGGGCACCCCTTCTAGGATGTCTTAGGATCACCCAAGGAACATATCTACCAAATTTCATGCTTCTATCCGCCGCGTAACGATTTTTTACATAATCTCCCCTACTAATACACACTCGGTGGCTGTAAGCTAACTAGCTATACCACTACACCTGCAGCCACGCTAAGACACTGCAGCATTACTCACGCACGTAACATGTGCATTGTGTAACGAGTTATAATATAAAATCCAGGGATTAAAATGCCTTTACTCTGGTATAAAGTACACCACACCAGAAAACAGTCTCATGTGTTAAGGTAAGTGCATAATGCAATGCAAAGTAACATAGCATAAACAAAATACATAATGCATTGTATGCAAAACTCCACGTACCTCTGCCTCAAGACAGTAGCAAAAGAGGCAGAGGAGGGGGGCTACATTACATGTTAAAGGGGTCAGTTCCTGCCACACCCATGCCACACCCCCTGCTACCTACTCTACCGTGGGAAACTGCAAAGTGGCACAGAACATGTAGGACCGAGTGGGGAAATTCAGAGAAGCATAATTACACCTGCTACATATGTGTCAGGGTGAGTGTGTGTGGGTTGGAGATAGTTTTTTTTGTGTGTGTGTGTGTGTGTGTGTGTGTGTGCATGTATGTGAGTGCGCATGCGTTTGTGTGTGTGAGGTGAAAAGGTGCTTACAGTTTTTCTCAATTGTTTACACACAATTTCTGGTACTTGAGACACAATTCCAGTAATATGTAGCTCATGCACCAACCTCCTGAACCGATTCTGCTGAACTATAAGCACAATTTCGGCTTTACACTCAAATTGCAGTTCTATAACACACTGTTTTCAAAACACTACACACAATTCTGTGCATTTGACACAATTTTCATGAAGAAAATCTCTTGTTTTCACAAAGAACACACTGCCATTCAAATTCTAAAGCTAACTGCCCTACCATGCACACTGACTCATCAGATGGGCAAACTCCTGTCACACAGTCTTACAATTAGCAATCAGAGCTTTAGTATTACAGTAGTACAGGCAGAGGCAGAGCCAGAGGAGAGAGTACAGTTTTTCTCGATTGTTAACACACAATTTCTGGTACTTGACACACAATTCCTGTAATATGTAACTCATGCACCAACCTCCTGAACCAATTCTGCTTAACTATAGGCACAATTTCTGCTTTACACTCAAATTGCAGTTCTATAACACACTTTTTTCACAGCACTACACACAATTCTCTGCATTTGACACAATTTTCATGAATAAAATATCTTGTTTTCACAAGGAACACACTGCCATTCAAATTCTAAAGCTAACTGCCCTACCATGCACACTGACTCATCAGATGGGCAAACTCCTGTCACACAGTCTTACAATTAGCAATCAGAGCTTTAGTATTACAGTAGTAGTACAGGCAGAGGCAGAGCCAGAGGAGTGAGAGTAAGAGGAGGAGGACGGGGAGGCCAAGGACCGTAATCTCTGATGAGATCCGAGCCACTAGAACATTGCAGTGCTGCGTATCAATACAGTACAGTACCGGACAGTACAATACAGGTCAATGAGCACAGTAGTACAGTATTGCCTGTGGGCTGTTCTGTAAAAATGAAGTATATTTCAAGTATTTGGGGAAAGTAATCCTACTTTGAATTCCTACACAGTTTACAGTATTTTACTATTTGTTTGGCAGCCGAAAGATTACCAGCACAAGGGCTTCTGTCTCCTGAACAGGAAACTGAAATCATGAGCATTGTCCTACAAAAAACGGCATAACATTACGGCAAATACAAAGAAAAATAATAGAAAACAATGAGATATTTCAAAATATTGATAGGGTAAGCATATCAACTTACTGTATCAGCTTATCTACTGCTTGTAGTAATGTTTGTAGTGTAACACTGAACAAAAAAAGGCCCAAGTCATTATGATGAATGGAGAAGAAGTGTTTTCAATTCATCGTAGTGTTTTACACTGAGCACATCAGTGTTCAACTGGTCCTTACAAATGTCTTGATATATGATGGTTTGTGTGTGTCTCTTGAGAACAAAAGAGCATTTTGAGGAGAAATTACATTGTTTTGAAGGTAAAGTGTCATTTTGCAGGAGAATTGTGGAGTTTTGCCCATTGTGTGTGTTGTTTTGGATTTGTGTGTAGAGTTCTGAGAATATGAGGCATGTTTTCAGAAAATGTGTGTTAACAATCGAGAAAAACTGTAATATTCCCGTCTGTGATTCTGTTTCAGGTTGAAGAAGTGTAATATGACTGAGAAGAGCTGTTCCTATCTGGCCTCTGCCCTGACCGCACACTCCTCAAGTCTCAGACTGCTGGACCTGAGTCAGAATAAGCTGCTGGACTCAGGAGTGGAACTTTTATGTTCTGCACTTTGTCATCACAACTGCAAACTGGAGGAGCTGGAGTAAGTGTACTTTCATGTAGTAAATGTGTGTGTGTGTGTGTGTGTGTGTGTGTGTTAGTGTGTGTGTGTGTGTGTGTGTGTGTGTGTGTGTGTGTGTGTGTGTGTGTGTGTGTGTGTGTGTGTTTGTACACACATGCATGTGAGTTTGTATAGAGTAGAGGTGGAGGGGCATTTGTGAGTGTGGGGGGAGTAGGAAAGTGTGTGTGTGACAGGGTGAGCGTGTGTGGGTTGGGGACCATGTACAGTATGGCAGTTTTGTGTGTGGAATATGTGTGTAGCAGTGAGCGTGTGTATGGATGGAAGTGTGTAGAGGGAAAGTGTGTATGTGGCAGGATGAGTGTGTGTGTGTGTGTGTGTGTGTGTGTGTGTGTGTGTGTGTGTGTGTGTTGGGGAGCATGTATGTCAGAGTTTGTGGTGTGTAAGAGTGTCATGTAGTCGTGTAATTGAGTGGGTGTGTGTGTTGCGTTTGGGTGAAGACAATATATGTACCGTGTGTACAGGTGCTGGTCATATCATTAGAATATCATCAAAAAGTAAAAAAGGGACATAACGTGTCGTTTATGGTAATTGTTGCTCACTACAGGTTTGTATTCCAATAATCCATACAGTGTCCAAGCATTCACATTGTCCATTATTACACAACTACACAGAGTATCATCAGCCAGTATGGCCTGCCACAGTGAAGCGGTCAAAAAACGATGTGTGCTCCCCCTTCGTCAAGCAACACCTGTCACCTGCATGACGGTTCCCCCTTATATGGCTGTGCACAAATACCGTAACACAGTGCCACCTAGTGGACCAATTAAACATTCATAAAATGAGACCAAAATGGCTCCTACAGACCCATGAAATGTTTGTAAATGAAATAATATGTCCATGTACCAGTTGATAAGGAACTGAAAGATGTGAACACACAATTAGGCGACTACAGCTTGTCACCTGCCTAGTGCAGCAAGAGGGACTGTTGAGTGGTATCCATGGTTACAGATAACTCTACTCTCTCCCCTCGGCTTCTCATGTTACTTTATGTTACAACCATAGTGCCTAAACACATCTAATTTAAACCATCCAAGTGTGTGTGTGTGTGTGTGTGTGTGTGTGTTACAGCCATAGTGCCTAAACACATCTGATTTATACTATCCAACTCTGAGAGAGAGAGAGAGAGAGAGAGAGAGAGTGAGAGATTCTTCTGATGTTAAGGTATTTGGTTGTTGGCTGGCAGAGGAGACAGAGCTGACAGTGTGAAAATGAGAGCAGCATAATCAGCACCTTTGCCAGTGTGTGTGTGTGGATTGGGGAGCATGTCTGTGTTTCTCTGGGTGGAATGTATATAATATATTGCTGTGTGTGTGTGTGTGTGCGTGCGTGTGTAAAAGTGAGAGGGCCAGATGCATGTGTGTTTGTGAGAGCAGCATAATCAGCACTGAGGTGAACTTTTGAATTTGTTATGCATATTTATATTATGAGAGATAAGGTGAACCATTTCACCCCCTTATCATCTCACAGCGCCGTAGTCAGAAGTGGATTATCCCAGGCTTGGTAGCGTTCGTAGCTCGTAGAGTTGAGCTCCACTCCCGGTTGGCCTCCAAAAGCTCCGTTTCCACGGCCACCGACTCAGCTGCTGTAGGCGACACGTCCTGTCCCCGTCCGGTCTCTTGCACTGAATGTCTGTGCTTTAAAAAGCCAAGCCCACAACCCCTGCACCAATCACCACCACCGGATTCTCCCGCTACACACCTGTAGCCAATTGTACACAATCTCCCGGCTAGGGAGCGGCCATCCTGGTGTTGACCCAAACGTAACCCCCCCCCCCCCCCCCCACCCAACCACCCTTCATCATCAAAACTGCAAACTGGAGGAACTAGAGTACCTTCATGTGTGTGTGTGTGTGTGTGTGTGTGTGTATTTTAGTATAGAGTAGAGTGGGAGGCATTTGTGGGAGAAGTGTGTATGTAACAGAGTGAGTGTGTGTGGGTTGGGCAGAGTTTTGTGTGTGTGTGCGCGTGTGTCCGTGTGTGTGTGTGTGTGTGAGGAGGTGCTTAATATTCTGATCTCTCATTCTGTTTCAGGCTGGAGTACTTTCTTGTGGTAAATGTGTGTGTGTGTGTGTATGTGTGTGTGTGTGTGTGTGTTTGTGAGTTAGTATAGAGTAGAGGTGGAGGGGCATTTGTGGGTGTGCATGGTAGAGTTCTCAACGGGCCAGAAAATGACAACCCGACCCGACCCGGTCCGTGGCTTTCAAAGCCTGAGCCCGATGTAACCCGACACATATACAGTATATGATTTATCTACCTGAACTATCTACCTGCCGCCCGACGCCGGGGGTCGAGATTTCCCATGTTATCCTATGGAGACGGACGGGCTGTGGGTCGTTAAGGGCACAATTACGCAGTGGCCTACCTAACCCACGTAAAAACCTAGTGAAACAATATTTTCCACAACAGAAACATGATATAAATGGGAAAACGTACTGTTCTTGCTATAAAAAGGGCAGAATCATCCACAGAGCATGATATTTCAATAACCTCTTCATACACACTTCACTTTAATGGCAATGAGTTGTTAGCTATTCACGAAGACGTGACGGTGAATTCACCTGCGGTAAGTTTTCTTTTCACCAACTCCATCTTCTTCTTCTGCCCCCGCTCCATGATTGCATGCACGTTGCATGCAGCAGCCAGACTTTCTTTACGCTAGATAGATAGATAGATACTTTATTGATCCCAAGGGGAAATTCATGATGATTCACGGTAAACAGCAGCGATGATTAATAAATGTTTTTTTTTTTTCGTTGAGCGGAAAAGATTAAGCCCGAGGACCAACCCGACCCGAGTCATCTGCTTATATTTTCGACCCTGCGGGTCCTGTCGGGTTTGTCGGGCCGACCCGACCCATTGAGAACTCTGGTGCATGGGTAGAGGGAAAGAGTGTGTGTGTGTGTGACAGGGTGAGTGTGTGTGGGTTGGGGAGCATGTATGTATGGCAGTTTTGTGTGTGGAATATGTGTCTAGGCAGTGAGTGTGTGTTTGGATGGAAGTGTGTGTATGTTGGAGAGGGCATGTGTGTTGGGGGCAGTTGGGGAGAGTGTATGTTGGGAGAGAGTTTGTGTGTGTGAGATAGAGGGGGGTGCAAGGATATGTTAGCTAGTGTGTGTGTGTGTGTGTGTGTCTGTGTCTGTGTCTGTGTCTGTGTCTGTGTATGTGTGTGTGTGTGTGTGTGTGTGTGTGTGTGTGTGTGTGTGTGTGTGTGTGTGTGTGTGTGTGTGTGTGTGTGTGTGTTTGTGTATGTGTGCGCACGCAATAATCCAATCTGTCATTCTGTTTCAGCCTATGGAACTGTAGTCTGACTGAGAAGAGCTGTTCCTATCTGGCCTCTGCCCTGACTGCACACTCCTCAAGTCTCAGACTGCTGCACCTGGGTAACAATAAGCTGCTGGACTCAGGAGTGGAACTTTTATGTTCTGCACTTTGTCATCAGAACTGCAAACTGGATGAACTAAAGTAAGCATACTTTCATGTACTGTAGTGTGTTTGTGCGTGTGTGTGTGTGTGTGTGTGTGTGTGTGTGTGTGTGTGTGTGTGTGTGTGTGTGTGAGTGTGTGTGTAGGGGCATTTGTGGGTGGGTGTGCATATGGGGAGAGGGAAAGTGTGTGTGCTAGTGCTATGAGGTTGTTTCCTGTGTGCTACTGGACACTGGCTACAGGCTCTGCACAAGAAATGCTGGTGTGTGTGGAGGAGGGGCATTTGTGGGTGTGCATGGGGAGAGGGAAAATGTGTGTGACAGGGTGAGTGAGTGTGTGTGTGTGTGTGAGAGAGAGAGAGAGAGAGAGAGAGAGAGAGAGAGAGAGAGAGAGAGAGAGAGAGAGAGAGAGAGAGAGAGAGAGAGAGAGAGAGAGAGAGAGAGAGAGAGAGAGAACCCACATGTATCTCGTCTGACTGATAAGGGCTGTTCCTATCTGGCCTCTGCTGTGTCCACACACTCCTCAAGGGGGGTAAAGGAGAGTGAATGTAGCAATGGGAGTGTGTGTTGGTGATTAATATTCAGATGTTTAACTCTGTTTCAGGCTACAGTACTGTAAAGTGACTGATGAGGGCTGTTCCTATCTGGCCTCTGCTGTGTCCACACACTCCTCAAGTCTCAGAGTGCTGTACCTGACTCGTAATAAGCGGATTAGTGCATCAGCTGTAGAGCAGCTCTCTGCTCTAGTGGAGGACCCACACTGTAAACTGGAGAAACTAGAGTGAGTAAATATCTAAATTCAAGAGTTCTCTGATCTTCTGTCCTTAGTGGCCTCTTGCTCTGATAAACTGTTGATTTTAGGAGATTTGAACATCCAAATTTGTTGTCCAACTGAACTGATGGTTAGTGAGTTTTTAACCCTTTTAGTCTCTTTTAACTGAACTCAATCAGTATCTGACTTTCCTGTTGTTAACCTCACAACTGTTGATATTGTCTGATCACCCCCACCCACCGCCTTCAAACACACACACACACACACACACACACACACACACACACACACACACACACACACACACACACCCCTCTACTCACACACCCCTCTACTCACACACACTCCTCTCCTCTCACACATCCTCCTCTACCCACACACACACTCATCTACTCACACTCACTCCTCTCCTCTCACACACTCCTCTACACACACACTCCTCTCCTCTCACACACACACTCCTCTCTCCTCACACACACTCCTCTCCTCACACACATTTCTCTACACACACACACACTCCTCTCTCCTCTCACACACTCCTCCAAAGGCACCATCCTCTCACACACACTCCTCTCTCCTCTCACACACACTCCTCTCTCCACAAACACACTCCTCTACACACACACACACTCCTCTACACACACACACACTCCTCTCTCCTCACACACTCCTCTCCTCTCACACACTCCTGACTCCTCACACACTCCTCTCCTCTCACACACTCCTCTACCCACACACACTCCTCTACTCACATACCCTCCTCTCACACACTCTTCTACCCTCACACACTCCTCTCCTCTCACACACTCCTCTACCCACACACACTCTTCTCCTCTCACACACTCCTCTCCTCTCACACACTCCTCTCCTCTCACACACTCCTCTATTCACACACACTCCTCTCCTCTCACACACTCCTCTATTCACACACTCATCTCCTCTCACACACTCCTCTATTCACACACACTCCTCTCTCCTCACACACACACTCCTCTCTCCTCACACACACTCCTCACCTCTCACACACAGACACAGGCACACCCATCTCAATTGTTAACCTCACAACTGTCGATATTGTCTGACACCCCCCCCCCCCCCCACACACACACACACACACACATACACCACCCTCTCACCCGATCCCATAACTCAGCCACACACACACACACACACACACATACACACACTCACACACAAAGAAAGAAACACACACACACACACACACACACACACACACACACACACACACACACACACACACTCACTCCCTCTCAGCATCACCCTCTCACCCAATCCCTTAACTCAGCCACACACACACACACACACACACACACACACACACACACACACACACACTCTCACACATACACACACACACACACACAAACATACACACACACACACACACACACACCCTCTCACCCGATCCCTTAACTCAACTCCTTAACAGCTTCTGCTCTGACACATTGAGTCATGGAGTCCCTTTAATGATAAAACAACCCAACACTGCAACTGCTGGGTTGAATCATGGAGTCCCTTTAATGATAAAATAACCCAACACTGCAACTGCTGGGTTGAATGATGGAGCCCCTTTAATGATAAAACAACCCAACACTGCAACTGCTGGGTTGAATCATGGAGCCCCTTAAATACTAAAACAACCCAACACTGCAACTGCTGGATTGAATCATGGAGCCCCTTTAATACTAAAACAACCCAACACTGCAACTGCTGGGTTGAATCATGGAGCCCCTTTAATGATAAAACAACCCAACACTGCAACTGCTGGGTTGAATGACCCCACTCGTGCTCTCTGATGTACCTGTAGAAGGGCAGAGCAGAAATGGAGGAAAGATTTCAGCTCTCTTCAGCTCTCTTATGAAATCACTTGAAGCTTTACCAACTCTCTCTCTCTCTCTCTCTCTCTCTCTCTCTCTCTCTCTTAAGAATGGCAAGGCCAATTATTCTGCCAAACTCATTAATCAACAGGCCTACAAATAACCTAGAGTGTTCTTTAAAACCAACATCACCATCTCATGTCCTGATTCTGCTCTTCCAGAGATCCATGACCCAGTCAGCTACCTCCTGCATTTTACACCAGTGTCCTCCTCCCACATGAAGCCCACATACTGGCCCTCAGATTGCCTTCAGATTACAGCCGTGGCCATATCCTTTACCATCCCCACTCCCACTCGTGTCATATTGCTTAACTCTAGGGTGGTACACCTGGTCTAAAACCACTATGAGACTTCTTCCCCTAAGATAGTACCCACCAACACCTCTGGCTCAAGGACTATATGGCTGCTGGTACAGAGTAGAGGCCTCTGTCTCTCATGCAGCCTGGTTCACTGGTAGAGGCTTGTCATTGATGTCACTGATTGATGATCATCTCCTTTCTCCTGCAGGTGGAATGGGGGAACAGTAGAATAGTGCTTCTGATTAGACTGATCTGATCAGTGCTGTTGGACTATTTAGCTCCACCCTCACTGTGTTTGTCTGTTGTCATGGACACTGATTGATGATCTTCTTCTTCTTTTATCCTACAGGTGGGGGGGAGATGCAGGTGAATGGTGATAGAGGTGAGGAGGAGGAGGATGGGCAGGAAGATGATCCTGTCGGGGAGGAAGATGATGATGGGGGGGAAGAAGATGATTGAGGGGCTCATTAAGTGACCACACACACACACACACATACACACCAGTGTTTCTTGTTCAGAATGTCTAGGTAGGAACATAAGCTTGTAGCCAGTGTCCAGTGGCACACAGGAAATATCCTCATAGCACAACAGACAGACAGACACACACACACACACACACACAGATCAGCCACTGACAGCATGCAGCATGGACTCGGCAGACAGAAGAGACTCTCACACATGCACAGATGGCCATGTGGACTGGGGTGAACACTGTGTGAATGTCCATATCTGTTGAACCTGTTCACTATTGTTTTGTCATGATATCAGATGGACATGTGGACTGGGGTGGACACTGTGTGAATGTCCATATCTGTTGAACCTGTTCACTATTGTTTTGTCATGATATCAGATGGACATGTGGACTGGGGTGAACACTGTGTGTTTAAAATATGTGGAGTTGGGCTGGTTACGGATGACTGCTACCAGAATGGTGTGTCGTT
The DNA here is from genome assembly GCF_963854185.1 of Sardina pilchardus. Lineage (NCBI taxonomy): Eukaryota > Metazoa > Chordata > Actinopteri > Clupeiformes > Clupeidae > Sardina > Sardina pilchardus. The sequence continues at coordinate 8,514,363 of NC_084994.1, forward strand.
TAGAACACAGGAATGAATCCAATAATTACTTCTCAATTGCATTTATTTGCCATTGGCTTCTTTCTTTGTTGTTTTCTCCAGTGTGGGTTACAATTGCTGTATATTGCTGGTATCTACAATCAAACAAAGCAAGCTTTACTGATACAAATCATAATAATAATAAATAATAATACACTCACATAACCACAAAGGAAATCTTTAACCAAATGAAGCATTTAAGTTATCAAATTAATATCAGTGCAAAAGATTAAATAAACTTACAAAGTCATAGACGCAGCAAACACATGCGGCAGGCCAAGGAGCAAGCAGTCAGCACAAGAGACACACACACACACACTAGTGAGGCTGATTGACAATTATCATCAGGTGAGGGAAGCTTCAGGAAGTGGGCGTGTCTCCCAATCGAGTAGCAGGAGTTTGACTGGGATTTTGAACAGTGTGAATGTCAATAGACCTCTGAAGTTCGCCTACAAAAAAGCCACCATCTTTGCCCAAATAAGGAGATCCGGTATCTTGAGATTTTTTCTATGGGAAAATAACATGGGAATTTTCAATTATCGCACCTGTTAAACTCTGGCGGGTATGATGACATTGGAAATGCAGACGTTTTTCACTACACAGTTTTGTCCACTGCCGTCTAGTGGATACTGTGATCTTCGGTAGGTGAAGACGGCACACTTTGATCTTTGCTACCCCAGAGCTAACTTACCATGCAACTTGCCATAGGCAGTTAGCTTCAATTAACTCGCGGATCTCCTTATATGGGCAAAGATGGCAGCTTTGGATCCTTTTTGTAGGCGAACTTCAGAGGTCTATATCTGTTGAAGCTGTTCACTATTGTTTTGTCATGATATCAGATGGACATGTGGACTGGGGTGAACACTGTGTGAATGTCCATATCTGTTGAACCTGTTCACTATTACATGTATGAAATTCAGTATCTGTTGTAAAATATAAAATTAAATCAACTTTATTTGATGGTATTAGTGTGTGTGTGTGTGTGTGTGTGTGTGTGTGTGTGTGTCTGTCTGTCTGTCTGTCTGTCTGTCTGTCTGTCTGTCTGTCTGTCTGTCTGTCTGTCTGTCTGTCTGTGTCTTCTGACACATTTGTTCCATGAGGAGCCGTTAATATAGAAGTTAGAATACTTACAAGGATGTTGAACTTATTTCAGTAACAAAAGCATATTTTAAAACATTTGATTTGCAGAAATGAACTCACCATTGCACATCATCCCTAAATCTGGCTGGTTGTTTGGCCACATGTGTGATGACATCAGTAACTGGTCCCATCTCACTGTCCCATCTGAACACTTCAGTCTGAGCCCACAGTGCAGTGTGGTGGTGCCACCTAGTGGTCAACAAGAGAGCAGCAGCTGGTCCCATCTCACTGTCCCATCTGAACACTTCAGTCTGAGCCCACAGTGCAGTGTGGTGGTGCCACCTAGTGGTCAACAGGAGAACATTCCCTGAGAGGAGACTAGCAGCTGTTACGCTGAGGCCTTCTCCTATGAGGTGGACGCAACACAATTACAATAGAATCCAATGCACATTTACAATACTGATCACTGCGTATCAACACAACTCTGGAACTTTCTCCCACACGTGCTGCACTGATGGGTCTCTCCTCCAGTATGTCTCATCTTGCTGATGTCAGCTGCTTTTTAAACTCTCCCCACATGTGGGCCGTGTCCAAAAGTCAAGGGCGCACGCTGGATAGTACCGCTCTTTCCAGTAGCGTCTCAGTTAGCTTGCTCCTCAGTATGCGTCCCTACATTTGGACAGCATGAGCTAGTTGGTGTCACCTGACTCAGGTGTGTTGCTTGACGATTTGCATGACGTGTGGCGCTTTACCTGCGCTGCGCAATGGATTATGGGATATCTGAGGCCAAAAAAGATGCATCGATGCACGCTTGGAAATCACGCCAAACGAAGTACCCATCTAGTGAGAGCGCTTGACTTTCGGACAGTCTATTCCGACGTAACTTCCGGAAAATGCACACTGCCCAGCATGTGTACTTATGATTCAGACACAGCCGTGCTGCACTGATGGGGGTTACTCACTTATGTCATGGGCCTGTTGATCTCTGCTGACAGGAGCACCACAGCGCCCCCCTTATTGCCCTGTGTGAAACTGTGGTCAGATAAGGAACTGCAGCTAACCCTTAAAAAGCCATTGGGACAGGAATTCCCACAGGCTGACATAGGTTGTTTGGCCTGCGGATCCTAAATGTGAGCACCTTGGTCTCTAGACTGTTAATGTGTAGTGTGTTTTAGCTGTCAATAAATGTCACTTGCAAATGTCTGTATGTCACCATATCTATCTATTAATGCAAGGAACGTCTGTGTGTCACTCTGTCTGTCTGTCTGTCTGTGCCACGCATAACTCTCGGGTGGGTGGGTGTGTGTGGTGCCTGTGTGTATTGTTACGTAAAGAAAGGTTTCCTAAGCTTCACGGTATCAATCTTATGTTTTGGTGAGTGGGAAATCACACTCCTACTGTACACAATGTCTACACCCTGAGTAAACACTGAATGAATAGCCAAAGATTCAGTCCCAAACTCTTAAAGCACCTACTATCTCTCGTGTGTTTTTTAAGAACGGCGTGTTTTTTAAGAACGGCATTTTCTCAACTGTGACTCACGGAGAAAAGCAACGTGGATTCCCGTTGCTGAAATATGTGACGCGGATCCTTAAAAAGTTTCCCCTCGAACAACAACTGCCTGGAATCCTGACACCGTTTACCATCGCGGACTGGATTGAGGTGCAACTGCGTTTTATCCGTGACACGATTCAGCCACAGCTTGGCCCCACTACAACCCACAAGCGTCACAAACGAGTGAGTAGAAATAAGCTTGCTTACCTGTGGCAGCATAGAAAATCAAAGGCCATTCAGATCATCCTAAACAATAGCGAGTACCCCGAGCCACCTCCTTGTCCTAGCGATATCACACTGATAACGAGCCACTACGAAAATAAATGTCTAAGCCAAACATCAATCAACGACCCTCTTCCATTGCCACCCTGGGATAATAGCCTACAACGTGTAAATCCTACTGACTTTCCAAACGCAATGCATTTCTCAATGACTGAGGTAGAGACTGTGTTACATAGCTTGCCAAACAACAAAGCATGTGGTATAGATGGAGTCACATATGAAAACCTAAAGACTGCACACATTTGTAACACATTAACATCCATTTTGAATGTCTGCCTGGAAAATAAGAAAGTGCCTGAGTCCTGGAAAGGAGCAGTGATTTATCGTATTCCCAAAAAAGACAATGTACCTAACGATCCATCAACATGGAGGGACATTTCTCTCCTACCTACAATTTACAAGCATGGGCGGCGCCAGGATAATTTTGTTGGTGTAGCTAAGCTGTTGCTGTGATACAGACAGGTGTTGCTGCCACCCCCCCCCCCCCCCGAAAAATAGGAAAGAAAAAAAACGTGGCTTACAAATGGCTTAGAAATCATGATGAGAAGTAGCCGACCTATACAACAATTAACTTCATCCGCCTTCGTTTCATGACACCCAGTCCTGACCTCAGTGCACCCAACACAACAGCAGCGGCAGCACAGATAACCAGATAACTTCACGTCACTTAGCAAATTTTAACATCTGGCCAGACTGAGCTACACACATGCACACACACACGACCACGCAACGGCTATTGCAAATGCAAAAATCAACAAAATATAGGGGAAGCTTCTTTAATGAACTATATGGATGGGGGAAGCAGAAGCAGACTTTAATGTCTTTGACCATGTTGATGGCTGCTGACTCCAAAGTTCGTCTCTGATATAAATGCTACCCGATGTGCTCCAGTAGGCTGAGATAAAGTAGGCTAAAAGCAAAATCTATACCGTGGACAGATCTTCCCGAATCCTGTCGAGTTCGAGAATGCAATAGCCTGTTACATTGTGCCCTTCGCGTCGTTTTTTTTAATCCAGACAAATAGCCTACACTTGTTGCTTTGTAGGCATATTAGTGCATATCGCCGACCAGGAGCGTCACTAGTGCAAAAGCAGGTGTTTTTTTTCTTTTCTTTTACGGGGTAGGCTACAGGGGTTTCTACCCCGGGAAACTTTGCAAACTGTGCTGTTTGCAGTTTCAACGTAGAGTAAGGCCATTCGTTGGGGTCCTCATCATCATATTTTCATAACAAATAAAGCTAAAAAAAAACCCATGATGAATGAATGAGGTGCCACTCGCTAACTGTAAATTGATTAATCCAACACATCTCCTCGTCCAATTTTCAGTTTGCATGAAAATCGGTATGTTAGGGAGGCACAGAGGTTGGCTAGCTAACAGAGTTGATGGAAGTACTAGGGGTGGGGGAGATGATGTCTCACTCTCAACCTCTTCTTGCACTGGCGGCCCCTTCTTGTATCCATATCAATTAACCAGGCTACGCTGAAGCTGTAGACGGATTCTGGTAATAGGCCTATCAGTCCGAGAGAAGGGGGAAGAATAGAACACTGCTGTCGAATTTGCAACAAATTATTCCGACTCCTTAGTTGGTAACACTATTGCAGTTGTGTCTGCTGGCCGTGGAACCTTTTTGGAACCTCATGAAAACTCTGGGCGATTTTCATATTTTGTTTTAAGGCACAGAGGTCCGGGGCTATCTCCAAGACATCCGCGACATTCACCCGCATTAAAAAACTCGAGCCAACTTGATGTTGCTTTGGTGTTGCTTATCAAAATCTTGGTGTTGCTTTAGCTATAGCAAGCAACACCCTGGCGCCGCCCATGTTTACAAGGTGTTTATGAAGTGTGTCCTGTCTCGTGTGCTCCCCTGGCTAGTTGACAATAGAATCCTGTCACCAAAACAGAAGGCCTACATTAACAGACAAGGAATGAATGAGCATGTATTTTGTCTTAAAACTGGGATAGATGATTTTAAGCATGAATCCTGCAAACTTTACTCTGTCTTTCTGGATTTTCGTGACGCCTTCGGAACTTTGAATCACAATGTCATGATTAAGGCTCTTGAGGAAATCCAACTACCTCAGGTATTCATTGAAATAGTAAAAGATGTTTACAGTACATCCTTCATACAGGTCATCTGTGGAAAACAACTCACAGACCCAATACCCCTCCAAGTAGGCATAAAAACAGGCTGCCCATGGAGTGCCATCAACTTTGTACTCGCCACTAACGGGTGGATTGAGTGGCTATGTGACTGTGCCCCACCCAGTGTGTTTTCCCCTAATCCTGTACAAGCATATGCCGATGACATCCAATTGGCCTCTCGGGAAGAGACAGTAATTAAGAACATGCTTGCCAGAACAGACTCATTTCTGAACTGGTCAGGTTTACAAATCAAGCAGTCAAAATGTGCCGTTCTCTACCAGAGAAGAAGTGGGGGAAACCGTTGGTACAAATCCAGAGCTGATCGAAATCCTGAGTTTACCATCAGTACAGAACCGATCCGAGTGTATGACCTGCACGAGACGTACACATATTTAGGACACAAATTTAATATAGCTGGGGAGTGGAAAGAGCAGGTTGAGTACATAACCACTGAATTCACTTCCAGGCTGGACTTGATAGATGCTTCACCACTTCCTCTGCTCATGAAGCTGGAGGCCATCAGACAGGTTGCCCTGTCTAGAATACAACATCTCTTCGCCAACATCCATCTTATGAGCAAGACACTGAGTCAACAGAATAACGGTCTCCTTAGTGAGAAAGTGGTTCGGACTGAACACTCACACTACTAGAGACATCATTTTCCAGTCCAAACAGGATGGGGGTTTTGGTGTTCCAAACGTGGAGTGGATATATAATGCAACAAGACTGTCACATCTCATTAAAATGCTGAACAATGATGACAACACTGTCAGGGAGCTTGCTAGATCCTCTCTGTTTCTGGACATGAAACGCCGCAAAGTCCCCCTGGCAAGAGAGGGTGAGCCAAGCTTCCTGGGCTTCAAAAGGAAATCTAACTCTAAAATGGAGACTCACTGTGCTGGTTTTGGGGTCTGGTCAGATTGGCCTGATCTTAATGACCTTTGTGTAAGAGTCGGAGTATCCCTGGACTGGGTTAAACCTGACTCAGAAAATGTAATCGTTTCTGAAGACCTTATAACTGACTGTTTAATCTCAGTAAGGGCTACTATTGTGGGTACAGGACATCATCTATCACCTGACAATGCACAGAGGTGCCTTGTAAAGCTACAACAACAGCGCCAGCAACAACATTGGACTGATTTAAAATTACAGGGAAAGCTTGCTTGCCTTCCTACTGCAGACCATACTGTCTCTCACTCAATACTTAAAAACTCTGCTGTTGATGAAGACATACTGACTTTTGCAGCCAAAGCCAGACTACAAGTTCTTCCAACTAGACTTAATCTATCTCTTTGGTACCCTAACACATTCTCTTCCCACTGTTTGCACCATGATAACCAGCTAATTATTGAATCCCTGTCTCATATTCTGAACGGCTGCTATGTGTATAAGGGAATGTACATGGCCAGACACGACAGAATTGTTGACTTAATAGTTGAACACATAATCCCATGTGTTTCACCGCTTACAACAATCTACAAGAATGTATGCGTCTCACCTTGCATGTTCAAACTCTGTAATAGTGGAAATAATGTGTTTTTAAATCTTGCTGCAAAAAGGCCAGATGTTGTTGTTGTTGAAGAGGACAGCAGAGAAGTAACCATTATTGAAGTAGGCTGTGCATTTGACTACAGTCTAGAGGATGCCTACCTCACCAAGCTTTTAAAGTATCAGCCACTCAGAGACATTGTTGTACAGCTTGGGTACAAATGTAAGCTGTTGGTGTGTATATTTGGAAGCTTAGGTAATGTCCACAGACTAGTAGTCAGGGGTTTGCAGATTGCTGGTCTCTCTAAGCCAAGAGCAAAGGCTCTAGCAAAATTCTGCTCAATTTCTGTGATAATTGGCAGTCGCCACATATGGAGAAGGCGTTGTTTTATGTACCCATGAACTGAGACCAGAGACATAGGCTACTGGGTTTGCAATGCTGGTGTCTAAAATTGTTTGTGTTCAATGAAATTCATTGTAAAATGTGAACACAAATAAAGGTATTAAAATGTGTGTGTGTGTGTGTGTGTGTGTGTGTGTGTGTGTGTGTGTGTGAACGTGCAAAGACTCAGTCCCAGACACAGAGCACACGCACACCATGTGCTGTTTCTTTAAGGGAATCAACTCAAGGCTGAAGGATGGACTTTGACTTTAGTTCTGATAAAAAAAAAAGAAAAATCACAAGTTGCCACGCTATTCACTCCAGAACACGTTTGGCGGTTGCCTTTGGTGGTTAAAAGATCTCACGGTAAGTCATTGAATGTTTATAGTTAAAATAGAAATGGTTACAGTTTGAAAATGACTCAATGTGCTAAACAAAATTGTATTGACTTGTTGGTGAGTCTGACAAGGTAGATGTACTGTATGTAGAGAGTGGAGGCTGATGTCTTCATGGTAGGCTTATATATGGTATTATTTCCTAAACAGCTAAGCGCCTTTAAATGCTTTATGTACGTCATACTCAGCTCTGAACAAAACTGTTTTCCTACCTGTTCCGTGTCATGGACTGTAACAGATGTTCAACTCTTTCTGGTATCAAGTAAGAAATTACAAATGTACAAATCATGAGTCAAAGATGACTCGTACTGTGCTGAGGTAAGTGCTGTGTGTGTGTGTGTGTGTGTGTGTGTGTGTGTGTGTGTGTGTGTGTGTGTGTGTGTGCATGACTCGTACTGTGCTGAGGTAAGTGCTGTGTGTGTGTGTGTGTGTGTGTGTGTGTGTGTGTGCGCGTGACTCGTACTGTGCTGAGGTAAGTGCTGTGTGTCAGACAGCAGCAGAGGAGAGAAAAACTCCACTGGAACATGAGGGTGGTTTTCCGGATTGCTTGCTTGTTTGTTTGTTTGTTTGTTTGTTTGTTTGTTTGTGGTCCACAGCAATAGACTAGCGAGGGCTGACTCCTGATCTTTCCTGTGTTGTGTATCTAGACTGTCTCTGTGTAGTGTGTAGTTGCTGTCAATAACTGTCACTTTCAACTGTCAGTATGTCTTGTGTAAATGTATAAATTCTACAAGACCAATAAATAGCATGACGACATGGGAGATGAGAGACTGACTCGTGGGTTAGTTAGGTGCCTTGCTTAAGGTCACGTCAGGGGCAGCCGTGGCCTACTGGTTAGGGCTTCGAGCTTGTAACCGGAGGGTTGCCGGTTCGATCCCCGACCAGTCCGCGGCTGAAGTGCCCTTGAGCAAGGCACCTAACTCCCAGCTCCAGAGCGCCGCTGTTGGGCAGGCAGCTCACTGTGTAGTTGGCAGCGTAATGCAGAGACAGAGACAGAGACAGAATTTCCCTCAGGGAATCAAGTATAAGTATATGTACTTTCAGTATATATAAGTATACTTGCACACTTCAGTCGTGGATAAATGCCACTCAACCCCTGCCCACATTTGTTCTACTGGTCATGGATCGAACCGGCAACCCTTCAGTTACAGTACAAGCCAGAGGCCCTAACCAGTAGGCCACAGCTGCCCCAAATTAAGCACTCAACAGTAAAATAGTGGACCAAAAGACCAATAAATAAACAGACATATAAGTGGAACACAAGGCTCAGACAGTGTGTGTGTGTGTGTGTGTGTGTGTGTGTGTGTGTGTGTGTGTCTAAAAAGTGGTTCTCTTCATCTCTAGGATGAGTGGGGCTCTGTGTGTGTGTGTGTGTGTGTGTCTAAAAAGTGGTTCTCTTCTGAGTGGGCTCTGTGTGTGTGTGTGTGTGTGTGTGTCTCTAAAAAGTGGTTCTCTTCTGAGTGGGCTCTGTGTGTGTGTGTGTGTGTGTGTGTGTGTGTGTGTCTCTAAAAAGTGGTTCTCTTCATCTCTAGGGTGAGTGGGGCTCTGTGTGTGCGTGCGCGTGTGTGTGTGTGTGTGTGTAAGAAGTGGTTCTCTTCATCTCTAGGCGCTATTTGTAACAGGTGTCCACCGCCCCTACACCCACCCATGTGTCCCTGAAGAGTGATACGTCCATGGACTGACCAATCACCTACACAGAACACAACATCTACTGGACAGTAAGATTATGACTTTGGTCTTACATGCTAATACCGTGTGTGTGTGTGTGTGTGTGTGTGTGTGTGTGTGTGTGTGTGTGTGTGTGTGTGTCTGTGTCTGTGTGAGTGTGTGTGTGTGTGTGTGTGAGTGTGTGTGTGTGTGTGTGTGTGTGTGTGTGTGTGTGTGTGTGTGTGTGTGTGTGTGTGTCTGTGTGAGTGTGTGTGTGTGTGTGTGTGTGTGTGTGTGTGTGTGTGTCTGTGTGAGTGTGTGTGTGTGTGTGTGTGTGTGTGTGTGTGTGTGTGTGTGTCTGTGTGAGTGTGTGTGTGTGTGTGTGTGTGTGTGTGTGTGTGTGTGTGTGTGTGTCTGTGTGAGTGTGTGTGTGTGTGTGTGTGTGTGTGTGTGTGTGTGTGTGTGTCTGTGTGTGTGTGTGTGTGTGTGTGTGTGTGTGTGTCTGTGTGTGTGTGTGTGTGTGTGTGTGTGTGTGTGTGTGTATGTGTGTGTGTGTGTGTGTCTGTGTCTGTGTGAGTGAGTGTGTGTGTGTGTGTGTGTGTGTGTGTGTGTGTGTGTGTGTGAGTGTGTGTGTGTGTGTGTGTGTGTGTGTGTGTCTGTGTGTGTGTGTGTGTGTGTGTGTGTGTGTGTGTGTGTGTGTGTGTGTGTGTGTGCGTGTGTGTGTGTGTGTGTGTGTGTGTGTGTGTGTGTGTGTGTGTGTGTGTGTGTGTCTCTGTGTGTGTGTGTGTGTGTGTGTGTGTGTGTGTGTATGTGTGTGTGTGTGTGTGTGTGTGTGTGTGTGTGTGTGTGTGTGTGTGTGTGTGTGTGTGTGTGTGTGTGTGTGTGTGTGTGTGTGTGTGTGTGAATAGTAGAAGTAGAGACAAAAATGTTCTAACAGCTCTAACAGGAAAACATACGGTGTGTGTGTGTGTGTGTGTGTGTGTGTGTGTGTGTGTGTGTGTGTGTGTGTGAGTAGAGACAGGAATATCTTCATAATGGAAGTTCTCCTCTTCTTCTCTAGGATGGGGGGCACCAGCTCTAACAGCAGGCCTCCCTCCCCTACACCCACCCATGTGTCCATGAAGAGTGATGAGTCCATGGATCCACCAATCACCTTTACAAGACAGTGAGATCATGACACACACACTCTCTCTCTCTCTCTCTCTCTCTCTGTACTGTATGTGTGTTGGAATGAATAAAGACAGGATTGTGATCCTGATCCTGATAGTGAGCCTCTTCTTCACTAGGATGATGACTCTCCCTGAGTGTGTGTGTGTGTGTGTGTGTGTGTGTGTGTGTGTTGGAGTGAATAAAGACAGGATTGTGATCCTGATGGAAGTTCTCTTCTCTAGGATGGAGGGCACCAGCTCTAACAGGAAGCCTCCCTCCCCAACACCCACCCGTGTGTCCATGAAGAGTGATGATTCCATGGATCCTCCAGTCAACTTTAGAGAAAAAGACTCTTCTACTGGACAGTAAGATCATTGACTCTGGCTTTCACACTATACTGTATGTGTCATTGTGTTATACTTCAGTCAGGCATAGGCATGTGTGCATCCATATGTGCACATGTGTCCGTACGTGTGTGTCGGAGTGAATAAAAACAGGATTGTGATCCTGATGGAACTTCTCTTCTTCTCTAGGATGGAGGGCACCAGCTCTAACAGGAAATCTCCCTCCCCTACACCCACCTGTGTGTCCATGAAGAGTGATTGGTCCATGGATCCTCCAGTCAACTTTAGAAAACGAGACGCTTCCACTGAACAGTAAGATCATGACTCTCCCTGAGTTTGTGTGTGTGTGTGTGTGTGTCGGAGTGAATAAAAACAGGATTGTGATCCTGATGAAAGTTCTCCTCTTCTTCTCTAGGATGGGCGGCGCTAGCTCTAACAGCAGACCTCCCTCCCCTACACCCACCCGTGTGTCCATGAAGAGTGATGAGTCCATGGATCCTCCAGTCAACTTTAGAAAACAAGACTCTTCTACTGAACGGTAAGATCATGACTCTCCATGTGTGTGTGTGTGTGTGTGTGTGTGTGTGTGTGTGTGTGTGTGTGCGTGTGCGTGTGCGTGTGCGTGTGTGTGTGTGAAAAAAACAACAAAGTACCAACAATGTAGTTTGCGAACCCGGAGTTTGTAACCGAAGACTGCTAAGAACATTTAGCAAAAACAGCGTGATTTAAACATTCAGAGATGTTAATCATGGGCCCTCTCGGAATGTTTAACACTCTGTAAAGCACCATGAGACATGTGTAATGTTTTGGTGCTCTACAAGTAAAATTGAAAGATGTGTTGGCTAAATCCATTGGCTTTGTATCACCCTATAATCAGACCACAGACAATTGGACCAATATCTCCAATACCCAGCTGTCAAAGTGATGCATCCATGGGGGATCTTTTCAAGTTCAGCAGTGGACCACCGCAGTCTGATCCAAAGTGAGTTGTTAGATGTTATATTTAACAGTTTTTGCAGTTTTACACAGTTTATAGCATGGTAAGGATAGTGAGGAAAAGCATGTGATCTATCTGGGACAACGTCAGTTGTGTCATGCCTGGCTGTGTGTGTGTGTTTGTGTGTGCGTGTGCGTGTGCGTGTGCGTGTGCGTGTGCGCGTGCGTGCGTGCGTGCGCGTGCGTGCGTGCGTGCGCGCGCACATGTGTGTGCGTGTGCATGTGCACTACCAAGCCCTATGAGTAAATGTATGTACTGTATGCATTTTGCTTATCATAGTTTGAATCCTGGCTACATGTGTTTTTGAATGGTTTGATTTAGTCTTTTATAAATGATTCAATAAATGATTTATTCTTTAATTATGCGTTTTGGCTTTTGCACACAGATATCAACAGATCCACATATCCCACCTGCAGAAGAAGTTTCAGTATCTGATTGAGGGAATCACACAGCAGGGAGACACCAGACTCCTCCATGAGATCTACACAGAGCTCTACATCAGAGAGGGGGGGAAAGGAGAGGTCAATGATGAACATGAGGTCAGACAGATAGAGAGAGCATCCTGGAGAGAAGCAGCACAAAGCAGACCCATCAAATGCAGTGACATCTTTAAACCCTTATCTGGACAAGATTCTGATGACTCTTCTGGTGAATCTGATGACTCTGATGATGAGGTTGTGGACACCATCTCTAAACCCTATCACAAACAGCATAAATTCATCAGAACAGTGCTGACAAAGGGAGTCGCTGGTATTGGAAAAACTGTCTCTGTGCAGAAATTCATTCTAGACTGGACTGAAGGAAAAGCCAATCAGCATGTCCACTTTATATTTCCTCTTCCCTTACGGGAGCTGAACCTGATGAAGGAGGAGAAACTCAGTCTGATGGGTCTTATTCAGCACTTCTTTCCTGAACTCAAGGATCCCAGAGTCTTCACCAGTTCAGAGCACAGAGTCATGTTCATCTTTGATGGTCTGGATGAGTCTCGACTTCCTCTAGATTTCTGCTCTAATCCAAAGTGTTGTGAAGTGACAGAGCCAGCCTCGGTGGATGTTCTGCTGACAAACCTCATCGAGGGGAATCTGCTTCCTTCTGCTCTCCTCTGGATCACCACCCGACCAGCAGCAGCCAATCAGATCCCTCCTGAATGTGTGGGCCAGGTGACAGAAATAAGGGGATTCAATGACCCACAGAAAGATGAATACTTCAGGAAGAGAATCAGTGATGAGAACCTGGCCAGCAGAACCATCACACACCTGAAGTCATCCAGGAGCCTCTACATCATGTGCCACATTCCAGTCTTCTGCTGGATTTCAGCCACTGTTGTAGAGAGCACATCACAACAATTAGGCATAGATCATGAATCAAAAGAATCAGAAGTAGAAATGCCAAGGACTTTGACACAAATGTACACACGCTTCCTAATCATTCAGACAAGCATAAAACATGTCAAGTACACAGACAGAGAAGAGACAGATGAAGAGGTGATTTTCAAACTGGGGAAACTGGCTTTCCAACAGCTGGAGAAAGGCAATCTGATATTTTATGAGGAAGATCTGAAAGAGTGTGGCATTGACATCACAGAAGCATCAGTGTACTCAGGAGTGTGTACACAGATCTTCAGAGAAGAGGCTGGGCTGTACCAGGGGAAGGTGTTCAGCTTTGTGCATCTGAGCATTCAGGAGTTTCTAGCAGCTCTCTATGTGTTCCTCTGCTTCAGCAACAGAGAGAGAAACATGGCTGACCAACGGCAAACCTCTCAGCTCTCTGCTCTGTTCAGAGCTCCAACACTTCATGACCTACTCAAGACTGCAGTGGACCTGGCCTTATACAGTACAAATGGCCACCTGGACCTTTTCCTCCGCTTCCTTCTTGGCCTCTCCCTAGCGTCCAATCAGAATCTCTTGAAGGACCTTCTCCCACAGAGCAGCAGCCAATCAGAAAGCTCAGAGCAAACAGTGCAGTATGTCAAACAGAAGATCAGAGATCAGAGTAGCTCAGACAGAAGGATCAACCTGTTCTACTGTCTGAATGAGCTGAATCACCATGCTGTAGTGGAGGGCATTGACAGACACTCAGGAGCTCTATATGTAGACATGCTCTTACCAGGAGAGTGGAAGACTGTGATATTTACGTTTAAGATGTCAGAAGAGCAGCTGGCTGAGTTTGACCTGCAGAAGTTCATAAAGACACCAGAGAATGATCAAACCGAACTCCTCAGTCCAGATGAAGTTCTTCAGAAGCTGCTGCCAGTGGCCACAATATCCACATCAGCTCGGTAAATAATGTACTTAGAACTACAACCATATTACCACCTGTTTCTGTTACTATTTGCACCTTAAAACATGGCAACTAGTGTTGAAAACTTTTCTTGCTTGTGCATTATGCATTTATTGGAAGGTTGAGGAGAAAGTGGGAGTATCGTGAAGAAGTGATTGATTAGGTATTTGACCATGTGTATGAAAACAGCACACGTTTCACTGTCACGTCATCATAAGTGTGTTGGACAGAGAGAGTGTATGTGTGTGAGTGTGGGAGAGAGCATGTGTACAGTGACAACAATGTGTAAGAGAGTGTGATATCAGGGTTCAAATTATGATCTGATCTTTGAGGGGATCTTTAAAACCAGAATGGTACTGTAGCTTGCTATCTTGACGTATCTGTTGCAATTAAAAGTGAATAATGTGCCTTCTTCAATAACATGTTTTATGTTGACAGACTAGATCTATCTCTAACATGGATATTATTCTATTCATTGAAGGAAAAACGAGCTTTTATTAACGATTAAAATAATAGTTTACCTCTGTTTCAGGCTTAAAGGCTGTGATCTTACAGAGAGGAGCTGTTCCTATCTGGCCTCTGCTCTGAACTCACACTCATCTAGTCTCAGAGAGCTGCACCTGAGTGAGAATAAGCTGCTGGACTCAGGAATGGAACTTTTATGTCCCGCTCTTAGTAATCAAAACTGCAAACTGGAGGAACTCTGGTAAGCACCATTTCTTGTAGTGTGTGTGTGTGTGTGTGTGTGTGTGTGTGTGTGGAATGGATTGGTCCGCACACTGGGTAGGCTCCAAAAATACACTTTATTAACTATATAAAAAGGCAACGTTTCGATCCGCAGTGGGATCTTCTTCAGGCAATGAGAACAATGGTCTGAGATGTCATTTATCATTATGTGTGTGTGTGTGCCATCTAATTGAGAAGATGCCCAACCACACAACCGCCATCATTAATGTAGCCAACCACCACAGTGTGGAGTACACCCATCAGTCCTCTAGTGTGGAGGAGATCCATCGGTCTAGTGTGGAGGAGCTCCATCAGTCCTCTAGTGTGGAGGAGATCCATCAGTCTAGTGTGGAGGAGCTCCATCAGTCCTCTAGTGTGGAGGAGATCCATCAGTCTAGTGTGGAGGAGATCCATCAGTCCTCTAGTGTGGAGGAGATCCATCAGTCTAGTGTGGAGGAGATCCATCAGTCCTCTAGTGTGGAGGAGATCCATCAGTCCTCTAGTGTGGAGGAGATCCATCAGTCTAGTGTGGAGGAGCTCCATCAGTCCTCTAGTGTGGAGGAGATCCATCAGTCCTCTAGTGTGGAGGAGATCCATCAGTCCTCTAGTGTGGAGGAGATCCATCAGTCTAGTGTGGAGGAGATCCATCAGTCCTCTAGTGTGAAGGAGATCCATCAGTCTAGTGAGAAGGAGCTCCATCAGTCCTCTAGTGTGGAGGAGATCTATCAGTCTAGTGTGGAGGAGATCCACCAGTCTAGTGTAGAGGAGATCCATCAGTCTAGTGTGGAGGAGATCCATCAGTCTAGTGTGGAGGAGATCCATCAGTCTAGTGTGGAGGAGATCCATCAGTCTAGTGTGGAGGAGATCCATCAGTCTAGTGTGGAGGAGATCCATCAGTCCTCTAGTGTGGAGGAGATCCATCAGTCTAGTGTGGAGGAGATCCATCAGTCCTCTAGTGTGGAGGAGATCCATCAGTCCTCTAGTGTGGAGGAGATCCAGTCCTCTAGTGTGGAGGAGATCCATCAGTCCTCTAGTGTGGAGGAGATCCATCAGTCCTCTAGTGTGGAGGAGATCCATCAGTCCTCTAGTGTGGAGGAGATCCATCAGTCCTCTAGTGTGGAGGAGATCCATCAGTCCTCTAGTGTGGAGGAGATCCATCAGTCCTCTAGTGTAGAGGAGATCCATCAGTCTAGTGTGTAGGAGATCCATCAGTCTAGTGTAGAGGAGATCCACCAGTCTAGTGTAGAGGAGATCCATCAGTCCTCTAGTGTGAAGGAGATCCATCAGTCTAGTGAGAAGGAGCTCCATCAGTCCTCTAGTGTGGAGGAGATCTATCAGTCTAGTGTGGAGGAGATCCACCAGTCTAGTGTGGAGGAGATCCATCAGTCTAGTGTAGAGGAGATCCATCAGTCTAGTGTAGAGGAGATCCATCAGTCCTCTAGTGTAGAGGAGATCTATCAGTCTAGTGTGGAGGAGATCCATCAGTCCTCTAGTGTAGAGGAGATCTATCAGTCCTCTAGTGTGGAGGAGATCCATCAGTCTAGTGTAGAGGAGATCTATCAGTCTAGTGAGAAGGAGATCCATCAGTCCTCTAGTGTGGAGGAGATCCATCAGTCTAGTGTAGAGGAGATCCATCAGTCCTCTAGTGTGGAGGAGATCCATCAGTCTAGTGTAGAGGAGATCCATCAGTCCTCTAGTGTGGAGGAGATCCATCAGTCCTCTAGTGTGGAGGAGATCTATCGGTCTAGTGTAAAGGAGATCCATCAGTCCTCTAGTGTGGAGGAGATCTATCGGTCTAGTGTAAAGGAGATCCATCAGTCCTCTAGTGTGGAGGAGATCTATCGGTCCTCTAGTGTGTGCCATTAAGAACCTAGAATACAAATGACGGCTCATTGTGTTAGTGTTTGGTAGCCGAGGTCATGTACTTAGGTTGGAATTCAATGAGTTTTGCATTGGAGGACGACACAAAACAAAAAGCCAACTAGTGCTCCATATCAGAAATTTTGGAAAGTATGTTTATTTGGAAGAGACTGTGTCTTGTACCCTTGAATTTGTAGAAACACACAATAGACTGCTGAAATTTGGTTCCTAATGAAACTTGACTTGTAAATTGGAATCAAATGAATTATATCAAATGTGTGTTGGATAGTGGTGGTAGTGGTGGAGGTCAGGGCCGGAGTGGGGCCTCTTTTCAGCCCGGGAATTTCAGGCCCAATACCGGCCCACTTTTTCCGTAGTAGTGGTAATTGGATCAATTAAGCAACAGTTCAGCTCTTACTGTCCTGTATTTATTCTTTGCAATACCATGGTTCAACAAATAATGTAGCCTAGGTTAAATAATAATCTGAGAAGTTAACATATTCCACTATCCCAAGGTTGATAAATGAACAAAAGCAGAAATAAATGAATAAAGCATTTCAAACGTTTTGCACTCTTCAGCATAAAGGCATATTGAACTAATGTTTACAGTTCAAATCACAGTAGGCTACAAAGTTACACTGTGAATGGCAACGGCATCTAGGAGCGGACATCCATGTGACCGATGGACGTAAAATGTATCCAAATTCACATTCTCTATTTAGCCTAATTGCTCACAGATCACACATAATTCACAGATATTGTGGAAGAGCTGGACTTGAGCTTTCAAACGATATTAGCAGGTGCCGTGATAAACTTAACGAAACCTAACGAAAATTAACGTTGCTTACCTTCAGTTTAATCATAGGCTATTTCAACTGTGCACACAGAGCTTCATCCACCTCCACACCGATTACTCTCGGTGGTAGCCTATATCTCCCAAACTCCAGTCAACATATAACCATACAGTATATCAAAATAAACAGCAGACCCGGACCCGAGGATATGAAGCATTCCTCTGTACAATACGCTGATCCCGAGTAATCCGGTTTTGAAATTGCAGCAAATATCTACATGTTATCTAACTTCGGGCTAAATTATTATATTAAGCTTCCATTCTAATAGCAGATCAAAATAATGAACTTGCTTTCTAAATCAAATAATCAAAAGATGGTGCATGCACAGATCAACTGTGCTTTTCAATAGATATTTCTATCATTATGCTTCAGGTGACACGGATGCTGACAGTAAGTTAAAAGTTTAATGGGCATAAATCATGACTTGTTGTAACAGAGGTAAATATTGTACCAAATAGCCTGGTGATGAGACATGTATTTCACACTTGCTGGAGACCCTGGCGCGTATAGTTGCGGTAGGGCCTGCCCTGCTATCGGTAGCCTATCTGAGAAATCATATTTGGGAAAAGACGTGCTATGGACCCAACCAACTCTATCTTGGGAGGGGAGAACTCCCTCGCATGGTATGCTACAGCCCATGCAGAGGCTGCGGTGTCAGAATGCGGAACCTCTAGCCTACTTTAAGAGAAGATGGACTAACCTGACAAATGTAAAAAAAAAAAAAAAAATTCTCGATCGGCCCAAAAGTGAAGCGGCCCATCGGGAAATCTCCAGATTCTCCCGATTACTTACCCCAGGCCTGGTGGAGGTTAAAGACAGCAAGTAGAGTGTGTATGTATGTGCTGTGTGCATGTCTGTTTGTGTGTGTGCATCTGTGTGTGTGTGTGTGTGTGTGTGTGTGTGTGTGTGTGTGCGGGCGTAGAAGATTGGCGATTCATATTCAGATTCTTAACTCTGTTTCAGGCTGTATGACTGTAAGCTGACTGAGAAGAGCTGTTCCTATCTGGCATCTGCCCTGACCGCACACTCCTCAAGTCTCACACTGCTTGACCTGGGTGGCAATAACCTGGACTCAGGAGTGAAACTGTTATGTTCTGCACTTTGTCATCAGCACTGCAAACTGGAAGAACTACAGTAAGCATCTTTCCATGTTGGGAGTGAGTGTGTGCTTTGTCTGTGTGTGCTTTGTTGTGTGTGTGTGTGTGTGTGTGTGTGTGTGTGTGTGTGTGTGTGTGTGTGTGTGTGTGTGTGTGTGTGTGTGTGGTGGGGGGGCATGGGCTGCGCCAGGGTGTTGCTTGCTATAGCTAAAGCAACACCAAGATTTTGATAAGCAACACCAAAGCAACATCAAGTTGGCTCAAGTTGCGTGTCAAGATTGCAGACCAGTAGCTTTTAAAATCGGCGGTGCTACCAGCACAATTCAAACTTTGCTCATGTTGTTAAATAGCCTAGCTATGATCTATGAGCTACACCAACAAAATTATCCTGGCGCCGCCCATGGGGGGGGGGGGGGGGGGGGGAGAAGGGTCAAGACAGCTGTTGGGATGTGTATACAGTGTGTGTGTGTGTGTGTGTGTGTGAGGGGAGGGTTAAAGACAGTTGATTGGTGATTCATATTCAGATGCTTAACTCTGTTTCAGGCTGAATGGCTGTAATCTGACAGAGGAGAGCTGCTCCTATCTGGCCTCTGCTCTGACATCACACTCTTCAAGTCTCAGACTGCTGAATCTGTGTGACAACATCCTAATTAGTAAATCAGCTGTAGAGCCGCTCTGTGCTCTAGTGAAGGACTCACGCTGTACACTAGAGAAGCTGCAGTGAGTAAATATCTAAACATGTCACTCAGGTCTTTAGGACATGAGCCCAACCTGCCTCTTTTATTTGTGTCCTCTCTCTATTCTGTCTGTTTCCTCCATCTCCTCCTCCATCATTGAGTCCATCCCTCCATCTCCTCCTCCATCATTGAGTCCATCCCTCCATCTCCTCCTCCATCATTCACTCAGGTCTTTAGGACATGAGCCCAACCTGCCTATTTTATTTGTGTCCTCTCTCTATTCTGTCTGTTTGCTCTGTGTGTCTTTGCATATACTTATCCATCTGTCTTTCATCCCCCTCTCTCTACTTTTTCCTGCCCATCCTCTATCTTTCATCCCCCCTCTCCTTTTTCCTGCCCATCCTCTATCCGTCATCCCCCTCTCTCTCCTTTTTCATGCCCATCCTCTCTATCTGTCATCCCCCACTCTCTCCTTTTTCCTGCCCATCCACTCTGTCTCTGTCCTACCTCCTTTTATCTGACTGACATCTCTTCTCATCTTTCTTTCTATCTTTCTCTGTATGTTACCTTCATGTTATCTCTCATCTCTCCCTGAAAATGATAGCCTAGTTGTTTAAAATGTCCTGATTTGTGCTGTACAGATGAATGTGTTGCATGCGTGAGTGTGATTCTATGGCTGCTGTTACATTTGTCCCCCTGCAGTCTGGCTCGCTCATTGGGAGATGGTTGTCATGGACACTGATTGACCGTCATCTTCTTTCCTTTATACTGCAGATGGAGTGAATCTGGGAAAAGACGAGAGTTGAGACAAATGACATGAGAGTGGGATCCATCACACACACACACACACACACACACACACACACACTCACTATATATATACAGTAATACATTCAGATGTTTCCATGTTGTGCTCTCAGTCTCTGCTCTAATTCATCCCAAAGCTTTTGAAATCAGGCCTCTGTACAGGCCAGTCAAGTTCATCCACACTAAACTCTGTCATCCATGTCTTTATGGACCTTGCTTGGTGAATTGGTTCACGGTCATGTTGGAACAGGAAGGGGCTATCCTTGAGCTTGGCTTGGCCCCTTCAGTGAAAGGAACTCTGAGTTTCTTAGCATTTCTCATCATTAATCCGTTTAATCCCACATTTTTCCCATGATTTGGGGACATTGTCCCCAGTCTGCACCAAAGCGACTGATAAAATCTGCAAAAGTGCTCATTAAAGCTTCATCATCAGCACCCTCTGTTTCATCCCACGTGCCTCTTCATCCAGACAGCTGTAGGTGTGTTTTTGGCGCCCCCTCTTGTCAGGACACTGTCACTGTCTCACTGTGTGTTATGCCACACTAATTCCACATGTGCCTCTTCATCAAGACAGCTGTACTGTAGGTGAGTTTTGGAGCCCCCTGTTCAAGATATTTTCACACTGTCAAATGATGTAATTAAATTGATCAAATCTACATGGAAAGGACATGTTCAATGGTCATTCCTGGGTGTGGTCATGATAATGATGTCAATGTTGTTTTTTGTTTTTATTAAAAATATATATATATTGTTGTGAGATATTCCCTTTTCTCAGAATTGTCCTCATTCTTTTCATTGTGAGATGATTTTTAATATCTGTTTGTAGTCAAATTTCCTATTGTCAACAATTCTGGAGGGCACTGTGTACTACCTGAGAAATATAAAAGGTGACAGTGTGTTTTCCTCTTTCCTTTGCACTGTGTGTGTGTGTGTGTGTGTGTGTGTGTGTGTGTCTGTGTGTCTGTGTGTCTGTGTGTCTGTGTGTCTGTGTGTGTGTGTGTGTGTGTGTGTGTGTGTGTGTGTGTGTCTGTGTGTGCGTGTGTGTGTGTGTGTGTGTGTGTGTGTGTGTGTGTGTGTGTGTGTGTGTGTGCGTGCGCACACGTGTGCGTGCATGCATGTGTGAGTGAGTGTGTGTGTGTGTGTGTGTGTGTGTGTGTTTCTGTGTGTTCTGTAGTCTGTGTGTGTGTGTGCTCATTCACTGATGAGGGACTCAAGGGTTAATCTTTTCTCAACCACAAAAACAAGAACTGGTTTTCTTGGCTCTCTGAATACGGAAACATCGAAACAGTTGCACACAGAGAACACTTGCGTTTCAGGGAAGTGGATATCAGAAAGACAAACTCATGAAACATTCATGAAGCACCGTAAGTTTGTTTTACCAACGTTAGTTGCTGCATGTGCTTACAATAATGTGGAGTTCTATTGTTGATATGAGTCATTGGTGGTTAGTGAGGTTCCACCTTCACTGTGAAGCTCTTTGAGTGTTGTGAGAAGCGCTGTATAGATGTGACTGTACGCAATATGTTCATGATCTGGATTATATTGTGATAAGAAACATGTGGTGTTCCGGTAACACATATGGTCATTGAGGCAGCTGCGGCCTACTACTTAGGGCTTCGGGCTGGTAACCAAAGGGTTGCCGGTTCAATCCCTGACCGGTAGGAAAAATATGGGTGGGGAGAGTACAGTAGTTGAGTGTGTGCTGTGTGTGTTCACTAATCCACGGATGGGATAAATGCAGAGACCAAATTCCTTGTATGTGCAGGTAGACTTGGCTGAGCAGCGCGATGCACATGATTTACATGTACACCTATGTTGGTTAATGTATATGTTGCACACTTGAAGAAATGATGTCTGGACAACAAGTGTGTCGAAGGTTCTTCGTTTTCAACTCTATCATGAAATACATTCTGTAACACGCTCTCTGTGTCTCATCCTTTCTCTCTAGGTTTCGTTCTCTACTTAAGTTTCGATTTCCTCTCTTTACTCAATGCTCTGAACTACTCCCTGAACAATCCCACATTGCCACCTAGTGGACAAAAATGATAATGTCATCGTGATTATCTCACAAATCTAAAAGGTTGAAAAGAACACAATAAAGCAAATAAAATAAATCATGGGGGTGTACACTGCACATATGGTGTCAAGCTTTGGCTGTGGCTTTGGCTGTTGTGTTCAGCCGTTGTGTAAATGATTGATTTCAAAACTACAGCGAGCGCAATAGAAAAATGTCACAATATTTCCTGAGGCAGAATAGGCCTTGTAGGAAAATGTCACAATATTTCCTGACCATTTTTTTTAAGAAGGAAAAGCAAAAAAACAAAGAACACAATGTTTTAACGCCTGTAAACATTTTGATAAAACACTGAATGTGACGAA
>NC_084994.1:8551520-8619020 GCF_963854185.1 Sardina pilchardus
CACAACAGAAAGATAATATTATAATGTAGGCTATATGGACAGGTATTTTTCAGCATCTTTACATCGCAAATAGACATAATCTATAGATAGATAGATAGATAGATAGATAGATAGATAGATAGATAGATATTTTATTGATCCCCAAGGGGAAATTCAAGAATTTGGTGTTAAAGCCCGTATTGCAAGGTTCATTTTCCAACAAATTTGCATTATTAGCTTGTTGGTACTACTCGCCTAAATTGTTATCCATTGTATTTGATGTTGTTGGGTGTCACAAAACGGAATATAACACGCAAAAGTATACTATTTTACAGAGGTTTGCAATGATTCTTCTTTCCCCCTCAATGCACACTATTGCGTCACGTTGGGGACCACCGAACAAGCCCCCTTGCGATTGATTGACATTTGACAATGACATGAGAGAGGAGTAAAGAGAAACGGGCAAGACAGTGCTCAGCGGTAAAAAGTTCAGATTATAGATAAATAGGTAAATACATAGATATAGATATCCTAAATATATATAGACATAGATAAATCACGTCACATTTGCTGGTCCAGGGTGGCCTGACCAGCGATCAAAACGCAGTCCACCACCATAGTTTACATGCAACAGCACTGCCTAATCGACGGCTTGCAACAGGGGGATCACAGGTGGCAAGTAAACCAAAGCAAAGCTAGCATGATGCTTTATATTTTTAGATCTTTTGACTAAGTTTACTGTACTTATTCAAACTAACGACATCACCACTGTCACTAGATATAAACCCAACGTTGACTTTCACTCGGTGCTATTCACTGACTGTAAACAAGTGTCATATTATCTATGCATGGTCAGACTAGCTTGAGCTCAATTAACGATATCAGCAACACAGGACGTATCTCCACTCATTCCGCTTGGGCCATGCATTTAATTACCTTCCACTGCCTTCACGTCTGCCAGGCTCCAAACTGTCTTCATAACAGCAGTTGCGATCAGTATTAACACAGCCTCAGCAAAGTTAAAACCACTATAGCGAAATGCTAATCGCTAATCGCTAACTGCTAATCGCGATGCCATTTGAACTGCAGTTAGTTTCGCCTACCCTCATAACGGGACCTCTCAAATTCCGAAAAATGCATTAAAATAAGATTGGACAACATTTATATTTTTGTTAAACCTAAGGGTGGATATGATATAAATGGTGTAACGAAATTTGAAGTGTAAATATACAAACTTTATGAAAGTGTAGGCTACGCCTATGACACAACCTTTTCCTATAGGAATAAATGGAAAAAATAGCCTCCATAACAAGATCTCCCCAAATTCAGAAAAATGTATTAAATTGAAATCGGACAACGACGTTATCTTTGGTAAACTCTTAGGTAGCTGTGATATAAATTATGTGACGAAATTCGAAGTCTAAATACACAAACTTTATGTTGAAAGTGTAACTGCGATTTCCATAGAATTTACACTCAAATTAGTAAGCGCAGGTTCAACGTGTCCCCAACCTGTCATCATCAACCGAATTACGTTAAAATTCCATCAAATACCAAAAACGACAAAAACTGTCCTTTAGCAACATCTTGAGATTTTTTCTTAAATGATATTCATATACTGAGTGTTTTATGTACCCATTAATCAAAAGTAGTGTTTAAAATGAACTTTGGCCTTTAACATTCCATTCTCACGGTAATTGCATTGTTGCCTTTATCAAACGCACGCACAGGCGCATTACCGTGATCACAGAATTCATGGGTTACCCACTTTATATAAAAATATATAAAGGTAAATAGACATAATCTATCCTCTGAAAAGCAGAGTTTTGCATCTTCATAATTGCGGCCGAGTTGCAATGAGTTATAGCACGCGTCTGATTGCATAGCCTGTGTCTGATGGCAGTGACCAAGACCAGATGGCAATACGTGGATAATAACAATTAGGATAATGCAGGCTAAAATATAAAAATATATAAAGGTAGGCCTAAAGGTCACTGGACATTCTTGCAAGTAAACAGTCGCTGACATCGATATTGCTTGAATCCCGACGCGCAGAATGAATGAAGAATGACCGGTGAACTACTTATATTCGCTATACAGTAAAAACATAGCCTATCCATAAACGTTCGGTCTACATGACATACAGTATCTCGCTTATAATGTAGTCCGCCGTAGGCTACATGGGCAGTATCTAACCCTGGGTCATATTGGAAACGCCATACTGTACCATAACGTATAGGCCTAAATTAGTATGATGTACTGTAGGTATTTCCGTCATAAGGTAGCCTACTATGTTCTATTACCAAAGTAAACCTACTACATTTGCCACACATTGCCTACTACATTACTGCAAGCAGAAGGAATAAAAGCAAGCAGAGGACAATGGACATGGATGCATATTTCTTTCCAGAAAGCGCTGCTTGGAAAATTATAATTAATTATTCGAACTAACAGCGCATAAACATAGGTTAACATCAGATGGCATAGGCTAGGCCTTTACAGTTTTCAATATATGTATTTTAGGTACAACTCAGCCATTGATTGCATTAAAGCCTATGCTAATGATATTGATGAGGGGGCGTGTACAAGGCGGAGACCTAAAATCACCCGGCTGCGCACGAATTCACGTTCATTTGCGATTTATAATGGCCACATCTGCAAGAGTGGCGTACGCACGTTTTTTTGTGCGTACGTTCGTTTCTCTGAATCACACGTACGATCATATCAGAAATGATCTAAGATCAAATGAATGATGGTTTCTACGCGATACTTTTATAAATGAGGCCCCTGGAGTCTATATGCGTATTTGACGGCCAGACTGACCCCTCTGGTTACGCACAGAAAAGGGGGGCACTGGTGCCCGTATATGACGACCAGTTGGAACTGACCTAGAGGTCAGTTCTAACTGGTAGTCATATACGGGCACCAGCGCCCCCCTTTTCTGTACAGAACTAGAGAAGTCAGTTCCAACTGCCCGTCATATAGGGGCACCTGCGCCCCCCTTTTCGGGCCAGTCCCTACACCAACACCTGCTCACATGAAAAGCATTGTGGGAATTGGGTCAGCAGCTGCCCTGGTGGCTCCAGCTGTTGTGCATCCAGATGGTGGGGGCTCCTTTTGCCAGGTCTTCTGCACTAAGAGTAATCAGTAGGAGAGTAGAACAGTTTATGTCTATGAAGCTGACTATGGAGCCAATGAAGAATTAATCACACACACACACACACACACACACACACGCACACACACACACACACACACGCACACACACACACAAACACACACGCGTACGCGCACGTGCACACACACACACACACACACACACACAAACACACACACACGCGCACGCACACGCACACACACACACACACACGCACACGCACACGCACACGCACACGCACACGCACACGCACACGCACACACACACACTCTGGATCTGGGACACATGTGGCCTGCAGGGGGCAATGCAAGGAAGCCAACTCTGGATAGTGCATTTTTATTTGACCAATATGTCTCTTTTATCCAGGAAAAGACATTAGTACAACAGAGCGTATTTTGTGCTGTGCTTGAGGTGTAACATAATATGTAATGAAATCATCAAATAGGAACATTATATAAAAATCAATATTTTGAATTACATCCGCCATAGGAGGATATGTTTTCATTGGGGTTTGTTTGTTTCTCTGTCTGTCTGTTAGCAAGATATCGCAAAAAGTTATGGATGGATTTTAATGACATTTTCAGGGAAGGTCTGAAATGACCCAAGGAAGAAATGATCAAATTTGGGAGTGATCCGTATCACTGTCTGGATACAGGAGTAGGTTATGTGTTCGCTTGGCGGAGGTTGAGTTCTCTGAGTGCTTTTCTAGTTGATAACTGTGGGTTAAAATGTAGCCGAGACTCAGATAAATTAATGAAATGTGTTGATGCTAGCTAGACTGTTTACTCACAATTAGAATATTTGCAAAATAAACAAAATACATATTGGTACATTCTGAACAAAAGGGTTCTAGGGGTGCTATATAGAACCATGCAGGCTTTAAAGAACTCTTGGAGGTTCCTTTGGTGGACTCTTCAAACCATGGAGGGGTGCCATGTATGAAGCATGGTTTTTAGATAGAGTCTTTATTGTCCTATAAAGGATATTCTTCTTCACACGTCATGTCATTCATAAAAGATGGCAGCATTGATGTAACATACATCTCATACATATAACATATCATACATCACACATCACACATTACACATCACATATAACATATAACATATAACATATAACATATAACTATAACATATAACGTATAACATATAACATATAGCATGACACCCACCATACCATACACACCCTATACCATACCAAACCTCCATCCCTCTAGTTCCCCTCCCTCATCAACACAGTGCAATCAAAAGTGGTTTTGGTTCTATATACTTTAGCACCTTATTTTCTTTAATTTTTCTTTTAATTTTTAACAGGATTATGGTATCGAAATGAAGCCATACTGACTCCAGATGATCTGTGTATGGCGGTCCTTCTCTCTCATTCTCCAGTGTAAGACCTGGAGAGGGTGATCCCAAGAAACAGGGTGTGCCTAAAATGACTTCCTGTAGCAGTCAAGAGAAAAGAAAGGCACACTCCCCTACACCCAGCTGTGTGTCCATGAAGAGTGATCAATCTAAGGATTGGCAAGTCAAATTTGAAGGGGGAGACTCTTCTACTGGACAGTAAGATAATGGCTCCTATATATATGTTGTGTGTGTGTGTGTGCGCACGCGCACGTGTGTGTGTGTGTGTGTGTGTGTGTGTGTGTGTGTGTGTGTGTGTGTGTGTGTGTGTGTGTGTGTGTGTGTGTGTATGGTTGTGTGTGATTGTGTGTGTTTTACAGCTAATGGGATTTGTTTTGCTGTAGTCCAGAGATGAAAAAGCAGAAGAGGTCCCCCTCCCCTATATCCAGCTGTCTGTCCATGAAGAGTGATAGATCCAATGATCTGCCAATCAACTTTAAAGGGGGAGACTCTTCTACTGAACAGTAAGATAATGGCTCCTATATGTTGTGTTTGTGATTGTGTGTGTGTGTGTGTGTGTGTGTGTGTGTGTGTGTGTGTGTGTGTGTGTGTGTGTGTGTGTGTGTGTGTGTGTGTGTGTGTGTATTATACAGCTAATGGTATTTGTTTTACTGTAGTTCAGAGATAAAAAAGCAGAAGAGGTCCCCCTCTCCTACACCGAGCTGTCTGTCCATGAAGAGTGATAGATCCAATGATCTGCCAATCAACTTTAAAGGGGCAGACAATTCTACTGGACAGTAAGATAATGGCTCCTATACAGTATGTTGTGTTTGTGCTTGTGTGTGTGTGTGTGTGTGTGTGTGTGTGTGTTTCATTGCCATTTAAATATGTACAAAGTGATCTGGCTATCCAAAACATCAAGTAGATTTTCTGTCGAAAATTACTCTCGAATATGAACAGACATTTTGTCTAGCGTAACCTCTGGTAGATGGATGACATCATTGTCCATTGTGATGTCATGATAGGGAGGTACCACTCTGGTAGTGATGACGGATAACATCATGATAGGGAGGTACCACTCTGGTAGTGATGACGGATAACATCATGATAGGGAGGCACCACTCTGGTAGTGATGACGGATAACATCATGATAGGGAGGCACCACTCTGGTAGTGATGACGGATAACATCATGATAGGTAGGTACCACTCTGGTAGTGATGACGGATAACATCATGATAGGGAGGCACCACTCTGGTAGTGATGACGGATAACATCATGATAGGTAGGTACCACTCTGGTAGTGATGACGGATAACATCATGATAGGGAGGTGCCACTCTGGTAGTGATGACGGATAACATCATGATAGGTACCACTCTGGTAGTGATGACGGATAACATCATGATAGGGAGGTACCACTCTGGTAGTGATGACGGATAACATCATGATAGGTAGGTACCACTCTGGTAGTGATGACGGATAACATCATGATAGGGAGGTACCACTCTGGTAGTGATGACGGATAACATCATGATAGGGAGGTACCACTCTGGTAGTGATGACGGATAACATCATGATAGGGAGGTACCACTCTGGTAGTGATGACGGATAACATCATGATAGGGAGGCACCACTCTGATAGTGATGACGGATAACATCATGATAGGGAGGAACCACTCTGGTAGTCACGAAGTATAATACATGTAGATTTATACATTTAAAACAACGCTAGAAAAGTTGGATATAAAAATCAAGCCTTAAAGGCTACCATTAAGTAAAGGTAATATCTATCCAGTATACTTCATTTTGAATGTTGAATGAATGTTAAACATTAAACCACATTTACCGTAGTTGTTTTTGAATGGTTTGATTTAGATTTAAAATACTGTATTTTGGCGTTCATTCACAGATATCAGCAGATCCACAAATCTGACCTGCAGAATAAGTTTCAGTGTCTGATTGAGGGAATCTCACAGCAGGGAGACACCAGACTCCTCCATGAGATCTACACAGACCTCTACATCACAGAGGGGGGAAGAGGAAAGATCAATGATGAACATGAGGTCAGACAGATAGAGAGGGCATCCTGGAGAAAAGCAGCGCAAGGCACACCAATCAAATGCAGTGATATCTTTAAACCCTTATCTGATCAAGCCAAGCCCATTAGAACAGTGCTGACAAAGGGAGTGGCTGGCATTGGAAAAACAGTCTCTGTGCAGAAGTTCATTCTAGACTGGACCGAAGGAAAAGCCAATCATGATGTCCAGTTCATATTTCCTCTTCCTTTCCGGGAGCTGAATGTGGTGAACGAAAAAAATCTCAGTCTGGTGGATCTTATTCAGCACTTTTTACCAGAAATTAAAGATCCCAGAGTCTTCACCAGTTCAGAGCACAGAGTCATGTTCATCTTTGATGGCCTGGATGAGTGTCGATTTCCCCTAGATTTTCACTCCAACCCAGTTTGTTGTGATGTGATGGAGCCAGCCTCAGTGGACGTGCTATTGACAAACCTCATCAAGGGGAATCTGCTTCCCTCTGCTCTCCTCTGGATCACCACCAGACCAGCAGCAGCCAATCAGATCTCTCCTGACTGTGTGGACAAGGTGACAGAAATAAGGGGATTCAATGACCCACAGAAAGAGGAGTACTTCAGGAAGAGAATCAGTGATGAGAACCTGGCCAGCAGAACCATCACACACCTGAAGTCATCCAGGAGCCTCTATATCATGTGCCACATTCCGGTCTTCTGCTGGATTTCAGCAACTGTTGTAGAGAGGACATCAAAAGAATCAGAGAGTGCAGCAATGCCAAGGACTCTGACTCAAATGTACACACACTTCCTGGTCATTCAGACAAGCATGAAAAATGTCAGGTACAGAGAAGGAAATGAGGCCAATGAAGAGACCATTTTAAAACTGGGGAAACTGGCTTTTCAACAGGTGGAGAAAGGCAATCTGATCTTCTACGAGGAAGACCTGAGAGAGTGTGGCATTGATGTCACAGAAGCATCAGTGTACTCAGGTGTGTGTACTCAGATCTTCAGAGAGGAGTCTGGGCTGTACCTGGGGAAGGTGTTCAGCTTTGTGCATCTGAGCATCCAAGAGTTTCTAGCAGCTTTGCATGTGTCTGTCAGCAACAGACAGAGAAACATGCCTGACCAACAGCAAACCTCTCATCTCTCTGCTCTGTTCACAGCTGCAACACTGCATGACCTACACAAGACTGCAGTGGAACTGGCCTTACAAAGAAAGAATGGACACCTGGACCTTTTCCTCCGCTTCCTATTGGGCCTTTCACTGGAGTCCAATCAGATTATCTTAAAGAACCTTCTGCCACAGATTGGTAGCCAAACAGATGCAGGGCAAACAGTCCAGTATGTCAAACAGAAGATCAGAGATCAGAGTAGCTCAGACAGAAGGATCAACCTGTTCTACTGTCTGAATGAGCTGAATCACCATGCTGTAGTGGAGGACATTGACAGAAGCTCAGGAACTCTATATGTAGACATGCTTTTACCAGGAGAGTGGAAGACTAAGAGATTTGAGTTTGAGATGTCAGCAGAGCAGCTGGCTGAGTTTGACCTGCAGAAGTACATAAGGACGCCAGAGAATGATCAAACTGAACTCCTCAGTCCAGATGAAGTTCTTCAGAAGCTGCTGCCAGTGGCCACAGCATCCACATCAGCTGAGTAAGTAACACACTATGTGTGTGTGTGTGTGTGTGTGTGTGTGTGAATATGTGAGTGATAATGGAGAGTTTTATGGTGTGTCTCCCTGATGAGTAAAAGCCCTTCTATGATCTTTTAAAATGTCTGTAGTTTGTTCCTCTACCTAACTGGTGATTTGGCCGCTGCTAGCATTCATACCGTAAGTGACATACAGTAGCTGAAAAGTTAGAGACTGAAACAATATCTACAATACTAACACAGGGACAGCCAAGTTCAAAACTCAATGGAAATAGTGCTAGACTGATGTGTGTACTATGCCTGTGTGGCAAATGAATTGGGCTTGATTGTCTTGCAGCGCATCGTAATTAAGGCATCTGAGGCAAACACATATAAGCCTTCATAAACACATCATGAAAGACAAATGTGTTTTTACTGTAAAATCAATCTGAGTTGACACACACATAGGTCACAGCCTTTTTTCCCTTTATCATAACATGTTTACAGGCCTAGGCTACATGTTTGTAGGCCTACGCTGATGGCGCTGTAGACGTGATAGAGCCTATCAGAAGGTCCCATATCAAACTATGGCTGTGGAGGGAAACAATTATTTTTACATACAATATTATTTGCAAGGTTTTGCTAACAATATTGAGATGTAATTCAAATTGTAATTTTGAAACATTTCAAAAGTACCTGTAATTGAATTACACATTTTTCTCCAGTAACTATAATATATTACTGTTACATTTATTTTGTAATTAAATTACATAACTCAATTACATGTAATGCGCTACTCACCAACACTGCCTGTGTGTCAAATTAATTGGGCTTGATTGTCTTGCAGCGCATAGTAATTAAGGCATCTGAGGTAAACACATACAAGCCCTTATAAATACATAATGAAAGACACATGTGTTTGTGGGTGGGTGGGTTTGTAGAGGATTGGTGATTAATTTTCAGATATTTCAACTCTGTTTCAGGCTGGTTAACTCTAATCTGACAGAAAAGAGTTGTTTTTATCTTAACTCTGCTCTGACCTCACACTCTTCAAGACTCAAACTGCTGAACCTGAGTTACAATGAGCTGCTGGACTCAGGAGGGGGATTTT
Organism: Sardina pilchardus; assembly: GCF_963854185.1. NCBI lineage: Eukaryota > Metazoa > Chordata > Actinopteri > Clupeiformes > Clupeidae > Sardina > Sardina pilchardus. The sequence goes on from NC_084994.1 coordinate 8,560,775, forward strand.
TATATGCTGCTCTTTGTCATCAATCTTGCAAACTGGAGAAACTACAGTAAGCATCATTTTCATGAGTTTGAGTGAGCATGTTTTGTGCACATTTCTGTGTGTTTGTGTGTGTGTGTGTGTGTGTGTGTGTGTGTGTGTGTGTGTGTGTGTGTGTGTGTGTGTGTGTGTGTGTAGGAAAATGCATGTGTGGAGGTCATGTGAAGTGGTGGTGGGGTTTGTGTAAATGCAGTGGGTATGTGTGTATTGTATGTTAGGGCTGGTTTGGTCAATTTTAAGCTCCAAAGTACCCTCACTATTCTACCCTGATGCAAAAGGGTAGAATACTGATTCTCACTCCTTTCAGCTGTTACTTTTTCTCAGTCGAGGTTGTTATTTAAAAAATACGTTATTTTATTCCATATAACAAAGTAATTGTGGAGGAAGTCAAACTTAAATGCGGCTTCATCATGCAATGTTGAAGCGAACGTTAACGTTTATTTACGCTCATTTACATAATGTCCCCAGGAAACACTAGGAGAGGAGTGTAAAGTAGTGTCGCACGCACGCACGCACGCACGCGAACACACACACACACACACACACACACACACACACACACATGGTTCAGACCAAAGATTCCCGACGAGACAAGACGAGACGAGACGAGCCGCGACTGCGACTCAACGTGCTTAATGCTCTGCGACGGCTTGCGACGGCTTGCAACTACGTGCAACTTCTAATTCATACCGCTGCAACTCAGTCTCGTCGCGTCGGGAATCTTTGGTGTGAATTGGGCTCAAGAGCCACCTAAGTTCAGAGTTCCAAATGTCCAGTTATGTTGTTCACATATACGGCCCAACCGTTTAACATCTGCAGAACCTCTGGTCTGAAAGCGGCTAAAGACAGCAAGTGTGTGTGTGGGGGGAGGAGTGTGTGTGTGTGTGTGTGGAGAGGAAATGTGTTTATGTGTGTGTGTGTGTGTGTGTGTGTGTGTGTGTGTGCGCGCTTGTGTTAGAGAGAGGGAGGAGGATGTTTCTGTGTGAGTATGAAATATTTGATATTCAGATGTTTGTTTCAGGCTGGTTAACTGTATTCTGACGGAGAAGAGCTGTTCCTATCTGGCCTGTGCCTTGATGTCACACTCAAGTCTCAGACTGCTGGAGCTGAGTAACAATGAGCTGCTGGACTCAGGAGTGGAACTTTTGTCCTCTGCACTTTGTCATCAAAACTGCAAAGTAGAAGAGCTACAGTAAGCATCTTAACATTGGCAAATGCCAGAATCTTTATGAAATCTGTGTAATTGGGTTTTGAGAATACATGTCTTTGGACCAATCTTTTGTGTGTGTGTGTGTGTGTGTGTGTGTGTGTGTGTGTGTGTGTGTGTGTGTGTGTGTGTGTGAGTGAAAAATGAAAGAGGGTCTTGTTTGTCATGTTTAAGGTAGACCAGCATGTGTGGGTAAGTGTGTCTGAGTAGCAGGCTGGTGATTAATATTCAAATGTTCAACTCTGTTTCAGGCTGGAGAAGTGTAGTCTGACAGGGAAGAGCTGTTCCTATCTGGCCTCTGCCCTGACCGCACACTCCTCAAGTCTCAGACAGCTGCACTTGAATAGCAATAAGCTGCTGGACTCAGGAGTGGAACGTTTGTCTTCTGCACTTTGTCATCAGAACTGCAAACTGGAGGAACTAGAGTAAGTATCACTTCATGTTGCAAGTTTGTGTGAGAGAAGGATGTGTGTGTGTGTGTGTGTGGGGGGGGGGGGGCGGGGGTCAGTGTGTCTGAGTAGAGGATTGGTGATTCATATTCAGATGTTGAACTCTGTTTCAGGCTGAGCTACTGTAATCTGACTGAGAAGAGCTGCTCCTATCTGGCCTCTGCCCTGACCACACACTCCTCAAGTCTCAAACTGCTGAACCTGAATCTCAATGAGCTGCTGGACTCAGGAGTGGAACGTTTATGTTCCGCTCTTAGTCAACAAAACTGCAAGCTGGAGGAACTACAGTAGGCATGATTTCATGAAGGCAGTAGCGAGTGTGTGTGGGGAGGATGTGTGAACTGTGTGTAAATGGAAGAGTGTTTGTGTGTCGGGGAAGCATGTATGGGAGATTGTTGTGTGTGTGGAAGAGTGTGTGTTTGTGTGTGTGTGTGTTGGTATGGAAGTGAATGTATGTAGGGAGAGAGTATCTGTGATTGGGGCAGTGGGGGGAGGGGTGTGTAAAACATATTGTGGGAAGTATGTGGGAGTGAGGACTGTTGATTAACATTCAAATGTTTTATTTTAAGTATATTTTTTGTCCTTTTTGCCTTTATTAGTATAGGACAGTGAAGAGGTAGACAGGAAACAAGTGGGAGAGAGAGATGGGGCGGGATCAGGACATGACCGCAGGCCGGATTCGAACCTGGGTCCCCGTGGGCACTCGGACCCGTAAATGGTACGGACGCTGTAGCCTGCTGTGCCACATCGCCCCCCCTACATTCACATGTTTAACTCTGTTTCAGGCTATGGTACGATAATCTGACGGATAAAAGCTGTTCCCATCTAGCCTCTGCGCTGACCTCAGATTCCTCAAGTCTCAGACGGCTGGACCTGAGGTTCAATAACATGATTAGTGAATCAGCTGTAGAGCAGCTCTCTGCTCTAGTGAAGGACCCACGCTGTAAACTGGAGAAACTTGAGTGAGTAAATATCGAAATATGTCACTCAGATCTTTAGAACATGAGAACCAACATGGTTGTCTTTTATTTTCTGTTCTCTCTCTCTCTCTCTCTCCTGTCTGTTTTCTCTGTGTTCCTCCTGTCTGTTCCTCTGTGCATCTCCATCCATTTTTCATCTCTCTCTGTGTCTCCCTTTTTCTCCCTATTCCTTTGTGCACATACAACACAATGTGGATAATACAAATTACTGGATTATTACGGAATTACTTTGTAGCAAAATAAGCAAGCAAAGTGACTTGGCTTGACTTGGTAAGAGGAAGAAAAAGTAGACAGTAAACACAAAGAGATCTAAAAAAAAAACACTATAAAATATCACACCACGTTGCAGTTACAGGTACACACCAGTACCGTGTACCTCACCCAATGTGTTCCCCCTCAGCATGGCAGAGCAGAGCTAGCCTTGTACAGAGATAGCCTATGTAACCTGCGTTGTGTGGAACCACCGCGGTCCAGCCCTGCACACGCCCGGACTCGAACCCGCGAGACAGCAGCACCTCGGATCGGGAGTCGAGCGCGCTAACAATCCAGCTAAAAGCCCAGGCTACTAGCTTTCATGCCAGCAGCGCTCTTGAAACGTCGGGGAGTGAGGTTTACTAACGTTCTACAGCATAGCTAACCAGCTAGCACCCGTTACACCTATGCAAGAGCTAGAAAAGAGAGCAGGCTGAACTGCCACACCAGTACCGTGTCCCTCACCCAATGTATTCTTCCCCCTCAGTATGGCAGAGCAGAGCCAGCCTTGTACAGAGCTAGAAAAGAGAGGAGGCTGAACTGCCAGCCCCACCACCATCACTCTAGACACCCGTTTAGTTATGACTGCTGACATGTGGAGAGACTCCTGGATCTCAAGCATTCACAGATCTTTATTATCATCTCAATATTAACAAGTGAAGGGGTGAAATGTAATACTTGCACTCTAAAAAATGCTGGGTTATTTTTTCAACCAAACCGCTGGGTTGAGGCTGCTGGGTCATTTTATTGGGTTGTTTTAACTCGTATTGGGTCATTTCTGTAACCCAGCTTGTTGGGTTGATAGTACAGCGCTGCTGGGTTGACCATTTAGGACTGTACCCCTCCTCTCCCCCACCTGATGTGGAGCACACTGCCCAGCACCTGGGTGAATTTAACACAGCTGCATAGTTATTTGAGAGGTTGAAGAAGTGAAGGGGTGAAATGTAATACTTGGGTCCCGGTTATTAAACAAGGCCCACCATACAGGGACTTTCACATCACGGCCATGAGGGCATGTCTTTTTTTTTGCTAATGTTTTTTTGCTAATGTTTGCACTGATGATGATCTCTCTCAGTGCTTGTGATTGGGTCTGTGCACTGATCTATGGTATTCTTTATAGATGTGGGTCTGTGGTGTTGGACTTCCTGTTTCTGCGCGAATGTGTTTCTTATGGCTGCTGTTAGTGATGTCACAATAGAGCCCTATGTCGTCATGCAGTCTGGCTCACTGGTAGATGGTTGTCATGGATACTGATTGATGATCATCTTCTCTACTTTATCCTGCAGAACTAAATGGGGAACAGTAGAGTGTTGAGCCACGGCCCTGAACTGGATGAGGGCTGTGACTGATGCAGAAGTTCGTGATGTATTAGTGGGATCACTCACACACACACACACACACACACACACACACACAAACCAGCATCTGCTGTGCAGAATGTCTGGGAAGGAACATGAGCCTGACCCCAGCTTCCAGCCCAGCTTCCATCAGCGCACTCACACACACAAACACACAAACACACACACACCAGCAGCATACATAAAATATGCTCCACACTCACACACACACACACACACACACACACACACACACACACACACACCAGCAGCATACATAAAATATGCTCCACACACACACACACACACCAGCAGCACACAGGAAAGCATGAATAGAGGAGGACCAGTCACTCTCACAGATGTGCACAGGTGGACGTATGGATTAGGGTGCACATTGTGTGAATGTCAGTATCTGTTGTATTTGTTGTTATATTGTTTTGTGATGTATGAAACCACATGGACATGTAGACTGAGGTAGACATTGTATTAACATATATGTTTGCCTTCTGAAATATGTTTTCATTATTTATTTGAATTGTTCCTCATATATGTAACCATATGGATACTGTTTGTTGAAATTGTGTATGCGTGCATGCTTGTGTGAGTGTGTGTGTGTGTGTGTGTGTGTGTGTGTGTGTGAATGGGAGTTAGCAGGAAAGAGTCAGTTAATTTTCATTCTTTATTAGTGTGAGTCCATGCATATCAGATGAATCAATACATTACTGTTTGCTTTGAGGAACCCTGTTGTCCTGTTTTTACAATGTAATTATATTTAATAAATTCAGATGGAACTGTGGGTTTTTCAATGTTCCATTTTCATTGTTTAATACTGTGAGTATAGTACATTGTCATGAGTGTGTGTGTGTGTGTGTGTGTGTGTGTGTGTGTGTCTAGACCAAATTCTTCAGCATAATGGGCCACATGTTAATCTGAGTGGAGGGCCGTGGGTCACAAATAAATTGATGTGATGTCACTTTAGATTACACTGAGATGCATCATATGTTTGTCAGACAGCACTCCATGGTAACCCTGGTTACTCACTTATGTCATGGGCCCGTTGATCTCTGCTGACAGGAGCACCACAGCGCCCCCCTTATTGCCCTGTGTGAAACTCTGGTCAGATAAGGAACTGCAGCTAACCCTTATGGTGCATTCACATGATATGGTAATTATGGTAAATACTAAAAGCCACTCTGTCATGTGATATTTTCCAGAATATTTTGATGCACGAGTTCCTGAGATGAGATAACCTTTGACCTTTTCAACTTGGCGGAGAGCGACGCAAGAGTCCTGAATTACAACAATACTGTTTTTGAGCAGGTAGTTAACTTGCAGAAATGGTTTGCATAAGGGTAGACCTAGCATATGCAGCTAAAACAGAAATAGTAGCTCTATTCATTAAAGGTGACAAGATGACTGAAAACAAAATCGGGGCCATAATCCCAAAAACGTGGGTGAAAGCATATTTTCCATAGCACATGAATGCAGCCATTGGGGCGGGAATTCCCACAGGCTGACAGGCGTTCAGGATGTTTGGCCCGCGGATCCTAAATTTGGGCACCCCTGGTCTAGACTGTTGGGCCCTAAACAATCTCTGCATCCAGACAGACAGACACAGAACTCCATGTTAATGATTCTTTAAGGAAATGAACTCAAGGATAGAAGATGGACTTTAGTTCTGGTGTGTTATCTAAACTATAAAACATTTTATGACAAGTTGCCACAAGAACACACTGATCAATCCAATACACTTCTTATCCAGTGGCTTGCCTTTGGTGGTTAAAAGATCGCATGGTAAGTGCACTACATTGTTGAGTTGTTAAATAGAAATTATTACAGTTTGAGGTTGAAAATGTCCAAAAGAACGATGAATTTATCATTGATTTTATATATATGATTTAATCAATGCTCTAAACAAAAGTGTGTGGACTTGTTGGTTTGGAGATTGTAAAGCTAGATTTATGTAAGAAGTGGAGACTGACGTCTTCTAGGCTACAATACTGTACATTTCCAAACAGCTACAATTTCCTTTAGATGCTTTCTGTAGTTAGTTAGGGAGAGAAATCTGTATTTAATGCTGTTTGACCGTCGTTGTGCTGATTTACTGCCTGTTCCGTGTCATGTGACTCCATACTGGAACACGTCTTTTCTCATGTTGCTTAGACTCCAAACATGGAGTTTGGAATCCAACAGATTCCAATAGATAGATATCCATGGAGTTTGGAATCTAACAGATTCCAATAGATAGATATCCATGGCTTGTTGGTACCAAGTAAGGGATTACAGAATTAGTTCAGCTCTTTAAGGTAAGGGAGAAGTGAGGCTTTATGCTGGAAGGAGAAATAAGATTGTTCCCACTTAGCTTATAAGGCTATTCAGGAAGTGCATGCTTTGCTGAGGTCAGTGCTGCGTGTCTCAGGGAGTTAATCTGGTAGCAGCAGAGGAGAGGAGGGCTACCAGAGGAACTCTCACAGAGTTGAGAGATGAGGTCTGACTCCAGATCAGCATGGCGACTCGTGTATCTCTGGTATCTGTGTATCCCACCAGAGAGTCTCTGTGGTAAGTCAGGGAGGAGATTAGGTGCCAGCACACAGCAGAATTACCAAAACTGGACATCAGCTGTTGGGCTCCACTGGAGTTCAAGGTATCAGATTCAGATTCAGATTTGGGAATCTGGTTTCAGATTCTGGATTCACTGTCTAGTATCCCATTCACACTCACCTGTAAATAGGTCTTAAACCATACAGTAAACAAATAAGAACACATCTGTGGTGAGTTGGCTCAATATATTACAATACATTGCCGTTATTGAGGCAGGAGATGAACGTCTTGTTGAGTGAGAGAGAATATATCACGTTGAGAGACACAGTGAATAGTGTAAGGAATGATGGACCATGCAGCGGTCAAGAAGCAGAAATTAATGATTGTTTAAAGCAATAGTTCGGAATTTTGGACATAGGACCTCATTTCCAACTCAGTCTGGGTGATATAGGTCGGTGAAGACCATTTTCAGTGAATTTCTGCCCTTCCTATGAGTTGCAGCGTTCATCTCGTGCTAATCTAGTGCCAAGATAACGCAAGTCAACGGTAACATCCAGCCTGCCACTGAAAACACAACACCCGAAACAAATACATTTTAACGTCAGACTATCGATGCACATGCCTAGTGTTAATAGAACCATGTTAGAAATAAAAACGAACCTTGCATCGCATTGCAATAGCCTACTTTGTTCCCTGTATGGCAGTGGCGGATTGATATTGAGAAACTAGTCCCTCAAAATGTAATAAATCATTGAGTTGCAAGGTTAGTTTTATTTCTAAAATTATTCGATCAACACGGACATGTATATCGATAGTCCGATGATTTAATTGACTTGTCTCGGGTGTGCGGTGGAGTGAGTAAGACTGTTGTTGATGTCAGAGTGATGTTACCGTAGAAATGTGTTAGCTCAAAACCAGCATTAGCAAAGGGGGACGCTGCAACTGAAGGAAGGGGCTAAACGCGATAAAAACGGTCTCCACCGACCTATAACACCTCGGTAAAGTTGGAAATGAGGTCCTATGTCCAAAATTCCGAACTATTCCTTTAAGGTGGTAAAGTATGATACGAAACTGAGTGTTTTCTTACAATTATTATGATTCTTATTCCTATTATTATTATTATTATGATGATTATTTTTATTATTATTATTATAATTATTATTATTATTATTATTATTATCGTTATTATTATTATTTCCATTCAGCATCCCACTGCTGCTGAGATGAGTGTCTCTCAGGAGAGATAGGAAGCTCTCCAATCACAGAGAGCCACAGCAACACACTCAGACCAGAGTCTGCTCTACACACACACTCAGACCAGAGTCTGTTCTACACACACACACACAGACCAGAGTCTGCTCTACACAGCAACACACTCAGACCAGAGTCTGCTCTACACACACACTCAGACCAGAGTCTGTTCTACACACACACTCAGACCAGAGTCTGCTCTACACACACACTCAGACCAGAGTCTGCTCTACACACACACTCAGACCAGAGTCTGCTCTACACACACACTCAGACCAAAGTCTGCTCTACACACACACTCAGACCAGAGTCTGCTCTACACAGCTGGGTGAGCGTGAAGAACACCAAGAACATGGCAGATCCCCCCTCATCAACACACTCTATGGAGGGGTGAGTTTTACATGTAGATAAACTTTTTTTTTATCATACTCAATCTATACACTATCACACACACAAATGCTTGTATGGATGTGAAGTAAATTGTATTGTGTGTGTGTGTGTGTGTGTGTGTGTGTGTGTGTGTGTGTGTGTGTTCTTTGTAGAAAACAACTGGACAGTGCAGAGGCTCCAGGGCTGAGTACTAAGCGTGTGTCTGTGAAGAAAAGGGCCGCCATGTTTGAGACACTCAGTAGTGAGACTCAACCAAGGTCAGTAAATATCCGATCACAGAGAGCAGATCTGCTCATGTGTGTGTGTGTATGTGTGTGTGTGTGTGTGTGTGTGTGTGTGTGCGTATGTGTGTGTGCCTGTAAGTGTGTTGTGTACAGTATGTGCCACCAAAATAGTAAAACATTGACTTATATTTAAAGAGGACATAGAATGGATGAATTGAGTATTGTACTGTGTTCTCTGATGTTAAAATAGTAATATATTCAACTTTGATTTATTAAAAATAAACTCAATTGCAATTTTACAAGCTCAATTGAAACCTGATATTTAGGCTGGGTATTGAAATGTTCCTTTTGACTGAATGGTGCCCTCTTTGGCAATCCTAATTCAACTTCAATGACTTTGCAATATTTGACGTCACAAGAAGGCTTTGCTTTAATTCACCCATTTTTTTGTGGCTATTTCTAAGTTCAAGATTTTCATATGGAGGAGGGCACAACCACGCCTCATGTTCATGATAGCTCTTTGGTTATGCACAACCTCTCCTAATTCATCAAAACCAAAGACAAAAATGATTTCCATGTAATTTCTCCTTGAAATAGAATGTTCTTTTGATGTGTACATGGACAGTTTCAAATCAATATCCTATTCCATATGTTCAGTGTCATATGTTTGTCTGTGTGTGTGTCTGTGTGTGTGTGTGTGTGTGTGTGTGTGTGTGTGTGTGTGTGTGTGTGTGTGTGTGTGTGTGTGTGTGTGTCTGTATCAGGTGTGTGATTAGCAAACAGGAACAGGAAAGAGTGTGAAGCTCTGATGTAAGTTGTGTGTGTTTGTGTTTGCGACTAGAGACAAAAATATTTTCCTGATGTAAGTTCTCTTCTTCTCTAGGATGGAGGGCGCTAGTTCTAACAGGTCACCCTCCCCTACACCCACCTGTGTGTCCATGAAGAGTGATAATTCCATTGACAGAGGAATTGAATTTAAAGGAGGAGACGCTTCAACTGGACAGTAAGATCATGGCTCTGGGCTTCATGCTATATGTCATGTGTGTTTGGGTGTGTGTCCGTTACTACATCGTTAGATGTGTGTGTGTGTGTGTGTGTGTGTGTGTGTGTGTGTGTGTGTGTGTGTGTGTGTGTGTGTGTGTGTGTGTGTGTGTGTGTGTGTGTGTGTGTGTGTGTGTGTGTGGGGTTTGGTGATGAAAATATAGGCCATATATCGCTGTGTAATATTCCAAAATCGAATGCAGCCGAATGCAGCCGAACTTAGCCCCGCCCACAACCTTTTAGGTCGGTAAGTTCGGTCCGGCGTTGCTCCGTTGTGGCCAGGGGGTGTATGTGTGTGTGTGTGTGTGTGTGTGCGTGCACCAGGGGGTCAGGGGGTCTGATTAGCTTCGCCGATTAGCAAGGCACTTCCTCGTCGCCATTTTATAAATAAAAGCATATTTTACAACATTTAATTGCAGAATGAACTCACCATTGTATATCATCCCTAAATGTGATTGGTTGTTTGTCCACATGTGTGATGATGACATCATCGACTGGTCCCATCTCACTGTCCCATCCAGGGGGTCAGGATTTGACTGAATAGCTTCGCCGATTAGCAAGGCACTTCCTCGTCGCCATTTTCCAGAAATACATCATGTCTGGTGCCATTTCTCCCGATTTCTCCTCATGCTGATTGGTGACTGTTCCACTCTCAGCTCATGCACAAGCTTAGTGTGGGCACGAGCTCTCTTTCTGTGCCTTACATCAATCAGTAACCTGCCACTTAATTGGCTAAGTGAAACGGCACCGGAAACAAGCCCCTTGAAATGCCATGTTGAAGCCTGAAAAAAATCGTTCAATTTTGGCACTTTTCACTAGCCTAGCATTCCCATTGAAACGAATGGGGGCGGGACTTGTTCACTTTCTCCAGTTCTTATAATACCTCCATGGTTGTGGCGCAACCAGGGGGTCAGGATTTGACTGATTAGCTTCGCCGATTAGCAAGGCACTTCCTCGTCGCCATTTTCCAGAAATACATCATGTACGGTGCCGTTTTCCCTGCGTTTTCCTCATGCTGATTGGTGGCTGTTCCACTCTCAGCTCATGCACGAGCTTGGTGTGGGCACGAGCTCTCCTTCTGTACCTTGCGTCAATCAGGAACCTGGCACTTAATTGGCTAAGTAAAATGGCACCGGAAACAAGCCCCTTGAAACGCCATGTTGAAGCCTGAATTTTTTTTCAATTTTGGCACTTTTCACTAGCCTAGCATTCCTATTGAAATGAATGGGGGCGGGACTTGTTCACTTTCTCCAGTTCTTATAATACCTCCATGGTTGTGGCGCAACTATAGACCTCTGAAGTTCGCCTACAAAAAAGCCACCATCTTTGCCCAAATAAGGAGATCCGGTATCTTGAGATTTTTTCTATGGGAAAATAACATGGGGATTTTCAATAGTCGCACCTGTTAAACTCTCGCGGGGATAATGACATTTGAAATGCAGACGTTTTTCACTACACAGTTTTGTCCACTGCCTTCAAGTGGATACTGTGACCTTCGGCAGGTGAAGACGGCACACTTTGATCTTTGCTACCCCAAAGCTAACTTACAATGCAACTTGCCATAGGCAGTTAGCTTCAATTAACTCCCGGATCTCCTTATATGGGCAAAGATGGCAGCTTTGGATCCTTTTTGTAGGCGAACTTCAGAGGTCTATGCTCGAACCAGAGCTCTTCGGACCAATCAAATTGTCAGGGCGGGCTTTATACAGATGATGGACAGATGATCACCAGTAATGTAATTACTGAGCGCTTTGGTTGAATTTGTTTACAACAAAGATGCTTCTCTGATAGGTTGTAGGTCTATCCAATTGAGTGAAGAGGCATTTTTTTACCTGATTCGGTTGAAACACACCCCATGATCACAGCCCAAAGGGGCAGTATCAGACTCAAATGTGACCCTGTAAAGCGGAACCATTTTAACCCGGAAGTTTGTTATTGTTGATTTTCTCAAAATAACGTTGTGCGCAAAACGACTGATTTCGCTTTGAATGGTCACAAATTCTGACTAGAATTTTGAGTATGACAACATCAGGCTACCAAAATAGTAAAACATTGATATTTAAATAGAATGTTCTTTTGATGTGTACATGGGACACTTGTTTCAAATCAATATCCTACTTCAAACATTCAGTGTCATAACCTACTTGCATCTTTGTTTGTGTGTGTGTGTGTGTGTGTGTGTGTGTGTGTGTGTGTGTGTGTGTGTGTGTGTGTAGATGGGTGAGTGGGACTATGTGTCAGGTGTGTAGTTATCAGACAGGAACAAAGAGTGTAATGTTCTCCTGATGGAAGGTGTGTGTTTGTGTGCGTGTTTGTGAGTAGAGACATGAATATTTTCCTGATGTAAGTTCTCTTCTTCTCTAGGATGGAGGGCGCTAGTTCTAACAGGTCACTCTCCCCTACACCCTCCTGTGTGTCCATGAAGAGTGATATATCCAATGACAGAGGAATTGAATTTAAAGGAGGAGACTCTTCAACTGGACAGTAAGATCTTGGCTCTGGGCTTCATGCTATATGTCATGTGTGTTTGGGTGTGTGTCCGTTATATCTAGATATGTCTATCCAATTGAGTGAAGAGGCATTTTTTTTACCTGAAACACACCCCATAATCACAGCCCAGAGGAGTAGTGAATATTTTCCTGATGTAAGTTCTCCTCTTCTTCTCTAGGATGGGGGGCACCAGCTCTAATGGGAGGCAACCCTTCCTTACACCCACCCATGTGTCCATGAAGAGTGATGATTCCATGGGGAGGAGAATCAGCTTTAAAGGAGGAGACTCTTCAACTGGACAGTAAGATCATGACTCTGGTCTCCATACTATATATTATGTGTGTTTGGGAGTGTGTCTGTTACTACATACTGTAGTAAGATTTGTTTATTGTGTAGCTGATTGGCACTGACAGCACAGCTTGAGATGAATGAGTCTGTTCTACCTGACATCAACAACACTTGTGATTTATGATTAATTGTCTATTCTATAATTGTGTATTTCGGTTTTCACACAGATATCAGCAGATCCACAAATCCCACCTGCTGAAGACGTTTCAGTGTCTGATTGAGGGAATCCCACAGCAGGGAGACACCAGACTCCTCCATGAGATCTACACAGACCTCTACATCACAGAGGGGGGAAGAGGAGAGGTCAATGATGAACATGAGGTCACACAGATAGAGAGGAGAGAAGCAGCACAAGACAGACCAATCAAATGCAGTGACATATTTAAACCCTTATCTCAACAAGTCAAACCCATCAGAACAGTGCTGACAAAGGGAGTGGCTGGCATTGGAAAAACAGTATCTGTGCAGAAGTTCATTGTGGACTGGGCTGAAGGAACAGCTAATCAGGATGTCCACTTCATATTTCCTCTTCCTTTCCGAGAGCTGAACCTGATGAAAGAGAAGAAACTCAGTCTGGTGAATCTTATTCAGCACTTCTTCCCTGAAATCAAAGATCGAAAAATCTTCACCAGTTCAGCACACAAAGTCATGTTCATCTTTGATGGTCTGGATGAGTGTCGACTTCCTCTAGATTTCCACTCCAACCCGACCTGTTGTGATGTGACAAAGCCAGCCTCAGTGGATGAGCTGCTGACAAACCTCATCAAGGGGGATCTGCTTCCTTCTGCTCTCCTCTGGATCACCACCCGACCAGCAGCAGCCAATCAGATCTCACCTGACTGTGTGGACAAGCTGACAGAAATAAGGGGATTCAATGACCCACAGAAAGAGGAGTACTTCAGGAAGAGAATCAGTGATGAGAACCTGGCCAGCAGAACCATCACACACCTGAAGTCATCTAGGAGCCTCTACATCATGTGCCACATTCCAGTCTTCTGCTGGATTTCAGCCATTGTTGCAGTGAGAACATCAAACAAATCAAAGCGTGTAGAAATGCCAAGGACTCTGACTCAAATGTACACACACTTCCTAATCATCCAGATAAACATGACAAATGTCAAGTACACAGAGAGAAAAGAGACGGATGAAGAGGTGATTTTCAAACTGGGGAAACTTGCTTTCCAACAGCTGGAGAAAGGCAATCTGATCTTCTATGAGGAAGACCTGAGAGAGTGTGGCATCGATGTCACAGAAGCATCAGTGTACTCAGGAGTGTGTACTCAGATCTTCAGAGAGGAGGCTGGGCTGTACCAGGGAAAGGTGTTCAGCTTTGTACATCTGAGCATCCAGGAGTTTCTTGCAGCTTTGTATGTGTTCCTCTGTTTCAGCAACAGACAGAGACATATGTCTGACCAACAACAAACCTCTCAGCTCTCTGCTCTGTTCACAGCTGCAACACTGTACGACCTACACAAGACTGCAGTGGACCTGGCCTTACAAAGAAAAAATGGACACCTGGACCTTTTCCTCCGCTTCCTTCTGGGCCTCTCACTGGAGTCCAATCAGAATATCTTAAAGGACCTTCTGCCACAGACCAGAAGCCAATCAGATACTACAGGGCAAACCGTCCAGTATGTCAAACAGAAGATCAGAGATCAAAGTAGCTCAGGCAGAAGGATCAACCTGTTCTACTGTCTGAATGAGCTCAATCACCATGCTGTAGTGGAATTCAAATGGAGCTCAGGAACTCTGTGTGTAGACATGCTCTTACCAGGAGAGTGGAAGACTACGACATTTAAGTTTAAAATGTCAGACCAGCAGCTGGCTGATTTTGACCTGCAGAAGTACATACAGACTCCAGAGAAAGATCAGACTGAACTCCTCAGTCCAGATGAAGTTCTCCAGAGGCTGGTCCCAGTGGTCACAACATGTACATCAGCTATGTAAGTAACATAAAGTGTCTATACAGTCTGTCTGTGAATATGTGTTTGGGTGTGTGTGTGTGTGTGTGTGTGTGTGTGTGTGTAATTGACAGGGAGTGAGTGCACTGTTTATTAGAGAAGGAGGGAGTGTGTGTGCGTGTGTGTGAGTGTGTGTGTGTGTGTGTGTGTGTGTGTGAGAGAGAGAGAGAGAGAGAGAGAGAGGTGGGGGGGGTCGTAATGCAAAGATTTTCTGTGTGTGTGAGTGTGTAAGTAGAAGATACGTCCTTACATTCTGATCTCTCATTCTGTTTCAGTCTGGAAAACTGTGGTCTGACTGAGAAGAGCTGTTCCTATCTGGCCTCTGTCCTGACCGCACACTCCTCAAGTCTCAGACTGCTGGACCTGAGTGTGAATGAGCTGCTGGACTCAGGAGTGAAACGTTTAAGTTCTGCACTTGGTCATCAAAACTGCAAACTGGAAGAACTACGGTAAGCACACTTTCATGTGGTGAATTTGTGTGGTAGATGGGATGTGTGTGTGTGTGTGTGTGTGTGTAATCAATAAGGATTGGGTAGTTTCTTTATGAGGGAGGCAGGGAGGAAGTGTATGTGTGGTAGTATGGGTAGTAGAAGGTAGGTCCTTAATAATCAGCAGTGTTGTGCCTGAACGCGTTCATTGAACGAAAGTTCATGAACTCGTTCATAATTTTGGTGAACGTGAACTGAACGAACTGTATTTCTGCCTGATGAACGATACCGTGAACGCGTTCATTCTGGTGTCTGTGAACGTCACGTTCACTCTTTTTAATTTCGTTAGGTTCAGGGCAAAAAAACACACCGTCACTAAAGTGTTGCCCAACGTTGCGTGTGCTTCTTGTCTATGTCAGATTATGTCTGAATTCATATTTCCTTATACTACCGGATTTTTTCCTGCTGCCGACCTATGTTTCCGTAGTGTTGCTGCTACAGCTGCTATAGGCCTATGCATGCAATCGCGGAAAAATCGCACTTGATGATCAAGTGAAGTATTACGTGTAGACTTTTAAAGCGCCCTATGTCAGTGGACAGTTCCATCTCTCACGCTGCAGCTAATGCAGCAAGTATCCTCCTCTCCCGGTGTAAAAACTACACTCTTCTGACAGCGCGGCCGCATTACTGCCCAGCGAACCAAAGCCCAATTCATGGAAATTCTACATTAGATGTGAACAAACGGAGGCCGTATTTCGCATGCTTCATGTCTGAATTTCCGCTCCCGTCAGAAATGCGGCAAGCAATTACAGCAGAATGTGCGTAAAACCTGACTGAAAATGGCTATTTCATGTTAAACTAATGAAATATTTGCTGGCTTTGGCAACAATTTTGAAAGAGTAGGCTATGGTTCGCAACATATTGAAAATATGAACTGAACTATTTAATTTTTTGGAGCTGTGAACTTCGTTCATAATTTGGAATGATGAACTATGAACTGAACTAGTTCATTCTAAAATTTGTGAACGATGAACTGAACTAGTTCATGTAGAAAATGAACTTTCCCAACACTGATAATCAGATCACTCATTCTGTTTCAGGCTTTGGAACTGTAATCTGACTAAGAAGAGCTGTTCCTATCTGGTCTCTGCCCTGACTGAACACTCCTCAAGTCTCAGACTGCTGGACCTGGGTGGGAATAAGCTGCTGGACTCAGGAGTGGAAAGTGTATGTTCTGCAGTTCGTCATCAAAACTGCAAACTAGAGGAACTAAAGTAAGCATTGTCTCAATTAGTACATTTGTGTGATAGAGGGGTGTGTGTGTGTGTGTGTGTGTGTGTGTGTGTGTGTGTGTGTGTGTGTGTGTGTGTGTGTGTGTGGTGAAGATAGGTGCTTAATATTCCCATCTATCGTTCTGTTTCAGGTTGAGAGGCTGTAACCTGACTGAGAAGAGCTGTTCCTATCTGGCCTCTGCCCTGGCCGCACACTCCTCAAGTCTCAGAGTGCTGGACCTGGGTAGCAATGATCTGACTGAACCAGCTGTAGAGAAGCTCTCTGCTCTAGTGAACAGTAGACTGGATAAACTAATGTGAGTAAAATCAACAAATCTAAACATGTTGCTCAGGTCTTTAGAACATTCCTATTGGCCGAGTCTGACGCCACACAGAAAAAAATGTAATCCTACTACTCACTTGTTGCCTCAAGCTAATAAAATCCTTAATTCTGCGCAAGTCTGGAAATTACCCTTGATTGTATCATCTGGCTGCACAGCTATACTGTACATTCATTTGTTTTACTCTCACTAAAACAGAGGTGACAATGTTCACAAATTGCGAAAACCGGCTGGTTGCCCCAGTTAATGTTTTTTTGATGAAAAAGCTGTTGGACCCGTGACGTCGGACTTAACAACCGAATAGCTGCTGTTAGTGATGTCACAGAGCCCTCTGTCTCTCATGCAGTCTGGCTCACTGGGAGATGGTTGTCATGGATACTGATTGATGATCATCTTCTCTGTTTTATCCTACAGAACTGATTGGGGAACAGTAGAGTGTTGAGCCACGACCCTGAACTGGATGGGGTCTGCAGAAGCTCATGAGTGGGATCACACACACACACACACACACACACACACACACACACACACACACACACACACACACACACACACACACACACACACACCTCTTCCTGAGTGGAGCTCAGCTTTGAGATGAATTGAGAATGGAAACGTGCACAGATGGACATATGGATTAGGGTGGTGTGAATGTCTGCCATTGTTGTATATATGTAATATGTTTTTGTCATGTTTGACACCATGTGGACTGAAGTAGACACTGTATTAATATGAAATACACACGTGCGCGCACGCACGCATGCACGGACGCGCACACACACACACTCACACACAAATACGCAGTTGTCATGCATGAAACCATGTGGACATGTGGACTGAGGTGAAGACTGTATTAACATCTATCACCATCTATTGTAAAATAAGTACTGTATTTAGTAGGATTTGATCCCTCATATATTTTACCATATTGATGCTGTTGTTGAAATTGCTGAAATCTGGTGATCATTGTTTTCCGACCTTAAGCCACGTTATTCTTCACTTTCATTTATGATGGTGTTTTTTACAATTTAAATATATTTTGCTTCAATTAATAAATGCAGATAAATCTGTGTTTTGAGTGAGATCTTTACATTTGATTGGTGACAAACATCATAAAACAATCATCAATAAGATAATAGTTTAAATGTGTCACTACAGAAATGCAACCATTGCATATTATCTCTAAATGTGATTGGCCACATACATGTGTGATAGCATCAGCAGCTAGTCTCCACTCACTGTACAATTCAAACAAGTCAGCAGTGTTATGATGAACTCACCATTGCACATCATCCCTAAATGTGATTGGTTGTTTGTCCACATATGTGTGATGACATCAGCAGCTGGTCCCATCTCACTGTCCCATCTGAACACTTCAGTCTGAGCCCACCGTGCAGTCTAGTAGTGCCATCTAGTGGTCAGCAGGAGAACATTCCCTGAGAGGAGACCAGCAGCAGTTTAATTGAAGGCTTGTTTGTATGAGAGGTGAATGTAATGACATCAAAATCTCTTTTCCATGTCTTGTATCAAAGTGTCTTTGAGAATGACACTGAGGTGAATAGAGCTAGATACAAATATACCAACAGTTTTTGAAACCTTGTCTGCCTTGTCAACTTAAAAAACAAAAAGAAACGCACACAAGTTTTAACACCAAACTGTTCTCAGCCACCATGTTGGATGCTGGATTCATAATCCAGTATATTACAGCCGGAGCAATATCTCCTGCCCCGTCTTCAATGGCCTGCCAGATATGAGGAGTAGAGTTGCAAAAACAGATGTCTCCATTTTCAAGAATATTAATGTTTTTGTGCATGTGAACTGACATTGACAATATGACTGACAACTGACAATATGACTGACATTGAAACATGCAAATATGAAGCGTATACTATAGTTTGAAAAAGTTTTCTCAAAAAGTGTTTTCATTGATCAATGTTTTTATGCCCATAATCAAGTTTGAGAGAGAGTGGGAAAATGAAATCAGAAAGAGACTGATCGATGATCACCTTATCGCCTTCAGCAACCGCAGGATGGTCTCTTCAGATAGTCCCCTGCTGTACAATGGAGACAGAGACAAGAATTGAGAGGGAGAGAGAGATTGGATCGGGAAATGACTCCAGGCCAGTTAGTTAAGGCAAATTAAGCTAAAAAAAAAAAAAAAAAAAAAAACTTGCAGAAAGAAACTTGCAGTTCACCTTTAAGTAAGTCTCTTTACACTGGAAAAATAGTAACTATTTATTGTTTTTATCTTGATATAAGATTAATAACAAAGACAAGCAGTTTTTGCAGACTACAGTAGGCTACTACTTCTATAGTAGCCTAGGCTATGTCCCAAAATATACCATCTAAGATAGATAGGCCTACTATCCTACAATATCCATAGTATTCGTCCAAGATTGCTTTATTATTTTTGAAAGAAATTATGTAGCGAACCACTGTCAGCTCCTCAAACACGTTTCAGAATCAGCTCCTCAAAAAAATACATGACAGCGAGATATGTTCCTGCTATTACACTCCAGACCATACGGTGGCGAAACGTAGTCTTGTTGGTTGCCCAACTACCATAACATTGTACCAAGGAAGATTTGGACAACCATCAGAAAAAAAGTTTGTTTTGATTTAGCGAGAGGATACGTCCTTCGAGGTAACCTCGAAAGAACTGTCTATCGACAAGTATTAATCTACTTGAGGTATGTGTTGGTTATGAAGTCGCTGCTCATCTGCCCTCCGATGACAACATTAACTGCACGTGTAGCCTATGCCGGTGTTGTGTGCCTTCTGGTTTTTCCACCTACTGGTTTCGGAGCTGTTGCCGAGGCTGCCCAGCTGTCATGTATACCTATCAACAGCAACCGACGGCTACCGAAGTCCACAGATTCGCTACATATTCATAGACATTTTACTGGGCTTTGCATGTCACACCTCAATAAAAACTGTGTTGACCTGAACTGAACGTTTGAGCACTATATTACTATAAGATATTCCCAAAA
Source organism: Sardina pilchardus (assembly GCF_963854185.1). Classification (NCBI taxonomy): domain Eukaryota; kingdom Metazoa; phylum Chordata; class Actinopteri; order Clupeiformes; family Clupeidae; genus Sardina; species Sardina pilchardus. Next base: position 8,580,312 of record NC_084994.1, read on the forward strand.
ATTGTTTTTTAAAAGTAGTCAAGCTGCATGAATTTGTGTCGTGCTGGATTCGAACCCTCCTCAGCAAAACTAATTACACACAAGTCCGACTCGCTCTCGATTGTGCTATCGTTGCTCACGTCATCCTTTGGATATGACTTTGTCTTCACTCAGTAGATCATGAAGAACCGTTTATCCCAACCTTCCAAAACAACTGGTTACCTTCATTCAGACTTTAAAACATAACTGTATCATGCACTCTGCCTTCTGTTACACGTCTGCATATCCATGTGCAAGGATTTGTCATAAATTCTAACAGGCAGCGCACGGATTCTGAATCAATGGGTCTAAAACAACTGGTTACCCTGGCCTCGCTTTCTAACAGATGGGCTGCAATACGTTCCTTGGATCCATTTTACTGGGCTTTTGTCTGCCCTGAACTGATCTGAACATCTGAGTACACTACACTAGCCTATAACAATCACAAGGGGCAAAAAATATTTGTTGTAACATTAAATACGATCTTCGTATCGTGCTGGATTCGAACCCTTCTCAGGAAAACAAGAGGCATGCGAGACCATTTTGCGCGCCTCCACACCACCAACATCTCAATAAAAAGAGTAGGCCTTACCATAATCACTCAGTACGCCAATATTCACTGTTTGAAAATGCCTAAACAACTGGTTTCATTGGCCTCAATTACAGATAATCCCTACAAACTGCTTGGGCATGTCAACGTGACAGGTGCACCCACGTTTTCAAAGCTCTGATTGAAGACATTTCAACAAAACATGCACACAACTTTTTTTCCATTATTTTCGTTGTAGCCTAGCTATTGGATCACCTGCAGATGTCAGAAAAACGATTTAGCCTAGGCTAATTGGTGTAACGTTGTTTGACATAGGCCTATTCGTAGTGTAGCCTATAGGCCTACTTCATTTTCCTTCACAACACAATTTGTATTGAGGTGTGACATACAAAGGCCAGTAAAATGAATCCAAGGAACGTATTGCAGCCCATCTGTTAGAAAGCGAGGCCAGGGTAACCAGTTGTTTTAGACCCATTGATTCAGAATCCGTGCGCTGCCTGTTAGAATTTATGACAAATCCTTGCACATGGATATGCAGACGTGTAACAGAAGGCAGAGTGCATGATACAGTTATGTTTTAAAGTCTGAATGAAGGTAACCAGTTGTTTTGGAAGGTTGGGACAAACGGTTCTTCATGATCTACTGAGTGAAGACAAAGTCATACCCAAAGGATGACGTGAGCAACGATAGCACAATCGAGAGCGAGTCGGACTTGTGCGTAATTAGTTTTGCTGAGGAGGGTTCGAATCCAGCACGACACAAATTCATGCAGCTTGACTACTTTTAAAAAACAAATTTCCCGCTGGAATATCTTATAGTAATATAGTGCTCAAACGTTCAGTTCAGGTCAACACAGTTTTTATTGAGGTGTGACATGCAAAGCCCAGTAAAATGTCTATGAATATGTAGCGAATCTGTGGACTTCGGTAGCCGTCGGTTGCTGTTGATAGGTATACATGACAGCTGGGCAGCCTCGGCAACAGCTCCGAAACCAGTAGGTGGAAAAACCAGAAGGCACACAACACCGGGCACCGCTATGTAGCCTACGTTCCACATCTAACATTTTACTCAGTGATCTCGCAATAATGTATGATAATGTTGCCTTCTTTTAGCCTTATGCCCAAAACGTCGCATGTCTCTAGAAGCATCACACATAAAACGAAAGCTAAAACTCATTGTCTTGCTATGTTTCCTTGCTATGTTGCGTGTATTTTAGATAGAGGAAGAAACGAGAGTTTGAAATAGCCTTAACCTATGTTACCTTTTGAATGTAGGCTCAAGGGAGCTCTGGATTCCGTCGCTAATATGAGTTTTGGTCTGCCGGTGACCGCTGACGGTAATGAAGCGCTCCAGGTGCTTGAAGTTCTAATCAAAGAAGAGGACGTAGACGAAGATGATGAATACGGTCACGTCATCTGCCATGATGGCGAGGATGACCCCTCTGCAGAGCTGCTCTGTAAAACTGAAACGGACTTTACGGAGTCACAAAGCTCTAATGAAATACAAACAGTGGTGGTTAATGTGAAAAGTGAAGAGGATGACCAACGACATGAAGGTGGTGATTTTCCTCTGCGAAGTAAGTAACACTTTGGTGGGCTTTATGTGTCTAGCCTACTTCCCAGCCTGCTTGTGATATAAGGCAGACAAATAACTGCTATAGAACATGTTTCCCATTGGAGATTTTTGAGTGATCAATATCATGCATTTGTCTTTGTTAGATGGGCTACCTTTGTCAGTTAGCCTACAACATTTCTTAGAAATGGCCACCTGCACTTTTCAACGAGCCATTTTCTGACCATGAATCATTTGTAAAAAATCTGTCTAGACTCTAGAGCCACAAAAACATCTGATTATCAATTGTTAAATTGCTGAAGGTGAAACATCTGTCTATTATTCTAAGTGTCAGTGGTAACTCTTTCAGGTGTGACAGAACATCTGTCTATCATTCTAAGTCTCTATGGTAACTGTTCCAGGTGTATCGGAACGCCCAGACTGCGTGCAGCAGAAGATCCACGGACAGAATGATCCACTCAACCAACAGCTCAGAGGAAGGCTGCACCACTGCACCGTCTGCAGGAAGAGCTTCACAGCCCTGAGAGAACTCAAGAAGCACCAGAAAACGCACTCCGTTAACGTGAACGGACAGCAAAACACTGCCAAAGAGCCTCACAAATGTGCCCACTGTGGAAAAGAGTTTACTTACATTTCGGCTCTTAAAACCCACACGCTAATTCACACCGGAGAGAAGCCGCACAAATGCGCCGACTGCGGAAAAGGTTTTTCCCACATTTCCAACTTCAAGTCGCACATGCGAACGCACACCGGCGAAAAGCCTCACGCGTGCAGCCGCTGCGGCAAAGCCTTCTCGCAAGTCTCAAACCTCAACACGCACATGAACACGCACACGGGCGCCAAGCCGCACAAATGCGCGCGGTGCGAGCGGGCGTTCTCGCACGCCTCCACGCTCGCCGCGCACGCGCTCACGCACACGGGCGAGAAGCCGCTCAGGTGCGCCGAGTGCGGCAAGGCCTTCGCGCAGATCGCCAACCTCTCCGCCCACGCGCTCACGCACTCCGGCGAGAAGCCGTACGCGTGCGCCCGCTGCGGCCGCTGCTTCTCGCACGCGTCCAACCTCCGCTCCCACGCGCGCGTGCACACGGGCGAACGGCCGCACAGGTGCGAGCGCTGCGGGAAGTCGTTCTCGCAGACGTCCAACCTCAAGTCGCACATGCTGACGCACACCGGAGAGCGGCCCCACGAGTGTCTTCGCTGCGGCAAAGCGTTCGCGCACGTTTCCACGTTTAAATCGCACGCGCTGCTCCACACCGGAGAGAAGCCTCATCAGTGTGACCAGTGTGGGAAAGGCTTTGCGCAAATCGCACACTTCAAGTCGCACATGCTAAAGCACACCGGGGAGAAGCCGCATTCGTGCAAGCAGTGCGGCAAGGCCTTTGCTCACTCTTCCGCCCTGAAAACACACACGCTGATACACAGCGGAGAGAAGCCTCATAAATGTGTCCAGTGTGGGAAAGCGTTTGTGCTCCTCTCTCAGCTTAAGACCCACACGCTAACTCACACTGGAGAGAAGCCTCATAAATGTGTCCAGTGTGGGAAGGCTTTTTCACTAATATGTAGTCTTAAACGCCATATGCTAGTAGTACACACTGGAGAGAAGCCTCATAAATGTGTCCAGTGTGGAAAAGCTTTTTCACTAATATGTAGTCTTAAACGCCATATGCTAGTAGTACACACTGGAGAAGCCTCATAAATGTGTCCAGTGTGGAAAAGCTTTTTCACTAATATGTAGTCTTAAACGCCATATGCTAGTACACACTGGAGAAGCCTCATAAATGTGTCCAGTGTGGAAAAGCTTTTTCACTAATATGTAGTCTTAACACTAGAAGCGCCAAGCACCGGTCATTTGACCGCTGACGCGTATTACTAGAAGCGCCGTGTAGGTTTGACCTAGATATACCTAGAACGGCCGGGCTGCGGTCATTTGACCGCAGTGATTACAAAAAAAAAAAAATCTTTTCACTCGATTCAATTCCAAGACCCTACGTTCACGACTTTTCCTAAATATGCGTGTTTTGTCACCCAGAATTTTTACATGACCAAAAGCACACCGGTACAAGCTAGTTTAGAGCTAATTTGCGCTCACTTATGTGACAACACTATGTTGTCTCGCGTTCGGCCATGTTTGTCCAGGCTGCTATTCTCTTTTCTCACAGCAGATGTCGCAAGGGTTTCCTGTCAGTCGGGCATGAGAATAATATTTTACCATAAAACATATAGTTTATATATGTGCAATATGTATTATATATGTGATTTATTTTAATAACTATTTTTCATTAACATGGCATAGTCTATGGAGGCGATTTACAATGGTAAAATGTGAGTTTGTTTTGAAAACGTTGTTCTGCGACGTTGTTCTATTAGGCAGGCCTATGTGTGTAAAAAATATTTTCAGCTGAAATTCGTCGAAGCCTATTTATATACGTAGGGCGCGTATGCCTACGTACATTCATAGTTGTATCTTATCTTCTATTTGTAGGCTATCTTTTAAAGCTCAGACTAATAAGCATTTGCTTACATAGCCTATTTGCTAGACAAAGAAATGTATTTCCACAGAGATACGATACATCCATTCAGTGGCGCAACGGTAAATCCCTCGACTACGACGCAGGAGACCCGGGTTCGCAGCTTGGCACGAGCGAAAAATAGCTTATATCGACTGAATTCGCAGACTGTTTTTCAACGTCGACGAACAATTATTTTTTGTTAATGGTTTTTCATAACACACTATCTGAAATAAACGGATGAATCACAATACTAGCCAAATTGAGCCGCCATCTGACAAACTTTGACTAAGCCAGTTAGACTTTTTGCATCTAAAAATAATTATATCATAGAGACACGCGAAAAATAAACGAGCCTAGAAATTAGGCTACATGAGATTTTCCCACTGGACACACCACATCAGTTTTGTGCTCGTTGCTACGATATACAGAACTCACAGTGAGTCGACATGGGGGAAAGAAGCAACCAACGTAGCCTAATCTTGATCTCGCCTTACATACTTTCCTAATTCCTTCGTAGGGCGAGTCAGACTTTTGTTAAATCTCCAGGGCCAGGTTGCACAAACACCAAAACCAAAGATTGATGATATGAACCAAATATTCTGGAACAGACGGATTTACAACATTGAACGCGATAGGTTATTAGGCTACGCGCCCTTACGAAAAACTACTATAGGAATCTTATAGTATTTTGGGACTAAATTTAGGAATCTTATAGGAATCTTATAGGAATACTATAGTAAATTGGGACATAGGCCTACTACAGAAGTACTACAAGATTGCTATAGAAATACTATAGCGGCTAGAGGATATTATAGAGGTATTGCAGAACAAAACATAAGTCCGTGATGCGACTTCCACCGTTTCCTTTCCTGTTCACAACGCATGCAGTCTACATTGAAGTGAAACGTGCAGAACGTTGTCCAAAACAATACAATAACATTGTGTGCTGAGATCTAGTACAATATAGACATCTGTAGACATGAAGTGCATGGCAACTAAAGCCATGATCAGTCATGAAAACGTTGGCGGCTGCAGCCTCATTTAGGTTTTGGCTGGGCCAGCTAGCCAGCCAACTACTTCATCAGCCAGCCGTTATTCTCAAAGCAAATGGCTTCGGGGTCTATACATAACACACTATCCATTGCAACATAGCCTATTTGAAACCGATCATTCCCCCTCCCCCATACACTCGTCTAGGCTAGGCTACTACAGACATCACCGCGCATCGAGGACAATTAACTGCCTCCCCACCCCCACCGCCTCTCTCTGTGCATAGGCTGTAGGCATGGCTATTTAGGCAACTCGTGGAAGAATGCGCAAACATGTTTCATCGCATATGCGCGTTTCAGAATGTTCGAATTCGCCAGCGTGCGTGTAGTTGTGTGAATAGAAAAAACAGAACATAGCCTATATTTATTGATGCTTTGCTTAAAATAACTTCCGCCATTAACAAGTCGCGGATCGAACCAGCAATTCTTTGGATGTGAGGCCGGAGCTTTAACCACTGGGCTACAACTCTCCTCCGCAACTCAGTTAAAATGTGTATCTCAATGCTGGATCTCGAATTCACGTAGACGTTAGCTTAAATTGTAGAAACAATAAGTCCATAGCCTTTTTTGAGCAGACATCGCAAACATATCATACACATTCACAAAACGGAGAATATCTTTCTGCTCAGCATAGCTCTCTATCTCCCTCCCTCCGATGTAGCTAGACCCTATAAGATGCTTCTCCCTAAATGAATAAAAAATGTTTTAGAAAGTAGCCACGGTAGCCTGTAAAATGCGGCCTGAAATGGCTACTGTGTAATTGAAACCAGACTGTTCATTGTCGGCAGACTGTTCATTTTCGGCGGCGCAAACAGATAGGCTACCTATTAAATGAATAGAAGTGCATTTGGGGAGTGAATTGACTTTTACCCATTCACTTTTAGAGCATTTTAGTTGAAAGTCAAGTTTGCTTAAGGTTTGTTCAAGAACTCTTCCAGAGTTTTTACCTCAAACAACACAAATCAACACAACTAAATGAACAGATAACTCGAACGTGCTGTATGTCATAATGAAACAACCACAGACTATCAACAACACGGTCTGACACGAATGATACTAGTGCAAACTGAATTTATGACCAAACGATTTGATTCGTGCACGAAGCGCCATCTAGCGATCATTTTGTGTAAGTAACAGCCTCCCAGTCTAAGGACTCAGCGGTCTTTTGACCGCCTCGCCGCGCTTTAAGTAGTTCACAACAGCACGGCGCTTCTAGTAGGTCGTCAAAGCGGTCAAATGACCGGGGCGCGGCGCTTCTAGGTATAAGTGGGTCAGAACGGCGCGGCGCTTCTAGTGTTAAACGCCATATGCTAGTAGTACACACTGGAGAAGCCTCATAAATGTGTCCAGTGTGGGAAAGCTTTTTCACTAATATGTAGTCTTAAACGCCATATGCTAGTAGTACACACTGGAGAAGTCTCATAAATGTGTCCAGTGTGGAAAAGCTTTTTCACTAATATGTAGTCTTAAACGCCATATGCTAGTAGTACACACTGGAGAAGTCTCATAAATGTGTCCAGTGTGGAAAAGCTTTTTCACTAATATGTAGTCTTAAACGCCATATGCTAGTAGTACACACTGGAGAAGTCTCATAAATGTGTCCAGTGTGGAAAAGCTTTTTCACTAATATGTAGTCTTAAACGCCATATGCTAGTAGTACACACTGGAGAAGTCTCATAAATGTGTCCAGTGTGGAAAAGCTTTTTCACTAATATGTAGTCTTAAACGCCATATGCTAGTAGTACACACTGGAGAAGTCTCATAAATGTGTCCAGTGTGGAAAAGCTTTTTCACTAATATGTAGTCTTAAACGCCATATGCTAGTAGTACACACTGGAGAAGTCTCATAAATGTGTCCAGTGTGGAAAAGCTTTTTCACTAATATGTAGTCTTAAACGCCATATGCTAGTAGTACACACTGGAGAAGCCTCATAAATGTGTCCAGTGTGGAAAAGCTTTTTCACTAATATGTAGTCTTAAACGCCATATGCTAGTAGTACACACTGGAGAAGCCTCATAAATGTGTCCAGTGTGGAAAAGCTTTTTCACTAATATGTAGTCTTAAACGCCATATGCTAGTAGTACACACTGGAGAAGCCTCATAAATGTGTCCAGTGTGGAAAAGCTTTTTCACTAATATGTAGTCTTAAACGCCATATGCTAGTAGTACACACTGGAGAAGCCTCATAAATGTGTCCAGTGTGGAAAAGCTTTTTCACTAATATGTAGTCTTAAACGCCATATGCTAGTAGTACACACTGGAGAAGCCTCATAAATGTGTCCAGTGTGGAAAGGCTTTTTCACTAATATGTAGTCTTAAACGCCATATGCTGGTGCACACTGGAGAGAAGCCTCATAAATGTGTCCAGTGTGGAAAAGCTTTTTCACTAATATGTAGTCTTAAACGCCACATGCTGGTGCACACTGGAGAAGCCTCATAAATGTGTCCAGTGTGGAAAAGCTTTTTCACTAATATGTAGTCTTAAACGCCATATGCTGGTGCACACTGGAGAAGCCTCATAAATGTGTCCAGTGTGGAAAAGCTTTTTCACTAATATGTAGTCTTAAACGCCATATGCTAGTAGTACACACTGGAGAAGCCTCATAAATGTGTCCAGTCCAGTGTGGAAAAGCTTTTTTTTTTTTTTTTTCAATTTTTTCAATAATACACGAGTATTAAAAAGCCACATTGCAAAAACTGCTTATCCTAACCAAGTGTTTTAATACAAAAAAAAAAATCTATTTGGTATTGTTTTTAGTATAAAGAGATTTACTTAGCGCTTTCTCGTAATAGAATAGGATGCGTGTCTGACTCTTTTAGGACATCTCATCGTGAAGTACATTTTGGCTGCCAGTGTGTCCAGCAACAGACAGCAAATAGCCGGATGGCTATTTTACAAGCGATAAGACCGGGGGGTGCCTCTCATTTTGTCTTTTATACATCCTCCCTTCCTTCCTCGATCCTCGTCCTCACTGATCTACATAAAGAATGATGGGGCGTAGCCTGGCACGCCCTCCCAGTGACGCAACGCCTTCAGGCTTTTGCTGCTGGTCTGGTCAACTGCTCATTGAGAAGGATTTCTGAGTTCCCGAAATCTGCGGAACTGCCCCCTTTGGTCGAGAACCAATCAACTTTGAGCAGCTCCAACGTCTCTGGGTAGAGGCGTGTTCAAGGCAGCGGAAAGAGTGTTGTTATTGGTTTAAACTCGGCAATCCGCTTTCTGACATCTACCAGTAGCAAATCGAGGCACTTAAAGGAGGCGGGTCAACCAGTGCTGGCAAGAAACCGTGTTAGCACAGGCTGTTGGTCAGACTAAAGTCTCGCAGAGCCTTTGAAAGTCGATGGTAATCAGGCTAGATGGGGCGGCAACAATGGTATAGTCTATCCAGTGTTAGTTATAGATCTGTGGGAACGAGTGTGGACGACCGAGCTTCAAGAATCGAGGAGAAATGTTGAGAGGCACCCTGTAAAGTGACCTTGGGTGTCATGAAAGGCGCTTTAAATAAAATGTATTATTATTATTATTATTATTATTATTATTATCCAGTGTTAGTTATAGATCAGTGGGAACGAGTGTGGACGACCGAGCTTCAAGGAGAGATGTTGAGAGGCACCCCTACTCAGAATGCAGCTGAGGTGCTGTCAGTTATATTAAAAGTGCTCTAAGCCAAGGTTGGGTAACGTCACTTCTGTTAATGTTCAAAGAAAAAAAGAGAGGTAGCTTGCCCCTTCCTCTCCCTCTGTCCCGTGCAACGGAAACGCTCCTGAACGATCGGTGGATGGCTGGAAAGTTTATGTTTCATGGTCCAGGCTTCACCAGGCTGTCTTTGTTACTGTTTTTGGAGCCTGGGATGTTTACAGGGTCCATGTTTTTATTTATTTTATTTTATTTAAAAAAATAAATAAATAAATAAAAAAAAACCAGTGTATTCGGTTGACAGCTAGCGGATTGTGAGGAGATGTTTGCTCTGTGTGACTAAAAGATGTGTTCGATTAGAAACTGTGACATCTTTGAGCACCTTTTTGCGCGCACCTTTAAGAATTGATGTGCCATCAAAATTATTTTGGAAATGTTATTTCAAGGTGTGCATATAGGGAAATGAATGAAATGTTATTATTATTGGTGGAGGCCCAAATTAAGCCTGTTGGTTGTTCTGTCTCCTTCTGCACTTTATCAAAGATCCTTAATTACTGACAAGATAGAGCAACATAATGCATCTCTATGGAAGAAAATGTGAACAGTTCCTGTCTGCTTAAAGAGGCGTGTCGCAAAGACGTCATAGTGGGATATCGATCTCAGTCAGATTGGCAAGCAGTTCAGTTTGAATGTTAACAGGTCTGTTTAAAGGGGGGCCCCCCCCCCCCCCCCCCTTTGCGAAGACAGAACACGGAAATGATCGAACGTTTGCGCCTCTTGCTCCGCTTTAACCCTCTCTGACTGTATTGCTTACTTTAATCTTTCTCATCTAATAAATTCTACGTTTCTAAAAGTTGGAAGTCAAAGTTAATTTATTATAGTCTGGCTATCACCCTACTAACCTGGAAACAAATGAGCTAAGGCCTATTGATGCAAATGACAAATAGGGCAGGCTACATACGTAGCTGTCATTGAGACCTTCAACTGAACCTTGCCAGGGCTCAATCAGTGCATTTTTGTCTCTCTTATGTCATCAGACAATACAAAGCCACAATGGTGTGACTGTGTACACAGCTGCCATTGTGAACATTAAACGTATAAATACATGCTCAAAACCTTGTCAGGGCCCAGAGGGAAATGAAAACAGATTTTGCCTGTACAGCTGGCGGCAAGTTTCTCCAATACATTGAACCTCACTTCTTGTCAAAGAACGTAAAGAATAACGGTATTAACCATTGACTTAGTCTTTTAAGATTGAACATTAGTATGGAGAGTCTGCCCTTTACTTCTACTGCACAAGAGGACTGATCAATGGTTCAAATGAATAAGCTTGGATAGTCCTTCCACCAATCATACCAAAGATCCAGTGTGGTTTTTTTTTTTTGGATAAGCTAGTTTGTGAGTGGACCCAAAGGTTGTGGACAGGAAGCAGGAGAAATAGATGTGCATCCGTGATAGCTTTCTTGTACAACATTACTTGTTTAAATGTAGGCTAAACATTGCCCTATGCTTACATAATTAATGGATGTTAATGTCTGATTGTTTCTCTATAAATGTTGCTTATTCAGATTGGATTCCCTTTTTTTCTACAGGTGAGGTTATGTTAAATCACTAAAAGATGATTGTTATACCATTTTTCAAGTCAACATTTATGGGTAAGGCATTGTATCTGTGCCACCTCATGATTGAAGTCATTGTTAATATGCAACTTTCTACAAAATAGGCTACATGCAATAATGTAGTATGATAGTGAAAGAAATAAAAGGATACATTTGCAGTTAATTGCAAACTAGAGTGGGAATGTCGAAAAATAATCAAATTCGTTACAGTCTAAAACAGTGGTTCCCAAACTTTTCTGGCTTACGGCACCCCTAAACATATCTCTCTCCATCCACGGCACCCCCATTTTTTTTTTTTACTTTTCACTCAACCTCCTTTGTGCCATATTTGTACTTCATGCCATTTTCTTTAACCTTGTGATATGTTGGATAGGCCAAAACTGCTTTTATTATAGGCATTACTAAGATAAGGTGAAGTTAATATCTTTTTTTTGTTTTATTCAAATGAACTACTTTCATTCAACTCATTTAATTGAACTTTTGAATAAATGGTGAACAGGATAACCAACTTGATAACCACCTGACCTCGGTGTGCAGTCTTAACCCATTTCACTGCAGAGGGCAGTGAACCGTGTTTGAAGGGGACGTGATTTAACGTAGGCTAATTAACTATTTTTACGATCTATTTCAATACATCCGTCAGGTCTGGAGGCATCGTTTTTGCAGTAAGAGCCTCCCGATGCAACATGCAATGCGTCGCTACCATGGAAGGATTCTGCATAGCTTTCGTTACAAAGCCTTTGACCCGACCTGTCATTGAGGCCGCCCCGTCAGTGGCAGTGCACACACTTACGCACATATCCCAGCTAAGATTATTGTTCCTCAAGTATTCATCTGTCACCCTGAATATCTCATCTCCGGCAGCATGGTTGGTCAGTTCTTTGCAAAATAAAAAGTTATCTGTAAATGTGTCCTCATCGACATCTCGTAGCGAGCAGCTGGCAAAGGCCACTAGCATAAGTGGACTCGTATTTGAAGCGCAAACTTCCCCAATAGCCGTAGCAATCGTTAGCCCACGTCTCCCTGTAGACCAGGCATACTGGTCTGGTGTGGGACACGTTACCTCGCTAGCCCAAGTGAACCCATAATGGAGGTAGGAGTCGTTATGTTGCCTCACTTTTCTCTTTGTTGATTTCGTCTGGTCAGATTCCGAGGTCTGTCCCTGTGGAGGTGCATGGCGTTTTTTTTAAAAAACGTATCCATTGCGCCTATAACTGCACTCCGCCATACGGAATAACGAACGAAGTCACCGAATAAACAATAAGTAGCCACTGTACCTACATGCAGCACAGTACGATACAGTAAACTGTAGCCTATTGTTTGTGCTGCAAATACGTTTTTGCAATAAAATGAATTTTGAAATGGATATAATGCTTTAAAAAAATTTCATTAAATTATCAAGCCTAGACAATTCCGCGGCACCCCTGAGCATGCGTCACGGCACCCCAGGGTGCCGCGGCACCCACTTTGAAAACCCCTGGTCTAAAAGAGAATTCAGGGTTTCTGCAGTACCACTCCGGCCCAGGGGGTGCAGTACGCCTTAATCTTGGTTTACCAACCACCATTAAATGGTAGCGAAGAAGATTTCTCTAGTAGGCTCTATGAGTAAGCTTCTCTCGGTTCAAAACAAAAACGAAGTTTGCTTTGTCGCTGAGTAATGAACGTCCATTAAAATTTCCTTGAAAGGAGGAGTAGAGTTATAGAATCGGTTTGAGGTTTGTTTTTTGCTTTTAAAAATTATTGCTATGGATCTTGAGCTGTCGGTCAGCTCTGACGGCAATGAAACATTCCAACTGCTAACACCAAAAGTAGAGGACATTAAAGAAGAGGAATATGATATGATCACATCATCACACATCAAGACGAGGAGACGCCGCTCGCATCGCTGCTCTGTAAAACGGAGTCTCGAGGCTCTAATAAAGCAACACAAACAGCGGAGGTTGAAGTGAAATTAGAAATCAATGAGGATGAAGAATACCAAGAGAATGAAGACGAACACCAACATTATTCTCTTCGGGAAGGTAGGACTAAGGAAATAGCCTTCACTAAGGGCATTACCGGTATTCAGACCTAGTTCGGTTATTTGGTCCGTAACAGGCAATCAATTGTTACAATAATGTTGCGAACAGGATCGGTTTCACACACGCGTTATTATAGGCGGGCCAAAATGCGTACGTGGGAATCGCAGGTGTTTCTTCCGGCTATTTCATGGTAGGCCTGATCAATATTGAGAACACTATTATTCATTAATTTTAGTGATATAGTATCAAGGTCTCCATGGGTCATAGAATTTCTGGAATATTATGGAATTTTGGAAAGTCAGGGAATTTAGTTGTAGCAGTTTAAAATGTAGCCTACTTGCCAAAATACTGAACATTTCCAGGCATAGGCCTAATTGGTCTATGGCTTTAGGCTACTTTACTAGCGTTACTTCTTACTTGACTAACCCAACTTTGTTTAATGCCCATTTATTCATCTCCCACTCAGTTTAAACAGTGTAAAAGATTCAGTTGAAACACTACGCTGCTCTGTAATCTTTGGTTGGTATATTGTGCCACTGCCATATAGTGAGTCATTCACTGGAAATTCAGTCAGGGAAAAGTCTTCTCTGCCCCTCTGCTGCACGTCTGGGGTCTTCCCTTTTCCCCTTCATTTTTGCAGACTGGAATTGTCCCATTTTTGCTCCCATAGAAACTAATTTTGTCGCTCTATCTTGTCAGTAATCTTTGCCTTGAGTGCTTATGCTTCATTCTAATTCTACGAGTCTATGGTAACTCTTACAGGTGTATCAGAATATCCAGATGGAACACAACAGATGATTGATGGACAGAATGATGAACTCAACCTGCACCTCCTAGAGGGACTGTACCACTGCGCAGACTCCAGGAAGAGTTTTACAGCCCTGAAAGAACTCGAGAAACACCAGGAAAGGCATTTTTGTGTCGTTGATCAATGGCCGAACACTGGCAAAGAACCACATGAATGTCACCACTGTGGAAAAGCCTGTTCGCATATTTCTCATTTAAAATCCCACATGAGAACTCACACTGGAGAGAAGCCTCATAAATGTGTCCAGTGTGGAAAAACGTTTACACAAATGTCAAGTCTTAGATCTCATATGCTTATTCACACTGGAGAGAAGCCTCATGTATGTGATCAGTGTAGAAGAGCTTTTATCCAAATGTCAAATCTTAGATCCCACATGCGAACTCACTCTGAAGAGAAGCCACATCAATGTGCCCAGTGCGGAAAAGCATTTAGACACATTTCAAATCTTAGATCCCACATGCTTATTCACACCGGAGAGAAGTGTCATGTATGCGCCCTGTGTGGGAAGGCTTTTCATCAAGCATCAGGTCTTAAAAGCCACATGCTAATACACACTGGAGAGAAGCCTCACAAATGTGCCCAGTGCGGACAGGCATTTGAAAGGGCCGCAGCTCTTAGACGCCATCTGCTAATCCACACTGGAGAAAAGCCTCATCGATGTGAGCAGTGTGGAAAAGCTTTTGAAAGGGCCACAACTCTCAAACAGCACATGTTTACACACACTGGAGAGAAGCCTCATAAATGTGCCCAGTGCGGAAAAGGTTTTTACCAAACTTCGACTCTTAATCAGCACCTGCGAACTCACACTGGAGAGAAGCCTCACGAATGTGTTCACTGTGGAAAAGCCTTTACACAAACTTCAAATCTTCGATCCCACATGCTAACTCACACCGGAGAGAAGCCTCACGTATGTGCGCAGTGTGGAAAAGCCTTTTCGCACATTTCCAATTTGAAGTCCCACATGCGAACTCACACGGGAGAGAAGCCTTATCAATGTGCCCTGTGTGGAAGGGACTACATCTCAACTTCAGCTCTTAAAAGCCACATGCGAACTCACACTGAAGAGAAGCCGTACCACTGTGCCCAGTGTGGGAAAGCATTCAAAAGGGGCCCGGCTCTTAAAAGCCACCTGCTCACACATACTGGGGAGAAGCCTCATTAATTAGTGAAATTATACTATTATATGGAAGTGTGTGAAATTATAGTAAAGAATGATGTCTATATAATGTATGTATTTATTTATGTTCACTGTACATGTTAATGAGTTGGAAGAATTGTATTTTTTTATGTTTTGCTTCGTATGCTTGTGTATTACTATTACATTACATTACATGGCTGACGCTTTTTAACCAAAGCGACTACAGGGATTATCCTTATTATGCAAGCTCACACTGGGGAGAAGCCTCCTTCATCTGCCCTCTGTGGAAATTAGTGAAATTATAGTAAAGAATGGTGGTAACACATTGATCTATATAATGTATGTATGTATATGTTCACTGTACATGTTAATGAGTTGGAAGAATTGTGATTTTTTTTTTGCAGTATGTTTCGTATGTTTGTTTATTATCATTACATTACAATACATTTGGCTGATGCTTTTTAACCAAAACGACTACAATAATTATAATTATAATAATTTATTATTATTATTATTATTATTTGTTACCCTCCCCATCTGTGGCAGCTTTTCCGGTGCAATTCTTAAATGCCGCATCAAGAGATCCTTCCTAATGTGTTCTCTGTGGAAAAGGTTGTACACACGTTTATCTCTTGGATCCCATACGCGTACACACACGTGAGAGAAGCCTCATCAATAACAGCTCCAATCCCGGTTCTAATTAGGCACTGATGCCAGTGCAAATTATATCAGCAACATCGAATAACAGTGGATTTTGGTGCTGCATTTCAAAATAATGCTCACTCGGAGAGAGGCCTGGTGAATGTGTATGAGTGATCAGCGTTGAAAAGCCTTTGATAATATCTCGGGTCTTAAACGCCAAATTCTAGTAGGCTACACACATGATAAATGCAAGTAATCTGAAAACAGCTTTTTGACCATCTGAAAACCCATGATATGCTAGCGCATACACTCTCTCTCACACACACAAACATCAGAGAAAAGCCTCCTAAATGTGAGCAGTAGCAGTAACCAAAAAAAGTGAAATTATTGTAAAGAATGGTGGTACATTGATCTACTGTATATAATGTACAGTATTCTGCACTTTCATTCTACTGCACAAGAGGCGTGATCAAGGGGCATCGTTCAAATGACTCCTTGTACGCTTGGATAGTCCTTCAATCAATCAGACCAACGATCCGGTGCGTCTTTTGGATAAGCTAGTTTCTGATTGGAGCCAAAGGTTCAGGCAGGGAACAGAGGAGATAGATGTGCAGATCTCCAGCCTGAGCTGCCGAGCGAAATCCAAATTTGCCGGAAGTTCAGGCAGGGTTCACCCAGCCTATTTGAATTCAGGATTTTATGTGAAATATGTGAATAGGCTTTTCCACACTGCAGAAAATCGCATACTGTGAAACGTCAATCACTGAGGTGTCACATACTGTAGCAGACTACAGTGCCCTCAAAAAAACGTATATAAAAAAATATATTTTGCCGATTTAAAACAATCTCACGCTGAAAACAATGAAGAAAATTTAAACTGAGAAACAATCGGACGCTAACATCCATTTATCAACCTAATGTACTTTATGTTCCCCCAGGTTCCCCCAAAAGGGTCTTATGTTCCCCAGTCGCAATACATATCGGGGAACATAAGACCCTTTTTGGGAAAAGCGGGGAACACAGGACCCTTTTTGAAATAAAAAAAGTGTTCCCCGGTCCCATATAAAGTGGGGAACATAGGACCCGGGTAAGATAGGTACAGTAGGCTTCGCTGCTAGCCTGACATGGCCCTCAATTTCCATTTCCCTTCATCATTACGTCTGGGTCTGATCCCATTGAACTCGATTTCTCAGGACACATTCCACCGGACCAATCAGCAAACGGGGGGGATGGGTGGAGGCGGGTGTTAACGATGACGTCGAGCATATGCGCGTTGTACTGTAGTTTCTAGCTTGTCACGACCAAACGTTAGCGATTGGGTAAAATCAGGCCCAATCCTTTCAAACTTCAATAGAGTTCACGCCTCCTGCCTGAAATCAATTTGAATGGAGTAGGTCCACACCCTCTGTATGATATTAGTACGAGGTTTGGTATGACCAGGCTAGTACGCTCCCCCTGACGCCTTAAGATCAGTGCTGGCAGCCTTGGCTTTGGTGCTGCTGTTTCACGAACCTTTGGCTCCAATCAGAAACTAGCTTATTCAAAAGACGCACCGGATCATTGGTCTTATTGGTTGAAGGACTATCCAAGCGTACGGAGTCATTTGAACGATGCCCATCACGCATCTTGTGCAGTAGAATCAAAGTGCAGTTTTTTGGGAAAAGCGGGGAACATAGGACCCTTTTTAAAATAAAAAAAGTGTTCCCCGGTCCCATATAAAGTGGGGAACATAGGACCCGGGGAAGATAGGTGCACTCCCCCTAAAGATCAGTGCTGGCATGAAACCTAGCAGCCTTGGCTGTGGTGCTGCTGTTTCATGTGTTCAAGTGCAGGCTAAATTCATATGCTAAGCTATTCAAAGTATGTTTTCTGCTTCATCTTAATCTGTGCATTATTTTTGGTGAACATAATGCTGATTATCTTTTGGAGGTACTGTAGCCTACAACTGTGATTTCTCTGATGAAATTGATCATTGTAGTAGACTGGCCCAATCTGCCGGCAATTGGATTTCGCTCGGCAGCTCAGGCTGGAAACCTGCATATTTATCTCTCCTGCTTCCATTCCACTTTTGCTGGAACCAATCACAATGGGCTTCACAATGCACCAGACGCCCCCGGATCGTTGGTCTGATTGGTTGAGGGACTATCTATCCAAGCGTACAGAGTAATTTGAACTGTGTCCATTGATCATGCCTCTTGTGCAGTAGAAATGCAGTGCAGACTCCCCAGACCTTTCCGCAAAGATTGAGCTTGGTCTGGTGATAGCCATTAATGTGGAGGTTAAAGCTCAACAGCATGTCTGATGCATAAAGGTTGAGCTTGATCTGGTGATAGCCAGGCCATTAGTGTGTGTGGAGGTTAAAGCTCAACAGCATGTCTGATGCATAAAGATTGAGCTTGATCTGGTGATAGCCAGGCCATTAGTGTAGGTTAAAGCTCAACAGCATGTCTGATGCATACAGCTACAGTGGTGCATATGGGAACAGGGACTTGGTGCACATATGTTTGACCTATAAGGATCTTGAGAAGATGACGTTGTCCTGTCAATATCTATATCTTAAACATACATACTGTACTTACATTCCATATTCATTCATTTTCTACCTTAGGCCTAATATCCTGTTAAATTAAATATTTCTTAAGGCATATTTGTTTAATATGCACTTAGTCTTTTGAGCGTTTGTTATGTGTTATGGTTTGTATAATAGTATGTTGTTTTATTATAATTTGTCCATTGTTAGAATTTGACATTTATTCTGCTATTGTCCTTAAATTTAGCCATACCATGCTATAGTTATTGTTATTATATAATTAACTGAGTGACTTATTTGATTGCTATTCTCATTTCATTGTTTATTTCTCATTAGGTTAGTGCTTATTTGATTGTTTTATTGATAATATTGCTATTCTCCCTTTTTTATAATTGTTCACTATTATTTAATTTGTATTGTTATTTATTTGTATGTCGCTTTGGACAAAGGCGTCTGCTAAATAACCATAACCATAACCATAACCATAACCATTTCATGGCGCTATTGTGCCACACAGCCACCAGATGGCGCCATTTCACTGCTTACTAATAAGGCCCAAATAATCTAGATTGTAATTTTCGACTGATAGCCTAATGCAAAATTTAACTAGGCCAACTATGCCTACATATTCACTGCATTTATGAATATCTGTAGTTTCTTTTTTTCTAGGCAGGTGGTAATTGTATAGGCTATCTGAAAATGCATTTTCATGATGTAAAGCTGTTGTATATTAAAAGTGCATGTCATGGTTGCCTCTTTACTTATTACTTATTATATTATTATTTTTAACTATATATTCTTTGCTATTCACAGCTATTTGCCTATTATCCCATTGACTTCCATTCAACACATCAAAACAATACTGCAATAATGTGCTCAAACTCACACCACTGACTTATGCAAGCAACCATTTCATTTTGATAATAAACTACATTTAAGTACAAGATACAGCAGTACAGCAGTTTAAAAACACAATATATCAGATGGATTCCACAAATAATAAATAAGGAAAAACAAGATTTTGCACTGTAATTTTAAATAAAATATTCCATGACGCTATTGCACTTCATGGCCACCAGATGGTGCCATTTCACTGCTTACATCCAAATAAGGCACGAATTGCAGTGTCATGCCACCATATGGTGGTCATGAAATATTTATAGTAAATATTTAATGTAGGCCATTATGTTTACTAGAAAAGAATCAACCATCAAATAATCTTGTACCTCCACAATATTCATATTATCATGTTTTATTTATCACGATAATCACAAAACTGGTGTATTGCGACACCCTTATTGCAGCACAAGTATGCAGCCATTTGAAGGTTTCAGATCAGTTCACTGAATGAGGTTTTCATCTGAAACTTGAAATGCATACATTTTATTCAAACACCTGAACTCCTGAAGAGTTTCTCTGGAGACAAACTCACATCTGCCCTCACTCATCTACCTGCAGGCTACAGTATGGAATGAGATCTTCGTTATTACACTACTGCAATGCAGTGTTGCACTGAATGGAGAGATGACCTTTGGTGGCTAATGCATGTCAGGAAAAAAGAAAGTAAAAAAAAAAAAAAAAATCCCATACTTTTTTTTGCTATGGCGAGTAGATGATACAAAGAAAATTGCAAGAGGTTCACAATATGTCCTTTCAGAATTTTTATTTGAAGGTCACATTTTATTTTGAAAATACATTTTATTTAAATCAAGAAAAACAATCATATTTCTATAGTTCTGTGTAAACACATATAGAAACACTGACACTGACACAGATCAGCAAATAACTTTCAAAAAAACTAAAATGCAAATAACTACACTTCGCGGACAACAGAACACAGCATGTTGTTGTTGCTGAAACATTTTACTGCACTCATCAAATAGTTTTAGGAAAAACACAAAATGTCAGCATTTGTTTAACATCACCAAAACAGTAGTCTAAACACTGAATATACAGATATCAGTATCTCAACAGCATCTCAGCATCACACATGTGTATGAACAGGAGTGTGTGACTCTGGTGTTCCTGCAGCATGCTCAACCGCCAGGGCCACAGATCAAGCACCAGGTGCTTACATCACAATGCATGTTGCTACGGTTACGTGGTTACTGCGGAATGTTGCGCAGTGTCTTGTGTTGATGAATTTATGTTTGAATTTTGGCAGTTTCATACAAACCACACACACACACCTGAAGATGAAAAACTACAGCAACAATGGTGCATGATAATTTTAAATATAAACGTAAATCGTACTTGTAGCCTAGTGGCCAAAGTTCCTGGTTTAATTTATTGTGCTGATGGCCCACAGTAGCTTCATAATACAGAAAGATAAGGGACAGAAAGAGAGAAGGAGGAGAAGAGAGGGAAGAGGGAAAGAGAGACGTGTAGAAAGAGGGGTCATGATGAAGTCTGCAAATAGACAACAGTTTCATACAAATAGAAGTGGAAAGGGAGGAAACAGAAGGATAGGGGAGAGGAGACAGAAAGAATGAAGGGTCAGAAAGAGAGAGGAGAGAGGGAGAAAAAGAGGGAGTAGAGAATGTAAGAGGGGACAGAGAGGCAAAGAGAAAGGGAGGGGAATGAGAGAGAAAAAGAGAGGAGTGGGGGTAGAAACTGAGTATTGAGAGAAAGGGTGACAGGCGAATGTACCTGCTGGAGGAGGAGCTCATGTGATCTGGCACAGGGACACTGAGGAGCTATAATCACTATAATAAAACATAAACCCTGGACAGAGGGGCTCAGTGAATGTGGAGTGGAACGTGTGCAGGTGGGTGAGTGTGTGAGAGGAGACGCTGTAGAAGGACAGAGTGCCGGCCGGCCAGTCCAGGTGCACTCCTACTCTTCTGGAGCCGGAGGAGGGGGCAGGTATGTCAATGCGTTTCTTATTGTGCCAGACAGAGTAACTGTCATGAGAGCAGCGCAGACTCCAGGACTTGGCATTCCGTCCCATTATGACGTCATAACTGTCCCCTTTCCTCTCGGTGCTTTTATAGGCCACAGATATAGCAGCTCCTTCATCTCCACTCCACTCAGCCTCCCAGTAGCAGCGTCCAGTCAGACCCTCTCTACACAACACCTGCTCCCAGCAGTCAAATCTCTCTGGGTGTTCAGGATACGGCTGCTCCTCATCCACATGTGTCACCTTTCTGTTCCCCTCAGAGAGAGAGAGATTTCTGTGTGCTGTGTTTGGGTCCAGTGTGAGATCACAGGCATCTGCAGACAAGAGGAGAGATCATGAGAATACACACACACACACACACACACACACACACACACACACCTACTGACCCTACCAACACACACACACACACACACTCACTCCTACTGACCCTTCCAACACACACACACACACTCCTACTGACCCTACTAAAGCACACACACACACTAGGGATGCACCGATCCGACTTTTTCAGTCCCGATACCGATACCGATGCCTGGGCTCTGCGTATCGGTCGATATCCGATACCGATCCGATACCATTGTTAAAGGTCCCAAAGAATGGAAATAATTTTTTTCTTGGTTTTCATGAATTATGAGAGGTTGTGCATAAACAAAGAGCTATCATGAACATGAGGCATGGTTGTGCCCTCCTTCATATGGAAATCTTGAACTTAGAAATAGACACTAAAAAACGGGCGATTCAGCAAAACTGCTTGCTTGTGATGTCAGACCTCGCAAAGCCATTGAAGTTCAATTGGGGTTGCCAAAGAGGGCGCCATTTAGTCAAACAGACCATTTCAATACCCAGTCTAAATATATGGTTTTAATTAGTCTTGTAAAATTGCAATTGAGTTTATTTTTTTAAATCAAAGTTGAATATATACTATTTTAACATCAGAGAACACAGTGCAATACTCAATTCATCCATTCTCCGGGACCTTTAATTAATAAACTGTATACCTCACCATGTGGAAAAGACTAAAGGCATCAGGCTTGACTTGATTCTTCATTCTTTCCCTAACTAAACATTACTTTCCTAAAAAATCTAACAAAATAACACTTAGATATAAAGGTAATATATTATTATTATTATTATTATTATTATTATTATTATTATTATTATCATCATCATTGATTATATTACTAGTATTAAAAATAAACAGTTGTACACCAGCAGCAACTTGGAACAGCATTCAAATTCAAGTTCACAGTTATTACTAAATAATAAATCTAACAAAAACAATTTTGCAGATAAAAATCCCATATTAGTGACATACATTGAAACACCCCTGCCAAAATGGTGTCACCCGCGAAACCCCTCTATTTACTCATAGTGGTACGGTCCCGCAGTTTCCCCACGATAAACTAATTAGTTCACACGGAGTTTGAATGGTGGTAAACGGTAGAAGTTGTACGTTTTATCTAATAAATGATACGTTTTTAACAGCCAATTTGAACATTTGCATGTCTTTATACCAAGAACAGTTTATACAGATGAGATGAACATGACAATGTGTTTAGTTTGAGTAGCCTATTTTGTGTTGACTGTTACACATTAAACGTGTTGCCTAAATGCAACAAAACGCATGAAGATCGTAATTAATCTATGACAAATGGTGGTTAGTATAGATATTCTTTTGATCCTATGACATAAATTTGGTATCTGTATTTATCCCATCCACGAATTTAGACACTCAGAGCACACAGTGAGGTGAGTCACACTCTAACCCGCAGCAGTGAGCTGCTGCTACGGCGGTAAATGGCTGGTTGCGCGTCATGGCTCAGCCTTTTTTTGAGACTATATTAAATTCGGATCGGCCCATGGATCGGCTCATTTTTTCCGATCCCCGATCCAGCTATTTTGTTCATATCGGGGCCGATATCCGATCCAAATATCGGATCGGTGCATCCCTAACACACACACACACACACACACACTCCTACTGACCCTACCAACACACACACACACACACCTACTGGTCCTACCAACACACACACACACACACACACACTCCCATTGACCCTACCATAGCACAACACACGCACACACACACACACTCCTACTGACCCTAACACACACACACACACTCCTACTGACCCTACCAACACATACACACACACTCCTACTGACCCTACGAACACACACACACTCCTATTGACCCTACCAACATGCACATTTACACACACACACACACTCCAACTGACCTACCAACACACACACACTCGCTCCTACTGACCCTACCAACGTGCGCGTGCACACACACACACACTCCTACTGACCCTACCAACACGCACACATACCAACACACACACACACACTCACTCACTCACTCCTACTGACCCTACCAACACGTGCACACACAAACACACACACTCCTACTGACCCTACCAACACGCACACATACCAACACACACACACACACTCACTCGCCCCTACTGACCCTGCCAACACACACACACACACACACACACACTCACTCGCTCCTACTGACCCTACCAACAAACACACACACTCCTACTGACCCTACCAATGCGCACACACACACACTCACTCGCTCCTACTGACCCTACCAACACACACACACTCCTACTGACCCTACCAACGCGCACACACACACACACACACACACTCCTACTGACCCTACCAACGCGCACACACAGACACACACACACACTCACTCCTACTGACCCTACCAACGCGCACACACACACACACACACTCACTCACTCCTACTGACCCTACCAACGCGCACACACACACACACACACACACTCACTCCTACTGACCCTACCAACGCGCACACACACACACACACACACACACACACACTCACTCCTACTGACCCTACCAACGCGCACACACACACACACACACACTCCTACTGACCCTACCAACACATACACACACACTCACTCCTACTGACCCTACCAACACACACACACACACTCACTCCTACTGACCCTACCAACACACACACACACACACACACACAAACACACCTACTGACCCTACCAACGCACGCACTCACACACACACACACGCACACACCTACTGACCCTACCAACGCACACACTCACACACACCTACTGACCCTACCAACGCACACACACACACTCCTACTGACCCTACCAACACACACACACACACACACACACTCTCACTCCTACTGACCCTACCAACACACACACACACACACTCCTACTGACCCTACCAACACACACACACACACCTACTGACCCTACCAACGCAAGCACTCACACACACACATACATACACCAACTGACCCTACCAACACACACACACACACTCATTCGCTCCTACTGACCCTACCAACGCACACACACACACACACACACTCCTACTGACCCTACTAACACACACACACACACACACTCAGTCCTACTGACCCTACCAACACACACACACACACACACGCAGTCCTACTGACCCTACCAACACACACACACACACTCCTACTGACCCTACCAAAACAGACACACACACACACACACACACACACTCACTCCTACTGACCCTACCAACACAGACACACACACACACACACACCTTCTGACCCCACCAACGCACAGTCGCACACACTCACTAACTCCTACACAACCACACACACACACACACACACCTCCTACACACCCTACTAATACACAAAACACCTAATGCATGATCACAGATACTGAATAAACTATAATATAAAAAAACGTACATTTCAGCAAACGTGGTCGTGCTCTGCTTACAGAAGAATGGTCAGTTCTGTAAAAAAAAAAAAAATGTCACAGACATGTACCATTTGACAGGTACATTCAAATGTACCTGTCCCCCCCCCCCCCCCCCCCCCTCAGCCAGTGGTGAATGTTTGTGGCAAATATACTTACTAAAGAAAACTGTTTGTAAAGGTTCCTAAACATTCGCCTATGTTTGCAAATTTGAACAAACCTCCCTCTAAATATTTGCATGACTGGATGCTGCATCAAAGAGATAACAAACACACTTCAGTGTAAAGCAGCTATTACAACACACATTTGAAAATAAATCACTTCACTCTGTATGAAAAAATAACAACGGTTTCCACAAATGAGACCATTTCTAAAAGTACAACACTGGGGTTTCTCTCTGAACATACTTAAGTATCTCCAGTTCACAGACAGGATCCTCCAGTCTAGCAGACAACAGCTTCAATCCTGATTCTCCAGGATGATTGTAGCTCAGATCCAGCTCTTTTAGATGGGAGGGGTTTGAAGATAGCGCTGAAGCCAGAAAACCACAACCCTTCTCTGAGAGGAGACAATCAGAGAGCCTGAGAGAGAGAGAGAGAGAGAGAGAGAGAGAGAGGGAGAGATTGTCCTTTTCATTCTTTCCTGCATACAACTGATGACATTGTTTGAATCTAAAACTATTTGTTTATTTTACAACAGATAGGTCTGGTTAAACTATTTCTTAATTGATTGGACAAGAGACATTCCTTGAGTGGTGATATCTCAGGACATCCCTACTCGGATGCTTTTTGCTCTGAACTGTCTAATGTGAACATTTCATTAATTCAAAGGTAGAGAGCAGCGATTTCATAACATCACATGTGACAGCTACGGAGTGAGAAATGGACTAAGTAGAGTAGGGTGAATGTTCAAGTTAGCAAATGACATATACAAGCAAGTGGACTCTGCAAAATACTGTGTGTACAAAGACATAAGCTTTCTCACTAAACACAGCTCTCCAGTGACGTGTTACGTTTGAACTATTGGAGGATTGGAATTACTTTTTATGGTGGAGGATGTAAAAATCTAAATATATGATAGAAGCAATTTGGTGTCTTTCAACATAAATAGTTGGTAGAAGTGTTGTATGCCACTCCACCCAAGACATCACACATGCCTGCCCTTTGGATCCCCCCCCCCCCCCCCCCCACCACACATACATAGTTCACCCCCTGCAGATCTTACTTTTAGCCCCCCAACCCCATGCACTTTAATGCTTTTTGCACGTATCCTGCCCCTCCCTTCTACCCCCCACAACCCCCCCACCCCCATATGCATGTGACAAATAAACATCCTTGTATCCTTGAAAGCAATATGGTATGAGACAAAACTAGATGCGCGCGCAGCCGTGGGGCAGAAGACGCCGGATGGCCGGCAGGGTTTCCCGCAGCGCTTTCCTGCTAAGGCGGCCGCCTTAACAACACAGGGCTGCTGCCTTAACTAGCGTATTCAATAAATAAATAAATATATTATGTATAGTGATATTCGCCGTATTACTCGGTCATGTTTTCTCCCTGTCATTCCAAACCGTAGCCGCTAGTCTCCCTTCTCTGTAGAACGCATAAAAAAAGAAACCTTTTCAAATCGAGTTGGCCTATGTGCACAGGCGACGCGCTCATTCAGCATGAGTATTTGATATCAGGTGCCAATGCCACGCATATCTCAGAGTGACTGCGAACACAAATAGCCTAAACCTAGCTAGATTAAAAAAAAGATAAAATATATCCTATGGTGCTATGCTGAGCCGTGCAAAGGTTTTGAAAGATACAAAAGGCCCTGTATTGGAGTTGTAAACTTACACTTTTAAGGTATAATATTGTCTAAATAGTGTTAATGATGTTTAATTGGTTGCTGATACAATTAAATCTGATACAATGAATGTGAAATCCAGGTATATTGCTGTCATTAGTGTCAAAATTCAACATTTTCAACATTAATGAAATGCTGACAGCCTACTAAATTTTTACTTCAGCTGACCTCCTTGTCTTCAAGTAAATCAGAAAAGAAGTTATTTAGACAAGTGTGTGCTAGACTGCTCCTGTAGCCAACAATCCCTTCTCTACCCTTTGGGAATTGAACTGTTATATGATCCTTGGTGATGTAAATTATGAAAACCCCTTTCTTTGGTTGGTCTTGATGCGGCCTTGACTCCTTTAAGACTCGGTCTCAACTCAGACTTGCTTCCTAAAAGACTCGGTCGTTGTCACTCGGTCTCGGCTCCCCCCCATCGTAGGGCAGTGGCGGCGATGCGGCGGGGACGGTACGGCGACGCCCCCTTCCCCTGGACAGACACCACCTTAACTAACAAATTTTCTGGGTGAAACCCTGGCCGGTCATAACGTTATAAAGTTAACCTAACCTAACCCAGCTGTTTTAGCTACCATCGGCATTTTTTTGTATGCCACTGTTGTCTAAATGATGATAACATCTCATTTCTGAGTTTATTTCAGAGTTTGTTATTCGTTTCATTATTAATATAACATTGTCTTTTTGGCAGTTTTGGTGGTTTCTGGCAAATAAATGCATTACTTTACATTCCTGAACATTCTCTAACCATCGTCATTTTGTACAATGCTGTTTTCGGCACTAAAATTCATTTTAATCTTTTCACGGAGGGCAGCTGCTTAAAGGGATATTCCGCCATTTTTGGAAATAAGATCATTTTCTACCTCCCCTCGAGCAAAACAATTGATATTGACCAGTAGCATCTCACCTGTTAGCATCACGTTTAAAAGTGACTAAGCATGTCTCCCATGCCAGTTTCATTCATCCCGACCGGGCGGGACGGGGACGCACGTTTCGGTTTTGCTGAAATAACTCCTGAATGTTTTTGTTCAGAGCTGAACATGCAACTGTAGGCTATTTGACAGATGACAGATTTGGTTGCTAGTGACAAAATATTAGAGTTCAACGCGGTACGATCTCGCTAATTATGTTTTAAAAAGCATTAAAAACGTTCCGGCTCTCTTAGGCTATATGAGCAACAGGCACGCACAAAGCTTTAGGCTACTAATCACAATTCACTAACTTTACCATACAGTCGCAGTGTTACATTTTCATACAGTTTCATCTTTATTTCATGGTATATTCTAAAATATCCACCATTACAAATATTCTTGGTTTTAATAGAACATTATAATATTGACTGGCTTTAAAATATATCCTATGGTGCTATGCTGAGCCGTGCAAAGGTTTTGAAAGATACAAAAGGCCCTGTATTGGAGTTGTAAACTTACACTTTTAAGGTATAATATTGTCTAAATAGTGTTAATGATGTTTAATTGGTTGCTGATACAATTAAATCTGATACAATGAATGTGAAATCCAGGTATATTGCTGTCATTAGTGTCAAAATTCAACATTTTCAACATTAATGAAATGCTGACAGCCTACTAAATTTTTACTTCAGCTGACCTCCTTGTCTTCAAGTAAATCAGAAAAGAAGTTATTTAGACAAGTGTGTGCTAGACTGCTCCTGTAGCCAACAATCCCTTCTCTACCCTTTGGGAATTGAACTGTTATATGATCCTTGGTGATGTAAATTATGAAAACCCCTTTCTTTGGTTGGTCTTGATGCGGCCTTGACTCCTTTAAGACTCGGTCTCAACTCAGACTTGCTTCCTAAAAGACTCGGTCGTTGTCACTCGGTCTCGGCTCCCCCCCATCGTAGGGCAGTGGCGGCGATGCGGCGGGGACGGTACGGCGACGCCCCCTTCCCCTGGACAGACACCACCTTGACTAACAAATTTTCTGGGTGAAACCCTGGCCGGTCATAACGTTATAAAGTTAACCTAACCTAACCCAGCTGTTTTAGCTACCATCGGCATTTTTTTGTATGCCACTGTTGTCTAAATGATGATAACATCTCATTTCTGAGTTTATTTCAGAGTTTGTTATTCGTTTCATTATTAATATAACATTGTCTTTTTGGCAGTTTTGGTGGTTTCTGGCAAATAAATGCATTACTTTACATTCCTGAACATTCTCTAACCATCGTCATTTTGTACAATGCTGTTTTCGGCACTAAAATTCATTTTAATCTTTTCACGGAGGGCAGCTGCTTAAAGGGATATTCCGCCATTTTTGGAAATAAGATCATTTTCTACCTCCCCTCGAGCAAAACAATTGATATTGACCAGTAGCATCTCACCTGTTAGCATCACGTTTAAAAGTGACTAAGATTTCCGGCGTAATAATCAAGGCAACCTGCAAATGTACCATGGGCGCAGTGATATCAGGCAGTATCTGAAAATAGTCCCCATAGACAACAAGCAGTAGTAGTGCCAGTAGTTTGCAAGTTGCCTTGATTATTACGCCAGATGACAGTGTAGTTCCATGTCAAATCAGCCTGGATAAACGCCAGTTTTCATTTTCAGTTGGTCTTATTGCACTTTCTAAATTGAGAAGAGACGCGTTTAAATGGGAAAATTACCAGAAATCTTTGTCACTTTTAAACATGATGCTAGCAGGCGAGATGCTACTGGTCTAATCCGTTTCAACGATCTATGCTAGGCTAAAGAAAAATCGTACCGCCAGACTCACAGAAAAGGGTAAATATCAATTTTTTTGCTCGAGGGGAGGTGGAAAATTAGCTTACTTCCAAAAATGGCGGAATATCCCTTTAATGCTGTTCATGGTGCTTTCTGCCCCTTGCTTGCACGCGCATGTTTTCGAGAAATCTATGTATAGCCATGGCTGTGATTACCTGCAGCACAAGGCCGAATAAAAGCCATGACAATATGTTCTACCAACACCACCTGTGCCATAATGCTTCACTTGTGCCATATTGCTTCATTATCAACAAATACAACACAGATTTGATTAGTTCACACTTTAAAAACTCACAAATGAGATATGAGCATGGTAGGATGTGAATTGCTACTTTTTCATTTGGATGAATTGTAAGAAATGTCTGCACCCACCTCAATGTGTGTATTTTGCAGTTGGAACTGGACAGTCCTTTAGAGAGAAGATGAACTCCAGAATCCCCCAGATCATTGTCACTCAAGCCCAGCTGTAGCAGGGAGTTTGGTGACTGTAGAACTTTAGTCACAATCTCACAAGATTTATCTGTGAGTTTACAATCATCAAGCCTGCATAGAGCACAAGAAAAGATAACATGAATACATGGAATATACAGCATATATCGATATATGGAATGCATATAGTGTTTACACAGTGCCCTGATAAATAAATAAAAATAAAGAACACAACATCATTGCTGTCGCCATACTTGGGTCAACAGCCGTTCAGCTGGTCAAAGAATGTACACTTTTGTTTAGATTCTCCCCACATGTTGTCGTTGCAACGATCTATGCTGTTTCATATTATTTCTTTATTTATTGTAATGGCTTTATTTATTATTTTATTTGCTTGTATTAATCTATTTTCAGTTGCTCAGGTGCTATTTGAAAGCCTACTGTAGGCTACATTTCAGAATTCAGGGAAGACTAATGAAATGGTATTTGTTTTAATATTCTACTGTATACACATTCTTTCTTTTTACCCCTCTCTCTTTTCTTAATACCCTTTCAATTTTCTTACATATTGAAAATTAAATTGAATATTTCGTTATTTGGCTAGGATTCATTCAATTGGATTCATTCAACAGCCCACCCCTCCCTCTCTGTTGCCGCTGTCATCTCGTAGCGTACTCTGTCTTGAAAACCAAAATCAAATTATGAGAATGCTTGCAAACAAGTTTCTGTTTAAAATCCTCCCGTTTTTGGCAAACGTTTGCAAACACTCGCAAAGTCTACGCGAACACACAGTGGAACTGGAGGTGGGCTTGACGAAGGTATAACAAACCGTTACAATGGAATGTTACCAAGAAATCGTTTACATTTACTTACTGTCGAGGAAAAAAACAGACATGAGCCGTTGCAGCAGTCGCAGCCGTTGGATCCTATGGTTGGATCCAAATACTCAAAGCAGATATAGACGGTCTTTGGGCACCTAAAAACAGCAGATTAGCTGCTGCCCTCTGACACAAATACTCAATGCGAGACGATTCAAGAACGAGGCACAGCGGAGCTGCTGACTGATCGGTATGAACTAACGTTACTTTATGATTAGCAGCTAGCTGCTAGCCTATGTGAATCACTAACATTGGACAACATTGAAAACGGGGAACCGTAACGTTACACGACCATTAAAACAAAAACACAAGACAAATAATAAAAAAAATACTGTTTAACCTATTTACGAGTTGACATACATTCATTATTATCTGGTAACGGAACTTGTGGCTATCTTCACAGTCAAACGTTGAACTGTCAACTGTAAACTCCAACGTCCTTTCCCCAGTTTTCCTAAATAACTCATTCTAGTATAATTAATTCACCTAAGAACTTGAGAAGTACTGAAAGCAAAGGAAAGGGAGTGCAGATGCCTACCTGGCGATATTCTTCTTAAAAGTCTATTAACAGCGAAACGAGGTCGCTGCGAAGGCTACTCTCTCATTCTCAAATCTCAACGGTTGACTGACTGCGCCGCGCACTGCAGTTTAATATTCCAAGAGTGACGTAATATAACAAACTGAGGGTGGGTTGAATTTCTCGTGCCAGGCATGGCTCTGGTGCCAGGTAAGAAAGAGGAACGGATAGAATGCCAATGATGATATAACAATACGATAACATACACACACACAGCCATCGCTATAATAAATTAGCCTGATTGCCATCGACTTTCAAAGATCTGCGAGACTTTGGTCTGACAAAGAGCCTGTGCTCAACGATTTCTATGGAAGCATATGAGTTCCAAAATTCAAATGAGAATGCATTCTGCAATATGCAATTCTAAAAGACATTACATTATGCAATTGTTAATTCATTATGCAATTTAATATTACAATTTGCAATACTTTCTTTCAAAATGCACTTTAATATACAAAGAGACAATGCAATCATCAAATCAATTAGATTTATTTTGGTTAAAAATTTGAATAAACATGGATTGAATTGCATTCCATTTTGCCATGGTAGGCCTACTTTAGTCTCAAAATTCAAATGGCAATTCATTTTGCATTTCAATTTTCAATATTCAGTTTCACCATTTAATTGTCAATTACTTTTGCAATGTAGGCTAATGTCCAAAATTCAATGTAGAATTGAATTATTTTTTTTTTTTTTAAATGTTTTAATTGTTTTTGAAAATCTTTTTTTTTTTAAATATTGAAAACATTTGGAATATTTTTTTGGCAAAAAGTTTTGCCCGGTTTGCAGAAATAACGCCCCTGTAATTGCATAGCACTTTGTCACGCTCTTTTTGTCTCAAAATTCAAATGGCAATGGCAAACGCGATTCCAAAACACATTGCAATCTGTCAGTCTCCCATCACCCATGGCGGGAACTACGTCACGTCCGTGTTTATCTCGCATTGGTCAGTCTTCTCTTTAAGGCGGGTCTAGGCCTATTGATATAGCAATAACAAGTATCTTCTTATATTAAATTCTGACTAAACACAGTCCTCACGGGGATTACCAAGTCTCTATTTGTTTTTGTTTTTTTCCAGTGGACCTGTAGAGATGCAGATCATCCAAATCCACTGTAGTGGTTCTTCTGCTTTGGGACCCACGATATCCATATTTATTAAGCGATCAAGCTAATGGATAGACACGTGTAAGCACCTGTAAAATGTGTAAATGTGTAAAAACTGCACTGTGTTGTTCCCCTTGTCAATACAATGCTTACAATACATTTCAGGGCATCATATCAGCCAGGATTGCAACTGGTTTCAGTTCAAGAGCATAATAATAACTGAGGGTGCACAACTCAGTTTAAACTCAGTCATTTTTACAGAACTTTCCAACTTTTTTGGAGTAAGGAAATGACCTCACCAAACAGGCATCAGAGCAGTAGGGAATAAGTACTGGTTCAATTTAACCTGCTGAAATGTCCATGAGCAATGATGAATGTTGGCATGAACAGCACACTGCATGTTGCCAATATCAGTCCAAACAACCAACAATTACAACTAAGACCGACAACGATCAAAATGAACAACTCTACACAGTGAATAACTGTATACATATACTGTATATATGGAATTAAATTATGAGTATAAAACTGTCATGGTTCTTGTAACTACTGAGGATATTTTGAAAGAGAAATGTCTGCACCCACCTTATTGTGTGTATTTTGCAGTTGGAACTGGATAGTCCTTTAGAGAGAAGCTGAACTCCAGAGTCCCCCAAATCACTGTCACTCAAGTCCAGCTCTTGCGGGAAGTTTGGCGATTGTAGAACTGAAGCCACAATCTCACAAGATTTATCTGTGAGTTTGCAAACAGCAAGCCTGCGTAAGAACACAACAAAAGATAACATGAATAAATGAAAAACATAGTGTTTACACAGTACCCTGATAAATAAATAAAGATCAAGAACACTACATCAGATCAGATCAGATCACTACAAAAACATGTTTGTGTCATATGTTCTTTTCTATACTTCTGATATGTTGCTGACTGGATCATCAACATGTTCCAAATGTAAAGCACTTTGTGCTGCATTCTGTGTATAAAAGGTGCTATACAAATAAAATGCATTATTATTATTATTATTATTATTATTATTATTATCATTACAGTACTCTGTGACATCAAAAAACGGAGATCCGTGTAAAATAAATGGCCGTATTTCTCCCTTAAATAAGAGCTCATTCATATCCTGAGAACAGTAAAATATTATCTCATCAATAGGGAATACTCTGATATCAAAGCCAAAAACTATACCATGAACACAGTCAATATTCTCTGTCATTTTCACAGATTTAGACACAATATAGATTAATTTAACTGCAACTAGCTTGTTTCTACTCTCTGAGTACATACCGAAATGTTTCAGCTTCATGGTGACGATTCTCCAGTGTAGCAGATAACAGTTTCTGTGCTGATTCTCCAGGCTGATTGTTGCTCACATCCAGCTCTTTCACACAGGAGGGATTTGACATCACAACGAGGGCCAGACAAGCATAACCTTCATCTGAGATTTGACAACAGGAGAGCCTGAAAGAAAGATATACATATATATAGAGCGAGAGAGAGAGAGAGAGAGAGAGAGAGAGAGAGAGAGAGAGAGAGAGAGAGAGAGTGTGAAAGCGAAACCAAAGTTTTCCCACATATCCACTTTGGTCTAAGTGTTCAGAAACAGTTGTGTGAATCCGTGATAAAACCTCCGCTTTCATGTAGCTAAACGAAAGGCCAAACTGCATGGGAAAAAAATATGCATTCATAGCCATCGCGTTTCTGTTGCAATCAAAATCAACCTAAGTGTGAAGCCGTGAACGTCACTGTTGTTCATCTGTCCATCATCGCGTAAAGCCCGCCCTGACAATTTGATTGGTCTGGCAAGATCTGTACAGCGCATAGTGCAAGCCCAACGGAGAAATGCCAGACCGAACTCCACCGGAAAATGATGTAGGCGAGTGTAACAGGTGCCAGCTAGTTAGCTGTGCTGTGGAACGTTAGTAAACCTCACTCCCCGACACCTCAAGAGCGCTGCTAGCATGAAAGCTAGTAGCCTGGGCTTTTAGCTGGATTGTTAGCGCGCTCGACTCCCGATCCGAGGTGCTGCTGGTTCGCGGGTTCGAGTCCGGGCGTTCCACACAACGCAGGTTACACGGGGCTAAAGTTCGGCTGCACCAGAGAATGTCTAATAAGGGGAGAACGACCACTCGCTGAATACTTCCGCATGGCACTGCAACTAGAGGGCGGTCGCGAGCAAGTGGAGAATGAATGGAGGTGAATGGAGTTTCTCGTGCATGTGAAAGGGGGGTCAAGGAAAATACACACGGCTGAGTATTAGATTTTTTAAGTCCCTTAATTGCTCTAAAAAGCCTTTCAAACGTGTCAATGATGTCATTCATTAGCAGGGTGCTAGTGTGTTATGGGCAACAACAACCAAGCCTGTGAGAAACTAAAGGGCCATAAGTAATTGTTCATTCAACTTTCAACCCATAACCCATATTGAGCTTGCAGAAACTAAAATCCAATCTTAAATTTTTTAATGACAATCAGGTGAAACAGACCAATTTAGCCGTCTAGCCCCATAGACCCCCATTGTTTGATCACTTGCTTGTGATCGCCCCTAGTGGAACTGCAACAGGAACTGCAGGTACAATGCAGGTACAATGGAGTTAATAGCGAGTGGACCGGCTCTCCATAAATGGGCTCTGGCTGCACCCAGGCTACGAGATAGCACCAAGGGTCATAGAATTCAGAAGCAGAACCAGCTCAACAACGCATTCTTTGTCGGTCGAAAAATGTCCACAGTGTACTCAAAATGTTACACACTGGTTACTTTCTTTGCCCGCTCTGCCCACTCTGCAGTCAGGATTTAACTTAAATATTTGTTTCTTTGCAATAATGTATTATAATGTAAGAAAAAGGATCAGGAATGACCCACATCAAATTCTAGATGATAGTGAT
The DNA here is from genome assembly GCF_963854185.1 of Sardina pilchardus. NCBI lineage: Eukaryota > Metazoa > Chordata > Actinopteri > Clupeiformes > Clupeidae > Sardina > Sardina pilchardus. Next base: position 8,615,543 of record NC_084994.1, read on the forward strand.
GCGCGGTTCAGCCCATTACCCGCGGATATCCGCGGGTTTACCCGCGGGTCGGGTGGATTTGGGTAGGCCTAGTAGTTTTTTTTCTAAATATTGCGGGTGAGTCGGGTCAAAAAAGTAAAAATGCACATTTCTCACTTGTTAACTTCCGACATATTAGGTGGCGATGCGCCTGCAATACACAGGAGGTGTGGTCGAGCGCAATCTGGGATATCGAAGGTTGGGCACAATGCGAGAACAACTTGCTTCTGTCATATACACGAAAAAAACAGCTGTGCTTGTTAAATGCTTGGCAGTGTTTCACGCAAAAGTAGGCTAGCCTTTGAAGTTGCAAGGGGAAATATGAATGGAAACTTGTTATGTCCATGAAGATGAGATTTAACACTGGCTATGTCTAGGCTGCAGATTATGGTGTGGAAGAGCGCAGATTGTCAAAATGACCGATTATTGTAACCCGCTGTTGTCCTCATGTGGGAGAATTAGGCTAATTAGGCTACGAAAGACGTTAGGTGCGTTTTTTCCTTTCCGTCGGTCGGGTCGGATTTGGGTCACAATTCGAACATATTTTTGCGGATTGGGCGGGGCGGTTTGGATCTCCTGAAGAGTCGGGTTGGGGCGGGTTTTTAAAAAAGCCCACCCGCGCATCACTGCTAGATGAGATTTTACAAAGATGTAGCATAATGCTTGTTAACATGTACGGGTGCAATGATATATCGGCCTAACATCAGTACGGGCCAGTGCCAGAGTATTCACAATACAAATTACTAATTAATTATAAGTATATATACACTTTAAGTTTAAGCAAACAAACAAATACAAAAAATAAATAAACAAATTAAAAAATATATATCAACCTTAATGTCTGCAGTTTACAGTGGGGACTAAACAGTCCCTTACAGAGAAGCTGGACTCCAGAATCTCCCAGATCATTTTTACTCAGGTCCAGCTCTATCAGGGAGTTTGGGGACTGGAGAGACGAGGCAACATTTCCACAGGATTTATCTGAGAGTTTGCATTCAGCAAATCTGCAAGATATTGCAAGATAAAACTAAAACATACACCAAAATATTACTCAGAAATGGAAAAAAACTAAAGCAAAGTAAGTATTTTACATTAAAGTACAATAATGAAAGGGTGGATGGATGAACACCCGCTGAGGCAGAATGTCTGTATATATGGCAAGTATTTGTTTTGAGTTTAATTTGTTTTTGTTCTTTACTCAATTTGAGACCATAATTTACTAGTCATTCATTTGACATCCAGGAGTTGTAATGTTTCATTCAATGATTCAACTATTGATTAAACAATTAAGGACTCTCACTTTGCCTTTCTGCAGCACTTCATAGCTGGGAGCAGTCTTCTGCGTCCCTCATCTGATGTGTTGTATTTCTTCAGGTCAATCTCTTCCAGCACTTCCTCAGACATCAGGAGCATGTGGGCCAGTGCTGAACAGTGGGCAGGAGACAACTGGCCTTTAAAATCCTTGGGTGATTGCAGATATTCTTGAATTTCTTGGTGCATTGAATTATCTTTCATTTCAAGTAGACAGAAGAAAAGATTGATGCATCTCTCAGGGGAGATATCTTCTCTGTTGAGCTCCTTAATGTACTTGCATGTTTTCCAGATGCTCTCTGAGGTGTTGAGCGGATGTGTGAGTAGTCCTTGCAGAAGTCTATGATTCCTCTCCAATGAGACGCCCATAAGGAAACGAAGGAATAGATCCAGGTGTCCATTGCTGCTCTGCAATGCTTTGTCTGCTGCTTTCTCCAGCAACTCTTCTAAAGGTAACTGATCTTTCTTGACAAAAAGTTCAGGTGCAATCAGTTTCTCGTTCATACTTTTAAAAGAAAAAAAGACATAAAGTGCTGCCAGAAACTCCTGGATGCTCAGATGCACAAAGCAGTAGACCTTCTTCTGCTGAAACACAGATTCTTCCTTGAAGATCTCAGTGCACATGCCAGAGTACACAGAGGCTTGACTGACATCAATGCCACACTCTCTCAGGTCTTCTTCATAAAACATGAGATTCCCTTGAAAGAGATTCTTAAAAGCCAGTTCTGCCAGTTTTAGTATGACACCCTTATGTGATTTCAGGAGTCTCTCTCGATCTGTGTCATTTCTTCCTTGATACTTCTGATCCTTCCTGGTGGTCTGGATGAGCAAGAAGTGTATGAACATCTCAGTCAAAGTTGTGGGTATTTCCTGGGTGTTGTCCTGTTCCAGCATCTGTTGAAGCACAGTGGCGGTAATCCAACAAAAGACTGGAATGTGGCACAAGATATGGAGAGTCCTGGAGGTCTTAATGTGTGATATGATTCTGTTGGCCTGACTCTCATCACTGATTCTCTTCCTGAAGTACTCTTCCTTCTGTGGGTCATTGAATCCTCGTACTTCTGTTACCTGGTCGATGAACTGAGCAGGAATCTGACTGACTGCAGCTGGTCTTGAGGTTATCCAGATGAGTGCAGAAGGAAGCAGAGTTCCCTGAATGAGGCTCGTCATCAGAACATTCACTGATGATGTTTGTTTCACATCGGACAACTCACTGTTCTCTTCCAGATCCAGAGTCAACCGACTCTCATCCAAACCGTCAAAGATGAACACAACCCGACAGTCTTTGTATCCTTCACCATCATTCAGCTCCTGCAGTTCAGGGTGGAAGTCAAGCAGGAGGTTGTGAAGACTATACTGATCATCCCTGACTAAATTCAGCTCACGGAAAGAAAGGGTAAACATGAAATCTAAATCCTGATTGGCTACCCCATCTGTCCAGTCGAGAATGAACTTCTGAACTGAGACAGTTTTTCCAATTCCAGCAACACCTTTGGTCATCACAATTCTGATGTGCTTCTTCTGTCCAAGTAAGGGCTTGAAGATGTCATTGCAGTTGATTGGTGTGTCTTCTGTGGATTGAGATCTGGAAGCTGACTCTACCTGCCAAACCTCATGTTCCTTATTCACCCCTTCACTCTCTCCCTCTGTGATGTAGAGCTCTGTGTAGATCTCATTGAGGAGTATCTCAGCTCCTGGATTGATGATGCCTTCAGATATGTTCTCAAACCTCCTCTTCAGACTGGCTTTGTGATTCTTTATAACTCTCCTCAGGTCCTCATCTGTTTAAAAATGACAAAACAAGTCATTAAAGTCATGATGAAAGTAAATAAAAAATAACAGTGAAATTATTCATATACGCATGTATTCACAAGTACTAATACATAAATGAATAATTCATTCAACAATATAATAATATTTGCAATTGTTCAGTTTGATAACATTACTTCTCAGAAAACCAGATGAAATCAACACAATGTTTAAAAATTAGGGATGCACCGATCCGATATTTGGATCGGATATCGGCCCCGATATGAATAAAATAGCTGGATCGGGGATCGGGAAAAATGAGTAGATCCATGGGCCGATCCGAATTTAATTTCGTTAAAATAAAAGGCTGAGGCATGACGCGCAACCAGCCATTTAGCGC